>NW_006434897.1:1912231-1940301 GCF_000325575.1 Pteropus alecto
ATCTGTAGCCTCTTTTCAAATTACTCACATGAACAAAATTTCTTAAACTTTAGATATTCAAGTATTTTAGTTCCTACTTAAGAAAACCATTGATGTTTTTGCGTATTGACCTTATATCTCACAACCTTGCTGAATTCGCTTACTACCCCCAATAGGTTTTTTTTTGTAAGTTCATTATTATTTTCCACATAAAGCTCATGTTTTCTGCACATAAATATAATTTTACTTCTTAATTTCCAGTCAGCAGGACTTTATTTCCCTCTTGCCTTATTACATTGACATGATAATCCCAGGCCCTAAGAGTTTTATAGTTTTAGCTCTTACTTTTAATTCTTTGATCCATTTTTGAGTTAATTTTTATATCTGATATGAGATGGAGGTCCCACTTCATTTGTTTGCATTTGGCTGTCCATTTTTTATACCATCATTTGTTAAAAAGAATATTCTTTCCCCATTGAATCACTTGGCACCCTTGTCAAAAGTCAATTGTAACTGTAAAGGTTTATTTCTGGACTCTACATTCTATTCCATTGATCTATAGCTCTGTCCTTATGCAAGTCAGTTACAGTCTTAATTATTGTAATTGCAGTAATATTCGAAATTGGACAGTGTGAGTTCCAAGTGCCCCCCACCCCTTTTAATATTGTTTTGACTATTCTGAGTTCCTTGCATTTTCATTTAAATTCTAAGAACAGCTTTAAATTTCGGCAAAAAAAAAAACAAAAACAAAAAAAGGGCAGCTGGGATTTTGATTTGGATTGCATTGAAACCATAGATCAACTTGGGGGAGCATTGTCATCTTAACACTATTAAGTCTTCAACTGATGAACATTTTCTATTTATTTAGGTCGCCTTTAATTTCTTTCCATGACATTTTGTAGTTTTTTCACTTCTTGAGGTGAATGCTAAGGGGTGTTTAGTAAGAACTTTCCTCTTTGGCTGGTTAGAATTCTCCACTACTGGGCGATATCTGGGACCTCAGTTCGGCTCATGCAGATCCCCATAACTTGTTCTCTGCCAGCCTAGCAGAGAACTATTCTTTATAAGCACAGCATAGTATTCCGCCCAAGATTGAAGGAGACTCAATATTAACTTTTAAAATGACATCTCTTTCCAGCCCCCTTGTTTCATTAACTTTTCTGACATATTCTAATAGCCTCAGCAGCCCCAAACTCGGATCTCTGTTTCCTTCACCCAGTGTTCTCCATCTTTGGGGTCTACCCCTCTGATACAATTTGAAAATTGATCCAAAGCAGAAATCTAGATTGAATGTGGAATTCACATCATACATGAGTTTCCCTTCTTTCAAGAACCATATAACTGCATTGTCTGTTGTCCAGCATCTGAAAAGTATTGCTTTATCTCTTGTCTAGCTTTATAGTTTTACCAAGGAAAGGTAAATCTTGTGCTCTGTTATGACAAGAGCCAGAAATTTCTGAAATTTATGTTTTCAGTTTATTACATTAATAAGCTTATTAAGCTTGTTTCAAACTAAGGTTTGATTAAAAACTCATTGAATCTATAGATTAAATTGAGAATTTATATATTTACATTGGCTCTTCCCATCAATGAACATAAGGTATTGGATTTTCTTTCAGGCTTTTCAATAAAGCTTAAACATTTTATATGTTAAATCTTACACTTTTTGTTGGATTTAACTAAAATAATATTTTTCCCATTTTAAGCAGTATCTTTTGTCATAACTGATCTTAACCATGTGACTAAACTTCATTAATTATAAAAATTTTCATATTGATATTAACTACATTGCCAAGCTTTCTAATTGTAATCATTTGCATCTATACTATTTCCTATCTTCCTTATTCACAGTGATATACTCTACTGCTAATTATAGCTATTTTTTCCTCTTTTTTGTCCTTACACCATTTATTTACTTTTGTCTTACTGTACATTATTCTATAGAAGTAATGAACTTAGGTCTGAATTTCCAATCTCAGTATTAATATTAGTATTTGCTCTAAGGGCAATCTGGATTTTGACTTAGCTTGTAGCTAAACAATACAGGTTCTGGTTTTAGGTCTGATTTATTCTCAATTTATTTCGATCTTGCAGTGTTTCTTTACTTTCCATGAGTAGAGCAATGAATAACAGTATGTTTTCTCTGGTCTCTAGATGTTTTAAAGCTAGATATCAATTTCTCAAGGTATTTGATCTGTAGTACTGGCAGTAATAGATAGAGGTTTATGAAAATAATTTTGATAAAAACAAATTCTTTGACTATGACTTTTTTCTAACAAAAATGATCTCTTCCTTAGGAATTGGTGTGCTTATGTACATACCAGATTATCTCCCACAGTGATACTGGACAACCAAGTCACTTATGTTCCAAGTAGGGGAGGGCCCTGTGGCTGGAACAATGGATTCTGTCCTCAGAGGTATGTAACAGTTCTTGAAAATAGACACTTCTTATACCATAATCATGTATGGCTTAGAATATGTGAAGTTAATCAACCCAGACACATATGTTTAGTAGGGTCAGGGTAGGGTCCTCACATCAAACTAGATGTATGATCTTAAATAAGTAAAATGTGGATATTAATAATACTTGCCTCATATGGGTGTTTTTAAAATATGTGAGATAATGCAGTATTATACTTAGCCTAGTGCCTGGTACTTTGTAAGTTTCAATGTTAATTCTCGTGCTTATTTCTATTTTTACTACTACTATTACTTTTATGCTATAATCTGATCAACAACCTGTCCTTTATTTTCTTATGAAATTCATATACAGCTTTAAAGGTTTATTGATAATTTCCTTTTCATATTAGGTTAGAGAGAAGTCCATAACTTGGCAAGCCACCAATTGCAATTATACCTGGTAAAACAGAATAGTGGGCCCTTTCATCTCGTGTCTATTCTAATGGCTCATGTTAGTTTTCATTTAAAAAAAAAAAAAAAAAGTCTATGTAATTGTCCTAAAACACAGGGCTGAGTAACTGATAAATTCTCTGAATTCATACAGTCACAGTAGCTCAGCTGGGGGTATTTCTGAAGAACCTGAAATAAGAACTAAAATTGTTATTCAGGTCATGATGGTTAATGTCATGCAAATTGTCATACAAATAACTCAGGCAATGAATCTGACACATCGGTAATCTGGAAGAGTGTGCAGTAAGAATACATAAAATTAAGGTGTTTCTTAACCTTTGAGGAACAGCTAAGGTTCATGGTCCAGAGAGCTAAGCATATCTTAGGGATTTGAGAAAGCCGAGCACCAGTTCTGCTTTCAGCATCTACTTCCTTTGTGACAATTTCCTTGTTGACATGAGATACAAAGAATACGTTGTTAATTCTTTTAGTAATAAAAATATTACCACAGTATCCCGTATCAAACTGCCCTTCTGAGTTCAAGGTGAACTTTTTTTTTCTTTGAACAAATCGGAAATATGCATCTTTATTTTTATCTCTTATTTTTCTCTATCTTTTAATGGGTCTTTCCATTCATTCGCTATTTCAGTACATACGCAATGTTTGTCACTTTTCTATTACGTTTGAGCCACATACATCAGAAATCCAATTTCCCAAAGCAGTGACATTGACTCCACCAATAATGCAACTACTGCTTGAGTTCACCCTTATAAACTAGAAAGGGTCTCTTTCCAAACTGCCTTCCTATTACCTTTAGCTACTAGACTAGAGACGACATGTCACTGGAAAGAGTTATTTACCGAATATAATTTACTAAGACAAACATGGATAAATAATACTTTCTAATAATAAATAAAGCCTACTTATAGAGATGGAGAGAATCTCATCTTAAAATTGAGGAATAACCTCACACATTTTGAATTACCCATCAAGTTATAGCAGAAACTAAAATCCAAGTCTCCTTAACACTGTTATGTTTCTGTTATGTTTGTTATGTTAGTTATGTTTGTTATGTCTGTTATGTTTCCTCCACATAATCAGAGTTTATCCATGAGAGCGACTTGTGTTGTCTGCAAATGGTTGTATGCGACAAACTCTAGATCATACAGGGGAGGCTAACCCACACAGCATGGGTTAAAGTCCTAGCTCCATCCCTTTTAGATATGGAATTTTGAGCAAGTTATTTCATTTTTCTGTTAATCATGTTCCTCATCAGCAAATCAGGATAATAATAGTACTTTCCTCGAAGAACTAATATGAGGATTAAACAAGATAATACATGCCAATTTTCATAGACCTGTTTGATAAATATTAGCTATATATTGAAGTCATAGGGATAAAAATAATATGGCAAAATTGTATTTATGATTTACATTTACATACATAGAGCCTGTAATTTAGTATCATTCACTATTTATATTGATTGTTGAAATGTTATAGTTTCTTCATGGTTTCCTTCCATGGTTTCTTCTCAGAAATAATATTTTCTCATGTTAGATCTCTCTCTCTCTCTCTGAGAAATAGTTTATGAGAGAAATAATACATAGTATGATTTAAAAACTTGAGAAATGAGAAACCTCGGGTTGAAAATAATAGTGGTTATCAATTTCGATTAGATCACTAATATCCAACTAGTTTTAAGTCATTTGATATTGATTTGGAGGAAAACAGATCCTTTTAACTTATAACAATATAAAAACTAATAATTGAAATAAAATAAATTATCCCCATAAACTATTTAAAATTTTGAATTCAAATAAGTTTTAACATTGGTTTAGTGAAAAGCATTTCCAAGGGGAAACCTACAGTATCTTTAGAAGATATAATGATAAGTATAAGTTTAAAATACCAAATAGTATGACCCTTAATATATTTTATAATGTTTTTAAAGAAATCTAAGTTTGACAATAATATTAATAATAAATAAAATAACAGATAATGATAACTGAATGCTATTTCAAGAATCATCCCACTTTGCAATGATTATTCCAACTGGTAATTTAATGTGAAACAAATAATCCATTTTTCCCAATGGTTCTCCTCTCTAGATCTCAGAGGACATCAAATCCTGTCCACAGGATGCAACATAAAATTGTCACCTCTTTGGAATGGAAGTGCTGTCCTGGGTTCAGTGGAGCAAAATGTCAGCTAAAAGGTATATTCTAATATTAATTTTATAGTAACAATTACAGGCATAAAATTTCTGAAGAATAAGCAACTAATTCCAGTAAAGAAAAAAAGAGTTGCCTTTTCTCTTTGAACTGGTTAGTTCCAGTTCAATTTTTTGAAATAATATTGTATCTATGAATGAAATTCCGTTTTAAAGCATATATACAAATATGGCATGAATTATTCTGCTTTATATCTATACATCCTAATGGAGCCATTTCTTCAGCTGAGATTTTAAGGCTTTTCTGGTGGCAAAGCTGATCAAACACACAGTAATTTGCCGTGGCTTAACATCTATGTGACTATTATTTTGCTTTTGGCTTTAAACAGGTTTCCTTTGAAAAATAAGATATGGCATCAGCATACATATTTTAAATGAATGAATATCACGAGAAAGGCCGTTAGCAGGAATTCAATCAGCAGTGTAAGAGACTGTGATTAAAAATTAATATAAGTGTGGGGAAACCATTATGATTCTTATTAAAAAAAAAAAAAGAAAGAAAGTTGTAACATAAAAGCTCTAGGAACCCTGCAGTTTAGCTAGGGATATTACATATGGTTCTTCTAGGCCAATTCAACAAGAATCTAGAGGTTTGTTCTGGGTCTAGCCTAATTTCAGAGATGTTAAAAAAAATTAATACATTTTCAAAGTATATCATGAATATGTACTTTATAATCAGATCAAGTAAAATTTTAAACAAAATATTATCTATACAGAAAATATTTGGAAACAAGGTAATTCAGCATATTCTTTGAAAATCCAAGTATGATACTGCTTTCAAAGGACTTTGGATTTCCATGAGGTACACAGATATACTCACAGAGGTAAAATATATTTGTTTATTGTCTGTATATGGCAGATGGCTAAAAATTCTGGATAGTATTTAGAATTATATTTCTAAAGTCTGTGATTAGTTTTTATATTTCTCTTCTTATATAAAAAAAGGATTTCTTAGGAATATTAATTCCATTATTATTTCTTAAAGATTCAAGTGTTTGTTCACAGCATACCTTTCTAGAAATATAAATGCCATTACACATCCTGTTGTACATAAGGGGCTTAATGGAGATACATGGCAGGAAGCAAAGTCTGTATGTCAAGGGCTGTCCTGGGCTCCAGCTGGTAACTGTGATTTCCTCATGCATGCTTCATCCTTTTATACCTACTATAGTTGATCCTTGAATAACGCAGAGGTTAGGGGTGCTAACATTTCCCACAGTTAAAAACTTGCATATAATTTTTGCCTTCTCACAAACTTAACTACAGTCGTCCCTTGATATCTGTGGGAGATTGGTTACAGGACCCCAGCGGATACCAAAATCTGAGAACGCTCAAGTCTCTAATATCAAATGGCATAGAACAGTACATACCATGGGCCTTCACATCTGTGAATTCCAAACCACTAATCAAAAATACTATTTTCCATCCAGATTGGTTGAATCCACAGATGTAAAACATCAGATATGGAGGGCCAGCTGTATATTTATTGAAAAATATCCACGTATGGGTAGATCCACACAGCTCAAGCCTATGTTGTGCGAGGGTCAACTGTGATTGATTATTAATTACAATGTGGACTATATACATCTAGAAAGAAAGGAAACACAGAATTCCATCATTATAAATATATACACAAGACTGTATACCTACTATAAAAAGAAACAAGACTGACAGTTTTGAATATCTACTATATACTATTATTCCCCCTTTTTTTCAAAGTATTATATATTTAAATTTGATTCAAGTAGTTTAGTTTTGTTTAATGACACCTTGTGTTCTAATTGGAAGTAAACTGTGGATATCTTTCATACTAGATTTATAAATTGTTATCTTGAATTCCCGTTAACAAAAATGTCCCAGAACAGTGTTGACTGTGTCCTTCTGTCACAATACCATAATTAGAATTACTCATAATTCACGTTTCTGCCAATTAAGCTGTTGTGGAAAGATCTTTCTATTGAAATCTATGGTAGGAATAATTTTCTGAAGGCATGTATGCCTATTGTGTCATTGTCATACAATAAATTCTAATATAACTGTGATTCCAAAAGAACCCACTGTTATTCCCTACAATATTATGATCATCCCATTATTCATTTTTATTGCAGTACATAAAAATTGTTGAATTTTTCATTAGTGCAATTGATGCACTGTATGTATCAAGAACTACTGTGTCCCTTTGTCCCTTGAATCAGTCTTCATTATCTTATCTATTGTGGTTTGTTTGTTTGTTTGTTTTCACAATTTTCCCTTCTGATTTCTACCCCAAATCATGTCAAGTTCCTCCTCCTTTTTTTTTTTATCACACTTTATATATGTGCCAACAGTCTTTTGTTCTTATGTGGGAGAGAAAATTGGCAGGTTTCCTTTGACAGCCCTCTCCACGCTGTCTCATATGACAAGCAGCCCCAAATATGGCAACGATAATCGGTGTGGCTGATCTGTTCTTTAAATTTCTTCAGAGCCCTGAAGGGTTTTGAATAACCTTGTTGGGTAGCTTACCACTATAATTACTTCAGTGCTAGTCCTTCACAACACCAGGAGATTATTTTATTCATAGAAAATTTATAAAAGACTATATAACTTTCACAAATCCCTGCTTCCTTGACAAGTTTCCTCCCCACGAAATAAATTTTATAAAACAAAAGTAATGATTTCATTTTAGTTTATATCACAGCAGAGAGATCTTTTTAATTATATGAGAGAAAGAGCACTAGATCAGGAATAATCACTGAAGCTGCTAGCAACTGTACTCTTTTACTTCTTCTCCACTTGTCTACTGCTCTCTCTCTCTTACTTTCTCCCTTATTCTATATAGATCCATCCCCAACCTGTTAGGAAGAGATGCTGTAATTCAAAATCTATGGGGCAGTTCTACCTGTTGTCTTATTCTACAGTGTGCTATTTATAATATTACTGAACCTCTCTACACATGCTCTTTTCGCTGCAACTCAGATAACCAAAATTCTAGTAATAAGTTCTAGATTAGCTTATTAAAACATTAGTCATACTTGCAAGAGAAAACAAATTTTTTAAAAATTTAAGTGAATAGAACTTCATTGAAAAAAAAGAGCATGAAGTCCAACAAAAAGTAATACATTTGCTATGTTTTACATTTGTTATGCCTTTTGAGAGTCTTCAGAAACTAATCTAATTTTGTGATATCCAAGACTTTTTTTTTGAAATGTCAGTAACAAAATGCTTTTTAAAGAAATTTTATAAAATTTGCAATAATATGCTTTTCCAGTAGATGTCTCTAAAATATTCTGAAGTAAAACAAGTAAATTGTGGTTTGCTCTAATGACACAAAACACAGACATTTCATTTCAAATAATGTTAGATCAGAGAGGAAAAAAAGAAAAAACTTCTCTGTAAATCCATTAAAAAATCCAGTCAGCTTTAGTTAGATCCTCCATATAGGAAAAAAGTATTTTATAAAATTATGCTTTATAAAATCTATCACAAATATTCTAAATGCTGAAAAAATATAATCATGCAGTTCTGGAAATAGCCTGACCCCTGCCATATGTTATAAGTATATGAACACATTTCATTTCATACTGCGAAATAATTTAATAAATTTTATAAGTTATTATAACTCACATTTTAAAAATGGAGCTTCTCCAGTAAGATTATCTTAAAATATTACCTCAATTAATATGAAACAAAAGTTATAATATTTAAAACAGAATAAATATATCTTATATTTTTGCATTTTTAATTCTTCCAAGTGATGGTTAATGTTCTCCGCTTTGGAAAAGAATCTTACTTCCTGTACACATCTTGCTCAAAATTATGATGCATTTTGTCAAAACTCACCATGTACCTTAAATCTTAGTTGCACCAAATTTCCTTCTTTGATTGAACTATTAAATCCCAGTAAATCTTTATACATGTACCGAACGCCACCATGCAGACATTCACTTAATGTGGCAGGATCAGCTGGAAACCGGTTTTGTCAAGCCGCACAGGAAGGTTTCTGCTTCTAAGGGAGAGAGAGCAAGCTTCCTCATTACTGAGTTGCCATTAATGACTTTCTCCATGTCTCAGAGGCCTGAAAGAGAAAAAAAAAAATACACTCATAAATAACACCTGTCTAATTTAAAAAAAAAAAGAAAGAAAAAAGGGAAATGCACCTAATGAGGAGGCTGTTTCTCTTGACATTCACTGACCTTGCCTGCATCTCTTAAGTCCTTCATCATTAAGGTCAGAGTTTCTTAGTGCAAGGAAACAGAAGTAATCATATTAGGAGAAGAAAGAAAAAGGAATCTAATTTTTTAAATATATTGAATTTTTTTTTTAAATCCAAAGTGCATAAAGATCTTTAAAAGTTACTAGACTTAAATAAATACCATTCTGTTTCAACTCCAATCTCATAGAAAGAAACAAAGTAAAGGACTGTGCTTAAGTGCACAATGAGATAGATTGCCTGGAAAATCTAGGATCAGTGGCAGTCCTTATGGTAGATACATTTGGGAAGACATTTGGGAAGACAGAAGGATTGCTAAATGAAAAAATAAAAGCACATCGATCAACCGGGAACTTTATTACAGGAGAGTAACTGACTCCATTGTCAGAGATTCTATCAGCGCTTTTTCACCAGCTAAACCTCCTGCAATAAATTGGGATGAATGCAAGTATTGAACTCCAGTCAAGAAACAGAGCTAGAAAAAGATAATAAACTATTGAACTAGTTAAACAGGCATTTCAAATTTTTAACAGCCTTGGCGGGGACTCCATCCAATGAATTCCAGAGAAAAGAGATTCACATGACAATTGTATCCCAAAGATCTTTGTGTGGTACTTAACCATTTTTTTTTCCCCCCCTCTCAACTTAAGAGAACAATTTCCTCACCTATTTCATTCTAAAACAATTTAAAGATAACTGTAGCTGAGAGCAAATGGGAAGTTTTATGCAGATACACACACTCACACTCACACACACACACACAGTCACATTAGTTTTTGTCATTCAATATTTATGTTTCCTATTACAGTTTCTTTCAAATCAGTCTTTTTAAAACTTCACAATATGGAGTTTTAATTTTTCTTATTTCATGTGTATTATTTTCCCTCATAATAAGGAGTAAATCACTAAAGATTAGTATGCAAAAAAACTAGACTTTTAGTCGATTCTTTTTGAATTATTCTCTTTTTCAATTTCTTTTTTTTTCTGAAGAGATTAATTTCTCTTCTCCCACTTGTTACTGATTTAAAATTTTTTTATCTTTTTCATTTTTATTTCTAATCTGCTGATTTTCTCCAGTATGTCACTTTCTATTCTCTTGTTTGTAATGCAATTGCATTTTTCCAGATCACATGAATGAAATTTATTTGAAATTCTTTTGACCCTAAAATAGAAAACTAGACTTTAGCTATTCATTTACTTCCTTTCTATTCTTAACACTTGATCTCTTACCCAGGTTTGTTTTCACTTTCTGTACATTCATCTTACCTCGATTGCACTGCACAAAAAGAACTCTGAGGATGACCTGCCCCCACTCAAATACAACCCTTGAAGACTTAGAATCCTCTCACACCTACTCTTGTGTGTGTAGGTCAGTGTGTATATGTAAGATTCCCTACTTTGCTTGTGCTCAAATGGAAAACACTAAGGGAAATGCAATGTTATTATCTCCACATTCAATATACAACATACAGTACTTTGTAAAGAATGAGACAAAGAGAAGAGATTTCATTTGAATATAATAACGCAACATAAAATAATGCCTTACTGTTTATAATAAAGCTTTAGCAAAGCATTTTGAAACTCTGGAAATAAACCCTATGTAAAATTCTGTTGTGACTTTTGTTGAATAAGGGGCCATATTCAAACATTTAACAACTAATTCAGTATTAATTAATATATAAGTCAATTTACAAATCAAAAATTGGGAATACATTATTTTCTTAAGTTAATGCATATATTATCTATAATATATTATAAAATTTCATACCAGGTAGTATAAATCATAATAAACCATTCATCCTACTATTCCAATAATTTCTGAACAATGTATTAATTTCTATAAATTATTGGTGTGTTCTTTCTTTTGACATAGATGACTCCAGCTAAATAATGTCCTGTCACAGAGATGATTTAATATAGGGAACTGCCACAATCTCTTTTAAAGACTTCTCCATTAGATTTACAGTCATTGGGTCACATTAGATATTGGTAAATTGATAATTTTTATCAACATCAATGATATTACCATTCTTCAGAATTAACAGTGACTGCATTCAAATTTTTTCCAGTTCTTGAATACTATTTACATTTTTAATATTCAAGATATTTATTATTAACTGAATCACAGACATTCTTGTAGGAATGTACAATTTAATTAATTTATAGATCTTTGCAAATGTCATCTGGCCAAATTCATGGCACCATAAATCAAGAAACTTAAAAATTTATTATATATTTGAGTTTTGTCATATAAATTTCATTTTTAGATAATTTATTAGAAAATCTATGTTTCTCATGTAATGGATCCCTTATCAATTTTTGTTTCAAATAGCTTATATATACATTTTTATATCTAAAATATTTTTCATCAGTATTAAAATTATCTCTAGTTCAGTAAGGGTAACTTCTATTCCCTATTTCTATTAGAATATTATTTCTAAAAACCAGTTCTCTCTCTCTTTTTAAAAAGCTTATTTTCCAAATGCTAACCATAAAACTGATTTGCAGTGCTATGACTTTATCTGAATTATGCCAGAGGTAAATTATTTTCTGAAATGATCAATTATTTCAATTATATGACATATTAAAAATTCTAATTTTCTCTTCTATTTTTCTTGTATTGACTTTTTATTGATATACTTGATAAAGTATTTTTGAATTTTTATATTATTTTAAAAGTTTTGCTTTACTTGAAAATTTTTAACATTATAAAAGCTTATTTCATAACATTGTTATAAAGTTCTTTAATATTTTCCCCTTGATGATTACAAATGAATTTTAATAGAAATTGAATGCCATTAAGATGAAAAATAAGTCTAGTAATTTTAATTTTAAATAATACAAATTTAGATCATTATTTGAATCTAACATCAATATAGCAAGTAAAAATTACCCATTAATTTTTATTGAAGATCATGTTAAATTTCATTCTAAAAATACATATTATTTCTTTTAGATTTAATTGATTTTTTGATATCGATTTGATATTTTTATTGACATTTTATACATCAAAACCAGTTCCAGATTAACTGATTTTTTTACATTCTATCATTAGATGATCCAGGTCCAGGTTCATTTTTGATAAAATTTGTTTTTTCTCAGAGTCAAAAAATTCACACTCATGAATCTGAAAGAAATGCTTTGAAAATTTAGTTAAATTTTTGTGTCTTTTCCAGTGTTTTTAATAATTTGTTATAAATTCTTAAATAATATTTATCAAAAACTATGCAGTGATAACAATTAATATATATTAACGAGTAAACTAAAGTACCAAATGATTTGAAAATTCTAACTACTACATAAACCAAACAATGATAAAACTGATGAGTCTGCTAAGACATTGAATGTTCATAAAGTCTATGCAGAGCATAACATGAGCCCAAAAATGCTAATCTGAAAAACATTTCTCAAGTGTTTTACAATAGGAATTCCATTCATCATATATCCTACAAGACATATCCTTATTAACTTGAAATAAGTTAATATTATAATTTTTACATTAATTTTATCACTTATTACACATTATATATTTATCAACAGGTGTGACTGTACTTCAATATTTTAATAATTGGTAGGCCTTATTGATGCATACTGACTAAATACAATCTTGGAGGTAGGTATGTGGAACATTGATAGGTGAGAGTGAGGAGTAATAGCCTAAGTTTTCAGTAGAAAGGGCTTTTATTTATGAGACATTCTAAAATTGTCTATGATTTGATCACTGGGAAGATGGCTTAAACACTCTTCACATGTTTCCATGCTTAGCAGTACCTCTTCAGGGACCTTGTGTCATAACAATAGAGAGAATGGTATTATCTATGTGAGGGAATCGGGGAACTGTGAAAAGCACTTTCCACCCTGCCCCACATCACTTACCTCTTATAAAGGCCCACTTCTCTATGGAATGGTAGGAGACTCAAGGTTTTCGTTCATTAGAGTTTTAATAAATCATGTCTTCAACTTATGTTCTTGTTATCAACAACCATGTGTGACTGTTTAAAAATCTAGGAAAATTGATTTTTAATTGCAATTTTAATATAAAAATATCTGGCATTTTCTGCCTCTAACAATGAATTTACTTATTAGAATCAGAAAATTTGCAATTCATTCTAAATCAGTACTTCTTAACCAGGTTCATACCTCATAATTACCTGTTCATACCTCATAATTAGACTTTTAAATATATACATATATACACATGCGCAATTCCCTAGAACAGATCTACTTAATCATAATCTTCGGATGGAGGAATGGAAAAAAATTTGATACTTTTAGCATTTCAAAGTTTACAGGTACTTCCGATTTCCATACATGATGAAAAATTACTGTTTTTGAGAAACATTTTTTAAAAAAGTAATATGTCTTTAAAGTTCATGAGACAAAAGGAAATTTGAATAACAATCTTGCATGCCACAAAACAATATAGTTTTTGTTTTTACTATAATTATGTATTGCTTGCTAACAAAGTGTCCACTGGCTATCAAGTTATGGTATGCCCTTCAATCCATCAGATCTTTTTGTTTTCTTATGGTCTAGCTCAAAAAGGTAAGCAGTATGACAATGAAAATACTATTTGTACATTTTATTAAACTCATCTGTTCCTTTTGCTGTAAATACTTAGAACTCTGTATCTTGAACACTCATACTGTTAAGAGAAATAAAATAGAGAGGTGGGAAGTTGCTAGAGAAGATTTATCTTGATGCTCTACTCCAGTGATTCTCATACTTTAGTGTACATTGGAATTACCTGGAGAGCTTGTTAAACCACAGATTGCTGCCCCACTTCAGTGTTTGTTTTAAATTAGCAGGTCTGGGCTGGGGCCTAGATGTTGCATATTCAAAAGTTCCCAGGTGACGCTGATACTGCTGATTCAGGGACCTGAGTTTGAGAACCATGGCTTACTCTCTAGTTGCCTTCCTGGATAGACAGCTTTTAGCTGCCAGAAAAATGCTTTATTAGATCATCTAAGGAGGAATTTTGATTTTTTAAAATTATGCAGTTATTTAATTGATATGTTTGTGTGAATTAATTTGAATTTAGACTATGAGAACTTTATTGCTAGGACTGAGTAGAAAATTAACACTTTTTGCCACCTACCACAGCCCCCAGATAAGTACACTTTCTCCCAAGCTGCAGACTGTCTTCTTCAACCGAATAAATCAACAATTACTCAGGACTTTAAGTAATACTTTTGGGGGAAAAAAAGAAACAAAATCAAAACAATAACTCTGAACATGAATGGAAATTCATTAATTTAACTCAATGCTCTGAAGAAAAGCATTGCAAAATTCAATCTAACAATAAAAACTAACTCAAATTAGTGTCAAATATATTATACTTTCTATGGAGTGGAGATGCTTTAAGATTATTGTCACAGCCACAAATGCACTAGGGAGTATAATTAACATGTGCCCAAGGTTCAGTTTCATTGGTACATAATTTCACATGGGAAGAACAGATACCAAACACTTGTTTTCTCAGATTTTAATATGCAGACTTTAATGAATAAATTTGTTCATTAGAAGTCTGAAAATTATAGACATACATTGCTTAATGTTCAATATTTTTAATAAATTTCTTTAAACTGTTTTCCCCAATGAAAAATTATATTGCCATTGAAAATATTACTTGATTTGTGGAAAATGGGAAGGGATTCTTTAACAGAGTTAGATTTATTTTATTAGAATTTCTTTTTTTCTAAAATGTCACTGATTTCACAGGTCAATCCCCTTGAGATATATCCTGTAACAGTTTACAGTTTACTTGTAGTCTTTACGTTCTGAGCCTATGTATTTCTTAAATATCTGGTAAAAACCCATTTAGGTGGCACTATTACTTAAACAGATATTCTTTCAAGTAAGAATCCTGTAGCTCTCCCTTATTTCCAAGTAGACACCAGTTGGCATAGACATTGTCAAACAAACAGCTTTTGTGGCTGTTCCCCTAAAAAACTTTTAACACAGCTGATTTTAAAGTCCCCTTAATTATGCAGGCACTTTACAACTTCCAGTTTACAGTTTCCCCCAAACTACCAACCATTTTCCCTTAATAGGAGACTTGAATAATTTTATTTTTTTTTCAAACATAATTAGAGTTCCGCCTCCAAGAGCAATGTGATAACACATTGCCCTATGAGTAGGGGCAGAGCAGCTTACTCTGCAATCATCCTGGACCATCATGCTTCAGTACACAGGAAAATGAACATCAGCCACATATTACTGGAAAAAAATGAGGCAGGCCCAATGCTTAACTCTCTCTTCTCTCCTTTTGCTTCCATCTAGCCCAGGAACAGCAGCATTTGCTACACACCAACCAGGCTGAGAGTCACGCAGCTGTTGGCGGAGCAATAGCAGAGCAACTGCAGCAGCAAGACTGTTGTGACCCAGGTTCGTAATTGCTATCATCTCTAACCTAACTATTGTCAACACTTTAGGACAACATCCAAACAAGAAATCACTTGGCTGTCAAATGTTTGATGATGACACATTAACATACCTGGTGCTTATGTTGGGAGAAACTGGTTGCGCTGCAGGTTCCCGGCCGGAAAGGGACCATGCGTAATTATTGAAGCTCTGTGTGCAAACACAGAAGGGAAACAAAAATGCTGTCATACAGGGTTGTAAGGAAATCGCAGGTCCCCAAAATAAATTCAAACTTTTCTCCTCCTAAGACCGCATTCGTGGAAGAATCTTGATATGGAAGGAACGACTTGATCATTTATTTTAAGGGAGCTAAAAAGGCTCCCTTTCATTGGTTGATGAGATCACCAACAGGTGTTGATCGCTAAGGAAAATAATTGTGACTAAGAATCAACAAGAATCTCTTGATCACATAGTTTTTCATCTTTCTAATCATAGTACTTTATCATTTCCTTTAGGCTTAACTTTATCATTTAGAAATATATTCGGTTACTGATAAAAACATCTCTTCATTGTGTTTGGCATAGGTCTAGTCGTACAATATCAGGCACTCAAATTGAGAAATGTGAATTAAGGGGATCTCTTTAAGACTGCAGGTAAATATATCTTAGAAACTGTAGTCTGAATTTTTTAAGGGATTGAAATTCAAGATCTTCATAAAATACCATAAAATCCTCCTTGAATTATTGAAGCACATGCATAAAGGCATGGAAAGCATTATTGCTGTATAAAGTGATTTAAACTAAATTCTGAATCTCTTTATCTCTCATTAAAGAATGTCTCAGTAAAGAATAAAATCCTCAGCATACAGAAAAACCTACATACATGTAAGTGTACAGCTGCACACATTTAATGCTGAAGTGTTGGATTTGAAAGCAGAAGATTGGGCATTAGCCCTGTAACCTCAAACAAATTATTTTGGTTTTCTGACCCTCAATTTCTTCATCTGTTCAGAGTGTAACAACTTTTTAAGGTTAAAAGAAAAATGGAAAATTCTGGACATCGGTAAAACATTTTAGAAATCTAAGATATTATAATGCTTTTTATAAATTTCTACTCCAAAATAGTGTAAAATTTAGGTTGCCATTTGCTAAATGCACATACTTTGAAATATATAGTGCAAACATGGTTTATTTAAATTACCTTTAAACTTACCATGAAATTTGAGAGGTTTTAAATACGTATTTTTAAATGTTT
Source organism: Pteropus alecto (assembly GCF_000325575.1). Lineage (NCBI taxonomy): Eukaryota > Metazoa > Chordata > Mammalia > Chiroptera > Pteropodidae > Pteropus > Pteropus alecto. Next base: position 1,929,097 of record NW_006434897.1, read on the forward strand.
CTAATTTTCTCTTCTTCTATGTACAGCAGTGACACAAAAAATGACTGACCAGATGAGTCAACAGGCAATGAAACTGACCCTTCTGCAGAAGAAAATTGACAATATTTCTTTGGCTGTAGCTGATGTAAAGGACACGTACTCCTCCCTAGAAGAGAAAATCAATGAAGATAAAGGCAGGGAATTTCAATCTTTTCTAAAAGGTAAAATTAAAACAAAATAAATTATTTAATTAAGACAAAAGGCAAATAACTCATTTATCTTTTCTCATATTACTTTGGTATCTTTGCTTTAGATTCAGTGGCATATAAGTATAAGACAAATGACTTAATAAAATATTTTTAAATCACTCAATCTCTGATATAACTTGAAACATCTGAATATTTTTTCACTACATATCAAATCTTTGAATATATCATCTGATTTATGGACATTATGTATGTATCTAGTTAAATAGCCTAACTCATACTTTGTTATAGTTAAAATGAGCCATACGTAATTTACTTCTATTGCTGTTTCCAGTTCAGGATAAAAATAAGGTTAAGAGATGATTAACAGAGTAGCTAGATAAGTGGTTGTCTCAATAATATTGATGAAGATATTGAGGATAAATCTAAAATGCATTACTATCCCAGAAATTATTTAGCTCCTAGAGTATAATAAATAAAAAATATTCCAAAACATCTCAGGCTATAGATATAATAATTATTTTATATATATGGATCAGCTTCTCCTGAATTTTGTGCTCTTAAAATAGCAGGCAGTGTTCCTTTCTGAAGTTTCTACATTATAACCTATTCCCTGTTCTAATCCAAGTTGTAAGAATTTATTTTCTGGCAGGTGTAGGAATGAAGTCTTGTTTTCTTGGTGGCTTTAAGCTGAGGCTTGTTCCCACTTTTTAGAGGCCACTGCATTTCTTGGCTCATGGCTTTCTTCTCCCATCTTTAAAAGCCAACAACAGCTGTTGAGTCCTCATGTCATCTCTCAGACCCACTCTTCTGCTTTCTTCTTCCTCTTCTAAGGACTCATGATAACACTGGGCTCCCCTGGATAATCCAGGATAATCTCCTCATCTCAAGATTCTTAACCTTAATCACATCTGCCAAGGCCCTTTTGCCATGTAAAGTAACATATGCACAGATTCAGAGAATAAGGGTGTGGACATCTTTGGCAGGACAGCATTATTCTGCTTCCCACAGAGGAGCATATATAGTAATTGCTATGGTAGAGTTATATGCAGGGTACAATGGGACTGTTTGATAGAAGAAGGCTTCTTTAAAAAGAAAGCATCTCAACTGACAAGTGATGGATTAGAAGTTGTTAATTAGCCAAAGGTGTTTCAGGTAGGGGTATGGATCTTTTAAGAAAATAGTTTAGTTACTAGGAGTGGCTCAATTCATTGGGTTTATTGTATGTTTCCAAGTTTCAGATTTACTGGTCCCTTTTATTTTGTTTTATAAATTAAAAAATACTTACTATACAACCCCATTTCTATCACTCACAAGTTTTGTTTTGTTTTTCTATTTTTTACCTGTGGTTCATAGGTAAAAGAGATAAAAAGGTGGAGGTTCCATTTCCATATCATCTACCCACACAGCAGCAATCACGATTATATTTTAACCATTCAGATAATTGGTACTATTAAGCCACTGAAAGAAAGCCCCTGTCCTATGGCAGCATAAGAGAAGAATATATTTTCCTGTATATTTTCATGATAGCATGAGAAAGATGTCAAATAGAAACAGTATATAATTGACTATAACCACCATAATGAAATTGTTCAGCAAAATTTTGTTATCATAATCTGAGAGAATTAGGCCAGTCAACTGCTTTTTTGTAAGCCTACTAACAAAAATTCTGATACTGACATAGTAAAAATATATACAATCATAACAACAGCAACAACAAAAACAAACAACAAAATTCCCACCTCATTAGGAGGCATTGATTATGTACTGAGCAAAATCAATTATGAGAAACAGAGGGCCTACAATTAATGAATGTTTGTACAGGCAACAAAAACTAATCTCACTTCCCCAGGTACTGTGTTTGACTAGCAAAACCACAATCTCTTCTCTTGCTTACTTTATATCTGAGGTGAGAAACACTACTTTATCAATGAGTAGCCATAAAAAGTGTTCAAAATCCAATGTCTGAACTCCTTAAGATGTATCTGGATGTCATGAATAGGCCATACATTCAGAGCCACAGAAGGGACATGTCAAGGTATCTGATATCAAATATATCTGTTAAATTACCAGAATCAATATCATCTTTTTTAGAAAGTAGAAGCACATGAGTCACATGAAACAGAATCAAATAGAGTTAAACAATGTGCTCACGCAGGTATTGACATAAAGCATTCTATTCTTATCATTCTATTTCAAACTTTTAGATCATGTAGTTTTTCACTTGCTAAAATTAAGCATCTATTGTCATTGTCCACAATTAAGTCAATTACACTTAAGTTTTATTTTATCTTTTCAATCTTGAAAACATTTTAAAGCCAAAATTATAAGGTTATAACTTCCAAATATATCTGATTCTTTACCTTGAATATTTTATTGTATTTCCTTAAGTTGTTGTCATAGAATTAAAGACAATATTAACTAACAGGAAATGAATAAATGATCCTGTAGAAAGTGTAAAGAAATAGCTTTGCTATACTCAGGGAAGTTAACATTTTATTTTAATATCAGAAATCTAATTTTCCAAATTTCACTTTGTATTGTATATAGAATGTACTCAATTAAGCTTTGTTGTATGAATGGGTGACTGGTTAAATGCTAAGTAAAATTTAGAAAATAAAAACACTTTAAAATCTTTCTGATGTGATTATTCATATTATTAAATACAAAAGCTGGGACTGTTTCAGTATAATTTATCTTAATCATGGCTATTTAATCCTTGATAATTAGTTTAGCCTTTCCTTAGTACTTTGGCTCTTTGTGTCACTGATTACTATTCCATACTTCACCATGTTTTTGTTTTTTTTTTTACATACAAATTAATTTTCACTTATGTTTTTTGGCCTTTTAAATTTATTTTTATTTCATTAAGTTTAGAAATTTAAGATAAAGTTTTTACTCTGGAAATATTTATCCATGTAAACATTTACAGCTTTGTCTTAGTACCAGATTAAATGATATCAGGAAGATCAAGTAATACATCATCTTATTTGGTATAATTGCTCTTTTCACAATACTTTTTCTGTAGTCTCTCAGGCATCTTAAATACTTTTAGAAACTTGCTTACAAAACAGATAACACTTAGAGACTATTTTTTGTCTTATAATTATCTTTCCTGAATATATTTTGCAGTAGCCATACTCATCTCACATCACTCCATTGTACAAACCTTGCCTTTTAAAATGCTTCGTATTATTTTACTGGTACATTACGTTACAGTCATTGGTTACACTTTGGGTTTAAATGGGCAGCTTCCTTTTATATGTGCTTCATATGTGCTGTAAATATACATCAAGTATGTTTTATTTTTTTCTCATTTTCTGTTTTGTATATAACAAGTTTTTTGTTTTGTTTTTACATTTTTAAATACATATTTTTTTTCTATTCTAAATAGTTTTGAATGGTTCAGGACCATTTTGCTTTTTTTTTTTTTAAGCTGTCTACAATTCTGGCTTATGATCAGCCCATGCTTTCTGAAATACTTGAGATACTAGTATGTGCTTCATTACTGACAAGTTTCCCCTCCTCTTTTTTGTTAAAAATTAATGTCATTATGATAATCGAGATATATCTTATATTCCTGTTTTCATTTGACTTACTTTTGGGATCCCCAAAACTCTCATTATTATTTTACTGTTTTTATAAACTATTGTTGAATCTTGTGGCTATTACTTTATATTGTTCCTCATTTGTGAATCTCATTAAATTTCTGCAGTCAATTTATTAGTTTTTGTAAGCAAGAAACACAAACTTTGAAGCCAAATTATTAGAAACCTAATAACACAATCACAAAATAACACACGAGGTATTATTTACTAGGACAGAAAGCCCAAAGCCATTTATTTTCATATAAGACTAAGATGAGCCCTAAAATCATTGAGTAAAAGGTCGATTAACTGAAGTCAGTAGTAGTTCCTTCATGTCTTTTGTCTAGAGAAGCTTAGCTTCATGGTTCTACCATGTTCTATACTACAATTGATTTCTCCTCTCAGACTTATCAGTTAGGAATGTTATCATCTTCTATAAATTATGTTAATCTTTAAAAATTTATAAGTGAAGGAGTATATATAGTCAAGGAGTATTTTTATTATTACATGTTATTAGTGTTTGACCTCAAACTTTTTATCTTTTTAAATATATCTGAAGTTTACATAATTAAAGTCACATGTAATTTATTGAAAAAAAATCTAAAATCCAAAAGCATTAATGATCTGATAAAGGACATAGTGAGGCAACAATTAAAAAATTTCCAAAACGACATGCAAGAGACCATAGCACAGCTCTTCAAGACTATATCAAGACTATCAGAAGACCTTGAAAACACCAAACAAAAAATTCGACAAGTTAATGAATCCATAGTTTCAACAGCAGTCCAAGAAAAGTCTATTTTAATTAAAAAAAATAGGCCTACTTCGACTGATATACTAGATCTAAAAAATCGCATTGTGGATATAAGGCAAGAAATAACTTTGACATGTAAGAAGCCTATTAAAGAACTAGAAGCAAAGCAGACACATTTAGAAGGTGCTCTAGAACGGGAACACTCAAGAAACATTCTGTATTATGAATCCCTCAATAAGACTCTTTCTAAAATGGAGGAAGTACATGAACAGCTTTTATCAATAGAACAAGTATCAGATCAGAAGAGCGTTCCAGCTGCAGAATCAGCTAGCGATAATGTCACTGAGTACCTGTCTAGTCTACATGAGAATGTAAAGAAGCAGGGTTTGATGCTGCTGCAAATATTTGATGATTTGCACATCCAAGACAGCAAAATTAACAATCTCACCATCACTTTGGAAATGGAGAAAGAATCTGTCAGGGGTGAATGTGAAGATATGTTGTCCAAGTACAGAAATGACTTTAAATTTCAAATTAAGGACACAAAAGAGAATTTACAAGTTTTAAACCAAACAATGGCTGAGGTTCTCTTTCCCATGGACAATAAGATGGATAAAATGAATGAGCAACTAAATGATTTGACTTTCAATATGGAGATCCTTCAGCCCTTGCTTGAGCAGGGAGCATCATTTAGAGAGACAATGACAGATGAACAATCAAAAGAAGCAGTAGTTACAAGGAGAAAAGTGGAAAATCTGATCAGGGCAGTCAATAATCTAAATATTCTTATCAAAGAACTTACAAAAAGATACAATTTACTTAGAAATGAAGCACAGAGTCAAAGTGATGCCTTAGAAAGACGTATCAATGAATATGCCTTAGAAACAGAAGATGGCCTAAATAAGACAATGACTATTATAAATAATGCCATTGATTTCATTCAAGATAACTATGTGTTAAAAGAGACTTTAAGTACAATAAAGTATAATTCCAAGGTTCATCACATATGTACCCAAAATATGGAAACCATTTTGACATTTATTTCTCAATTCCAGCGTTTGAATGATTCTATTCAGATTTTGGTCAATGATAATCAGAAATATAACTTTGTTTTGCAAGTTGCCAAGGCCCTTGCAGATATTCCTAAAGATGAAAAACTAAGTCAGTTCAACTTTCAAAAGATTTATCAAATGGTCAATGAAACCACTTCCCAAGTGATAAAATCCCAGGAAAATATAAGTCATTTGGAGGAAAAAATACTCTCGGCCACAATGAGTTCCAAAGATTTTGAAACTCGGTTGCAAGATGTTGAGTCTAAAGTGACCAAGACTCTCATACCTTATTATATTTTACTAAAAGAAGGCAATATGCTCACAAATGAGAGAGACCAGGCTCGTCAACTGCAGACATTAAATTCTAGATTTAAGGCACTGGAAACAAAATCCATCTATCTTTCAATTAACTTCTCTTTACTTAACAAAACTGTCTATGAAACTTTAACCAAGTGTCATAATGCTTCTACAAGTATATCGAAACTGAATGCTACCATACCTAAGTGGATAAATGGTTCCCTTCCAGATACTCAGCTTCTTCAGAAAGGTCTGACAGAATTTGCAGAATCATTAATTAAAATAAAAATTCAAATTGCCTTATCTAATTTAACTTTATATATAAATCAATCATTGTCTAGCATTCTTGCCAACGTCAAACCTCAGAAGCAAGTAAAATCATTACTGAAGAAACCTAATATGCTTAAGAAACCAACAGTGAATTTTACGACTGTCCTCATAGGCCGGACCCAAAGAAACACAGACAACGTTCTATTTCCTGGTAAGCTATCATCAAAAATTACTTTTGACCTCTCTTTCTATTTAAATGGTATTTAGTAGATCTATATGGTTTAACAAGACCCTAAGATATAAAAAGTACTTACTTGAACTTGGGTAAATAGTTAAATAATTCAGAAATCATTGTAGCATTATTTGAATTGGATTCCATCCTGTGTAAATTAGGCATAAATACAAAACAAGTGCTTACAATGTATATATTTGTCTACATGTTTCTTAAGTTTATCTCTGAAAAGATCCCTATAAAACAATCAAATTTTGCCCCTGCAGAACCCTTTTCTTTGCATACAAAAATTAAAGAAAGTTGTTAAACAACAAGCTCCTTGGTGAATAAGACCAGACTGTGTCTTATTCATTCTGGCATTAAATGGCGAAATGTTGGTGTGCCATAGGAACTCAGTAAACATCTGTTGAATGACTGTCTGAATGAGTGCATAAGTGAGGAAGAATTTGATTTGGGTAGATCACAGAAGGCCATGAATGCCAAGCTAAGTGTCTTAGTTCATTTGGGCTGCTATAACAAAATGCCACAGACTGGGTAATTTATCAACAGCAGAAATTTATTTCTCACAGTTTTGGAATCTGAGAAGTCCAAGGCCAAGGTCACATAGTCTATTCTGGTGAAGGCCCTCTTTCTGGTTCACAGCTGGTGATTTATCACTGTATCCTCCCATGGAGGAAGGAAGTTGAGGAGCTCTGTGGGTCTCTTTTAAAAGAACACTAATCTCGTTTATGAGGACTTCGCTCTTATGACCTAAACACCTCCCAAATATCCCACCTCCTAATATCAACTTTGGGAGTTAGAATTTCAGCATCTAAATTTGGGGGTGGGGGAGGGCATATTCAGATGATAGCCCTAAGGCATTTAGACATGATTATGTAAAGAGTAATGTTTGAAAATTTGGACCAGGGTTTTAGGTATGGTCAGAAGCACAAATCTAGCTAGTAGTAGTGTGTATCCTGACTGCAAAGAATGAAGTTAGAGATAACAAGTTATGACATTATTGGCAAGAGCAATAAGAGCCAGATCTAGGGAAGGAGTAATTGAAACAGAAGAGACAGATGCGAGAAATGTTATGAAAGTAAATCAACAGAAACAGAAGGATAGTGGGAAAAATAATTTGAGGATCAACCAATCATGATTCTTGTCTTAGTTGTTTCAGTGAGTTTCTGTGGAGCCTTTAGTAAGATCATCTCTCTGGGTCACAGTTTACTTTTTTTTTTAAGTGATGGGAGTGTAATAGATACTTTACTGAGCTAATTAGTACGTTGCGGATTGCATCATCGTAAAAAAAAAATGTACACTGTTCACAGGCTGAATGCACAGCACCTGGAGAAGGAGAGAATTAGAATATTCTGAGGTTTTGAATTTGGGAAATAAAAGAGTAGCAGTACCATTAACAGACAGAAACATGGCAGAAGGGGTATAAATTAGGGAAGAAAGAGAAATTCAGTGCAATGAATATAAACTACTTAATAGTCTCTCTGCATGAAAGCAGTGTTTTATGAATTTGTTTGGCATTTGAGTAATATTAAATTATCTTTCCTTGGTGATAGAATAGCTACTGATTCCTACTAAAGAAATGGAAGTGTTCCTCTCACATAAATCGGCTGCTAAATTATAATCCCATTTGGGTGAATTTTGTATTTTATTGCTTTTTAATTACAAAAAGGTGATCATTATCCTAACAATATAACTCCTCATATTTAATCTCTGAATGTTTTGATAATAATAATAAAAGTCATAAAGTAGTGGAATCACAGAACAAGCTATTTAGACATATATGTTTTCAAGAGAAAGGCAATATCTCAATAAAAGATGTTCTTATAATAATAATTTTAGAAAAAAATAATAATTGTTCTTTTTCCATACTGTTTTAATCCTTTATCTCCTGGGGATACTGCAGATGAGTTTCTGTTGAGCTCTGTAGGATGTGTGATTATACAGCAGGCAAACCGTATCTTTTTTTTTACTTAAACTAAAAAAATACCTGAATCTATACAGTACATATAAATCATTGAATATTAATTCAAAATTAATTGATTTAAAAGATTTACTAGAACATAAGAACTTGTAAACTTTTATAGAATGAACTATACATGTAAGGAGCTTACAAAAATTGCATTTGTATTTTTATATAGCAGTTAACTCAATATTGGGCTTACTGAGCTAATAATTAACTCATTTCTGATTCTTTGTTCCAAATATGCCTTGATAAAATTGCTTGTTATTCTTTTATTTACTGTAAGTAGAATTTTTACAGGCCTAAAATTAATAATTAAAAGCTTTTTATTTTATTTCAGTGAAGATAACCAATAACTTTGTAAGGGCAATAAAAATATATTGATCTACTTTCATGTGTGGGGTACATATTCACTTTATGTAGGACTAGCAATATAATTTTAAGCAGGTGCACAGAAATGCATGCTCATTAAGCCAGGCCTGCTTTTATGGGCCACAAAACTGATGACATTCATTGGACAACTGGGCAGGTAAAGTCTATGCATGGTGATGAAACCAGCAGATTCAAGCTAAGTTCTCCCATAAGGATAAACCACTTGCAAAATAAACTACTTCCTTTGATGCTTTGTTTTATACATGCTAACATACTGGCTAAATTTGACTGTGTTTCTTTTCATCTTTGCTAGTCTATTAAAAATACCAGATAACCACATTGCTTCCCTACATAACTAACACCATAAAATAATTTATCATTTTACTAATCTCACAATATTATTCAGATTATAGCTGCTATTATTTGCAGAATAAGTTTAGTTTTTAGAAATAAAACATGGTGAAATTTAATCTTAATTTTAATTACTGATTTACTTTGAAGCTTAATAAAAGATATACTATAATAAGATAATATTGGGTACTATTTATTGACACTATAGATCAGGCACTGTACAAATTATACTATATACATTATTTTATTTAACAATGCCTATGAAGTAGCTATGATTATTCTTATTTTGAAGATGAGCAAACTAACCCTCAAAGAGGTGAAGTAATATATCCTACCCAAGATCCCGTAGCTAGTAAGTGATAGAGCCTGGCCCCTTGTTTGTTATACATGGCTCAGTCCTCAACCACTACACCCAAAAAGATCGTAGAGTTGTTCACCTGCCTTTCCCTTCCTTCTGCTTCTGTTTGATGCATCATATCTGTTCCAGAGTCTTGCTATATCTGAATATTCCTTACAGCCAGAGTTGATATTCCCAGGGAGTTCCCTTTCTTGAGAATCCAAATACTGCCCTTAGTTTCTGCACTGACCAGGAGGAAGTAAAAGTGCAACTTCTCAGTCTGGCTTTACTGTGATATGGCCAGTGGGCAGTTGTCACTGAAAGTCACCATCAATTATTCACAAGATCTTCTTTTGACAGGTGCAGTAGAAGGGCAATGTTCAGAGTGCTCATCCCCATCACTTCCTTTGGAGCCATTCTGACATTCGGTTTTGCTAATTATGATTTCTCCTAGGCCAGTGCTGATAAGCTGTTCCAATTGATTCGCTAAATATTTGATTTGTTTCTAAACAGTATTCCAATAGACACCAAAAGGGTTTTATTTCATCTTTAGAGATTTGTTTGTATAGCAATTGACAGACTTGTCCCTGTTGAGAGAATTTGGCTGCTTGCCTTCTCAGAGGAGTGGAATCCTGCTATGAGATCAGATCAGCAGCAACTTTATTGATGATGCAAGCTTCCTGCTTGTGAGACCATTGACTTTTTAACTATTTCCCCAATATTTACCAAATGTTTTTAGCATTCCTTAATAAACTTTTTTTTCTTCATAATTACCCCTTTGACTACTCCTCTTAAGAAAGATTACATTCTGTAAAAGATTTGGTAGTGTACCAAATACAACTTTTTAAATTATCATTACTGTGAATATAAGCAGTTTAAAAGAAGAAAATAAGAACCTAGTACCTAGTGGCTATTTAACTGTTTTACATGACCTTAAAACATTAGAGGCATTTGGGATGACTAAAGAGTGCTCAATTTGGAATCAGGAAACCAAGGTTCAAGTCCTGCCTGGTAACGTATTTATTTGTAATAAGTTATTTTTCTAGACCTTACTTTCCTCATTTATAAAATAAGAATAACATATCCACCTTACAAGTTTATTTTGAGGATTAAGGAAATAACTTAATACAGTATATTAAGTTTGTTATGACTATATGATATAATTTTTAACTATTTTCAATGTTTATATTTTATTTTCTTTAATGTCTTCAGTTAATATTTGATATATAATTATTTTCACATGGCAATATAATTTACAGACTCATGGTATTCCATTGTTCCCTATCTTTACTTTTAGAAGTTACTGTTTTAAACTTAACATATGTTTATAAATGAGCTTATGCTCATCATATAAAGATAAATCAAAAAGAATAAGATACAAAATGTAAAAACTTAACTATATAAAAATGCATCTGCATTGACAGGCACTGAAAAATATCTGCAAATAGCTTTAATAGTTTTTTTCCAAGGCATTTTCTACCCTTTATATGCTTTTCCATATTATAAAAAAAATAACATTTTCAAATATACTTCAAGACAACTAATAAATTTACTTCTATACAATATGATTGAATATAAGCGAATTGAATTTTAAAGGATATCTGAATTTATAATTATAATGTGTTTTATAAGGTCTCCAAAACCACACACAATTTTGACAATCTGTTAGACGCACTCATGAGACTCAGCATATAGTCATACACACAGCTAAGGTTTATTATAGTACAAAGATACATGATAGGATCAGCAAGGGAAACAGACACAGGCAATCTGGAGACATCTATTCACAGGCTTTCTTATGCTCTTTC
>NW_006434897.1:1940338-1962368 GCF_000325575.1 Pteropus alecto
AAAAAAATACAGTAACGTGTGCAATATTTCTGCCTGGATAAGTCCATCAAAATATTTAGCACCCAAAGGTTTTACTGGGCTTGTTCGGGTTGCTATCACAAAGTACCATAGATTGGGTAGCTGATAAACAACAGAGATTTAGTTCTTACAATTCTGGAAACTGGAAATCCGAGATCAGACCAGCATGATCAGGTCCTGGTGAGAGCCCTCTGCTGGGTTGCAGACTATCAGCTTCTTGCTGTATTCTCACATAGCAGAAAGGAAGAGTGACAGAGCTGGGATTTCTTTTATAAGGACATTAATCCCATTCATGAGGGCTCCACCATCATGACCTAATGGCTTCTCTAAGGCCCCAGCTCCTAACACCATCACATTGGGGGTTAGAGTTTCAACATATGAATTTTGGGGAGATACAGACATTCAGTCCATAACAGAGCTGGCCATGTAGGCACCCTCTGCTTAGCACATACAAAACCCCAGACTCTCAAAAGGAAAGCAGATGTTCAGCACAAACCATATCATTTGTACAAAGAGTCTGGGAACAATGAATGACACTTAACAGTTAGTAAATAGAAGCCAAATTTCCAGATACAGGTCAAGAGCAGAATCATGCACGTAGGCCTGTCTAAAGATATCAGTCTCAAGCCTGCTATATTAACTCTTTTCTGCTCTTAAAAATGTTCTTTGTGTCAGAATTGATTATCAAGCCTGTCCACTGGGGATAGCCTCCCCAGTTTGTGTCTATAAAGCATATCAGTGTTGAAGAGAATATTAAATGAACAACTTTTTGTTCAATGTTCCCTGGGAGAAGAAAAGATCCTCCATAGGATTCCCCTTTATATGGCAGAATGACAGTTGAAGAAAGAATGCTGACAAATTGACAAGCCTTTTCTGCACCTTATCTTGCAATAAAGTGGCCACATCTAAGGTAAACAGTCCCATACATTTGATTCTGACATCTGAACCAAAATTTATAATGCATGGTCTGACAATAAAAAGGAAATAGGATGGAAGACTAGGTTGCATTTACGTAGTCACTGCATATGTGTGGGTTCTTTCTCTGATAAGAATCACAGGAGCTATTTCTCAACAATAGACCATTTCTTTGACAACAGTGACTTGGAGCAAAATTTGATTATGAACTCATCTGTAATTAAATACAGTGAATAGATGTCCTTCTACTGGTCATTAACAACATTATAAATTTCAAATTTCACATGATAGCACTATTTAGTGCCATATTGATTATTAAACATGAAAGTGCAGGGATTATTAAATCATGGATTGTGAACTTGCTGCACAATTGTCTAAGTGGATCTTGCATCTTGAGAAAAAAATGCAGCATAAAAATATTAGCCGTGCCGTATATCAATTGCACATGAAGTTTATAAAACATATTTTAAAGCTTTTAATCATCAATTTTACTATACACAGCTTAAAAGGGTTTTTGAAAAGTAATATTTATTATAAATTTAATTTGAATCATTCAAATCTGTTTATATTGAATGTCATTGTTTAAAGGGAAATATCTCCTGGAACTTTATTGATATTATTATTGATTGATCTAAACTCAACTCTAAAAACAAATTACCAGTAAAATTATTACAGCATTTGGAGAACTAAAAATATCAGTAAAAGTTATTTCATGTCATTTGCTAGAATGTTATATGAACCAAAAAACACATTGACATTTTACAAAAAAGGAAACCATTTTTATAGTTAATCAACGCTCATTTAAGAATTCTTTATATTCTATGTTTTATAATCTTGAGTGTTAAATTTTAAAATTAAGGTATGAGAAACACTGGCAGAAAGATGATATTTTGAAACTCTGGGTGTGGGTGTCATAAACCAGGGGAATACACATGCTGCAGAGAGACTAGACAGAGTCAGGGGAACAAGAGCCTTTAATGAGTAGTTGAAGAGAGAAAAGTCAAGAGTGAATATTGAGAGGAGACAAAGAAGTAGTGAGATGAACACATTTTATGTGGACATTATCATCTAATTGTATTTTCTAGCTAGCACTGCTTGAGTAAATTAGAAGTTATGAAAAATGCTCAATAACTATTATCTGAGAAATAAGGAAGAGACATCAACACTACCTGTCAAACATAACCTAAATTCAGTGCCTATATTGTAAACTAAGAGGTTTACAAAATCATGTATATTTTTATGTAGTAATCCATTATAAGCTAAGAATTTTGTTTGGAAATGTCAAACTACAAATCTGCCTCAAGATCTTTTTAAAACACTTTCTTAGATTAAAGATAGAATAAAAGTACAAGATCATTTTTATTACTCAGTGTTAGATTAGCTCAAAATATTATGCTTAAACTCATTTAAGCAGTTTTTCTCTTAGAATCAAAATAAGCTATCTTTGAAGTTATTACTCTTACTTACAAATTATAATAATTCATAACTGCTCAATTCAATTTAACAAACATTAATTAAGTACCAAATGGTAGCAGATACTGTTCTACATGCTTTGAGTACATCATAATGTTAAAAAAAATGGTCTTCCTAAATAAAAATATAAATTACATAGTTTGTTAAAAGATGATAAATGCTATTCATAAAAAAAAGGCAGAGAAAGGTAAGGGACATCAGAGTACTGTGGGGTGTGCTGGGATATGTTGGGGGGCAGATTGCAGCATTATTAAATAAGATGACAGGATAGATCTCATTTGTTGGAAAACTAGTGAAATCTGCAACAGACTGGGAATAAAAAGGAACAGAAAGCAACACTTGGCTCAGAAGCTTTGTAATTTTGTTTTAGATAAAGTTGTTAGTGGAAGGTGTGCCTAAAGAGAGATGTGATATTTTGTGGTTGTTACATTTTATATTCTTTTTAAATTTTTTTGTCACGTGCTTGTGAATACTATGTTATTATAAAGCTATCTGATTGTGGGGAGAAAAAAAAAACACGCCACGGGATATATTAAGCACCAGATGAGTGTTTAGAGTTCAGTATTATAAGAGTTTAGTGTCTTATTAAGAACTGAATGTTTGGGCATATCTCTTGAAAGAGGCTAACTTGGGCTGAGCGTTTATTCATTCAAACATTTACATAATGTGTTGCATGTAGTATGTTTAAATTCATTCTTTTAGTAACAATTAAAGATTTTTGTCATGCCAGAGCATGACATAATCATGTATGTGCATTATTAAGATTTATTCTAGTTCTTCACACTGACCAGTTAGAAAATCATTACGTCAACTAGATAATAGAGATAAGAATAAAATGGAAGCCGGGAATGTTAGTTAAATGTGAATGTATAACTAGTAGAAAAAAACAACTAATTAAAAATACTCTTAGAGTAAAGAATAACATCAACATTTAAATAAAGCATCAGTGATTGGAACGTTAATCATTGCATTGGTGGAAATAAGAATGTTGAGGAGGAAATACAGATCTACACAGGAAGGGAAGCTTCATCTGCAATACATTAGTTTAAAGATCTCCTGTCTGTGGAAATCAATTAGAAATGTAGGTCTGGAACTAAAAGAGGGTTTGTAGATAAAAGTTGGAACTTATTTGCATGAAAATGATACTAGAAGACACAAGTAAATTAGATAGCTAGACAAAAAAAAAACAGAACTGAAGATTTCCCTTGTTTAAAGAGCAAGAGAAAGAGAGAGAGGGAGAGAGAGAAAAAAAGAGACAGACAGACAGACAGGTTATTGAAGGAAAAAAGAAAAAGAGTGATCAGAACCAGGAAAATGCTTGTGTCATGGAACTAAAAGACTTTAAGAAAAAAAAAAGAAGAAAGCTATAGGAATACAAAGAAGACTGTGTAAACCAAATAGCATAAGTGAAAATGTTGGGAAATAAAAACTGGATTGGAATAGAACAAAGGCCCATCTCAGGGACTACTGACAAATGTGAGTACAATGTTGTCAATATGACCATTTAAATGCCTATTATACTTAAACTGTGAGAAGGCAATTGGAGTTTGTGTTTTGTTTTTTTTTCCTGGCTCCATGAGTAATGCATATACATTATGAAAATATGGAATGTCTCTAAAATATAAATAAGAAAATAAGCTGGCATATCATAAGTCTTAAAATAATGCTAGTTTTATATTTTATTATGCATATTTTATAATTATAATAATTATAATTCATCATAAATACTTATTATGTGATTAATATTCTTATCCAGAATGTTTTTTTAATCTATTCTATGTACCAAGCTTATGGTGCTTTATACAGTTAATATATCTGAGTTTCAAAGCAATTGCTACTAGTATTTCTTTTTTATAGATGAAGATACTGTGTCAAGAAAGATTGAGTGACTTGCACAAAGTTTCAGAGCTAATCTGTTTCGGAGCTGAGATTCAAACCTAAGTAATCTATCCCTTCTCATGTTCGAGATGTTACACTGTCTCTCCATTGCATGAAAGAATGTGCTGAGATTTATTTATTTAACCTACATTTACTTTTTATATTCAGGGCCTTTTCAAATTGTTCTCTGTTACAGGTAATGCTGCACCAATAGAGACATCTCTGTGCACATCTCTAATTTTATTTTCTTAGGATAACTTCCAAGAAGTAAAATGTTTGTTCAAAGCCCATGTACATTTTTAAAGAACTTGATAAATATTGCCAAATTTCTCTTCAGAGACTATCAGTGTATGCTCCCTAGAAAACTTTATGAAAGTCTGAGTATTATATGTGTGTGTGCATACACACATACACACTTCAAAGTTACTTGAAAAGTTTCCCTGAAAAATCTAAAAATTTAATAATACAAGATTTACAATGATGTTTACATTGTAGAGTGTTAGAGAAATGTATTTCATAGCTATACGGACAGAGGTTGTTTGTTTAGAGGCAGGCATAGTAATTTTTAAACTACTACAATCGTTTAGTCACGCCATAATGAGAATGTCAATTAAGAAAGTTAATGGGGATGAAATGAAAACCAAGGAGTAGAGGCATTACTTATAGGACATTGTGTTTAGTAAAAGAATAACTACAACAACAATAACAACAACAACAACAACAACAACAAGAGCCTGGAATATATCTTCAGTGATTTTGAATTCCTAGGTAGGAAATTGAGAGAGCTAAAGGAAACAAGTTTCTTTGTTTGTGGTATAATTTACAGAGTTAAACTTGCTGTATTTGATGTATAGTCTATGAGTTTTTGACATATGCATAGTCATATAATCACTACTACAATCAAGACAAAGAACAGTTCCAACACCTTCCAAAATTTCTTTATGTACCTTTATAGGAAAACCTTACATCCACTCCCAGTCTATGGCAATCAGTGATCTGTTTTCTTCCCTTACAATTTTATCTTTTCCAGAATATCTTATAAATATCTTTAAGTTCTTTAAAGAAGCATGATTTGAAAAACTATACACACTGTATGATTTCATTTATAAGATATTCATCTATGTTGTTACCTGCATTCCCTTTTATTATCGAGTAGGGGAGTCCACTATATGGATATACCAGTGTTTGTTTACCCATTTACCAGTTGAAGGATATTTTGGTGGCTTCCAGTTTGGTGTGATTATGAATAAAGCTGCTAAAAACATTCACATACAGTTTTTGTGTGAGTGTCAGTTTTCATTTCTCTTGAATAAATACATAGGAGTAGTGTAGCTTAATTGTAAAATAAGTATAGTTTAACTTTATAAAGAATGGCCAATCACTTGGCACTTGCACTAGTAATATATGAGAATTCAAATAGCTCCACCACCAACATCTTACCAGCACTTGGCATTATCAATATTGTTTATTTTACCATTTTAATAGGTGTACAGTATCGTGATTTTATTTTGCATTTTCCTAATGACTAATGATGTTGACCGTATTTTAATATATTTTCCAGTGTTTTTAATTCTTCATTTGATTTATGTTATGACTCTGAAGAACAAGGTGAAAACAGTTGATAATATCAAATAAAAAACATTGAATCTCCTAAGTCATGGCTAAAGGTAAATCTTTTGAGACAGGGCTAATACATTTGGTAAAGATCACTGATTGTTTAAATGAGCTTTAAAATGATATTTGGAGGGTTGAGAAAAAAGATCCTAGAAAGCAATATCAAGAACAACAGATTTAGTAAAATAAAAAAAATTACAATGGATAATTTGAAGGAAGTCATAAAGATGGTTGGAAATAATATTTCCATCCATCTATGTACCAACGAATATGAGTAATTAAAACAAGGAATTTAAAATTTTAACATAAACAAATATTGGCATTTCTAGGAGTTGTTGTAAGGTGCATATGAAGTGATTCCAGAGCCCTAGAAGAATAAGCCCCTGATTTGATAGACACAATATTGATAAAAGGGGAGGCAGAATAGCACTGGAAGTTAATATATCCATAAGTATGATGGTCAAAACATTTTAGAGAACACGAAATTAGGATGAAAGATAAAGAAAAGTGCCAGCATTGTGTGGGCATATTACCTAGAGTAGAATCATATGGAGGATTTGTATAAGGCCTTACTCTATGTATGACAAAACTGGCCCAGAGGCAACAAAAGGCTCCATGCTAACCTGTTAGAAACTCCATTCTGCCCCAAACAAGGATCAGTTATCTGCCTTCTGCAAAGTTATTGTTTAAATGAAAAAATAAAAAAATAAGATTTTGATGCTAAAGCAGAACTAAGCAATAAAAGTAAAAATTAAATATTACTTAAATAATTATTAATTAAATAATAAAATATTATGGAAATATATATAGCTATAACATGTCTAATATAAAGAAAGATAAGAATGAAGTAGAAGACATCAATGCAACGTGCCCTTTCATTTTATTCATCAAACATTTGTTGAGTAAATTCTAAATGAGCATTGAGAGAGACTGAGTCAGAGTGGTAAAGTCAACACAGTCTCTGTCATGGAGCTCATACATTAAGCAAATAATTATATTAAAGAATGGCACATATTAGCAAAGACAGGGTGATTTGAAAATGTAGGGAGCTCTCCAATAAGCTCAAATTTAACCTGAACATTTATGAAATATGGAAGTAGGATTAATAGAAAAGTATAACTTGAGCACCTATCAGGGTCCAGAAAGCAAAAGCCAGAATAAACGAAGATTTATGAAACATTTCTAGCCAATGACAAAGTCATTTTAATCATGTTCAGAGCAGAGAAATGAATATTGAAAGATTAGTTATACTACTTGCACAAGATAGTAGAATGTTGAATTGGCAGAAGTGTTCAACTAATTGCATTGATCACCATCAAAGAAAATAAATGGACTAAAATTTAAGAGGTTTTGAAGTCTAAGGTAGAGGTGAAGTTGTGGAAAATACACTTGAAATAAGTCCATTTCTGTAGAAAATCATGCTAATGACATGCGACCTTTAAGCTCTGAATTCACAGGAAACATGAAAAATACCAGCTCATTTCTCATCTTAAAGTTCATGCACTCCTGCTAACTGAAAAATTCTTATTTTATCATTGCTATGCTTCTAGTTTGGAGTTTTACAGAATAATAGATATGTTGGAATATAGATACATTGGAAGGACTCTGTTTCAGCAATTTTCTTCCGGATAATCAAATCATTTTGCTTATTTTATAAAATGAATAATATGTGAAATCTGTGTAGATTTAGAATATTTTAAAAATTATAACATGAATCATCAGTGCTTTTATTGCTTTGATATTTGAAGAAATATCATGAAATTTACAGATATATACTTTGAGTGTTGCTTTTAATTTAAACTAGGCAATAGAAATAGCTATGAAGACTGACTCTAAACCAATATTCCACAAATAACTATTGGAATTGCACAACTAACATTGGTGATTAAAAAAAAATCTATGTGATCTTTGAGAAACTGTGAAGAAGGGATAAAGTATTGGATGAGAATGGTGTGGTCAGCAATCTCACATTACTTTGCTTATTCATCTTTATTTTTATTTTTTTAATTTTTTTTAGTCAAGGCAACCCTTGATTGATCTCACAGATTGCAAGGACTTTCTCAGATTACAATCTTTTATTTTTCTATTTTTTTACGCCTACAGCACCTGGTCTTCCTAGGTGGTCTCCCATCCAAGTACTAACCAAGCCCAACCCTGCTTAGCTTCTGAGATCAGATGGGATCAGGTTTGTTCAGGGTAGCATGGCCATAAACACTTATTCATCGTTAAAAACATATTATCACTTCTATATGTCAGGTATTGTGCTATTCAGTGGTGACACGAAGTTTAGTAAATAAAGGAGCTGAGTCTCGACGTCACAAAAGCTCACACTCTAGTTGGCAGTAAGAAGGACACATGAGCAATTACAATTGAGTGTGATAAATTCAACAAGAAAACTTCTGAAGCTCAGATAATATTAATTAATAAAATTAATGTAATTTAGTCTTTTGACAGGGATGGAAAAGATGTCAAAAAGAAAATAATGCTTCATTCGAGTCTGATTTTTGTTGCTAATTCAAGAATAAATTGCTTATTGAGCACAGATATGTGTAAGAACTTTTAAAGGTACCTAACTATTTTTTTAAATTTTAGAAATAAAGGAGAAAAATGCAAGTCAGGAATGCACAAAAGTAGAGCTGTAGCCGATTGTGTAATGAAGTACAAATAGTTTCCATTGATAAATCAGTGCCAACCACTCTTAAGTCGTCTTTTGTAAGACTGCATACCTGATGCTGATTCATTAAGTGTTTTTATCAATGACTTGGATGAACACATAAATTTAGAAATAATAAAGCTGGGAAGGGTGGTTAAAACATTGGATACAGAATTAAAACAAAGAACAGAGATGATAAATCAAGTGTAAGATACATTTACTTATCAGTAATAATTGTGAATTCATGTTAAAATGAGTTAAATAAATATGGGATTTTAGAGATCTTTAGTGACATCAGAGCACAGAATACCTGTTAGGGCACAATGTGATACAGATGCAAAAATAGATAGACAATGAACACTTAATGCTTATGTCACATTAACAGAAGTGTAAGGTCATTTCTTTATGACAATTGTTACCATAGCCTGCTCTGATTGGACTCAGTTCACAATATGTCCAGTTCTGGGAGCCATGGGCATTATTTTATGTACTGTAATGTAGATTATTTTGGCAGAGACTTGAAGACTAGAGATGTCTAAAATATCAAGGAAGGCCACGAAAGGCACTTAAAACAAAAGCAGCAGAAGCAAGTGGAGACCAGCAGGTAAGGTATCCTGGACAAATAATCTGTAGGCACCATAATAGATGTCCTAGCAGGAAAACCATACATAGTCTCAGCAAGTTTGAGCTACTACAGCAATAAGAGAAAGTGCTGGCTGCCAATCAAACTCAAGTGGACCCTTCCTCCAGTGACCCTACAAAGGAATTGAAATAAAAGGCAAAATGGCACCTTCCAAGATGACTCAAAGAAGGATAAAGAAACAAGACCCCATTTCTAAAAGTAATGGAATAGAAGGAGGAGAAAAGAGGACTTGCATCCTGGATGTTAAGGAGACATAAAGGCCTGGTCCTCTAGAATCACAGTAGAGCTAATAGCAATGCAGAGAAATACATTACTCACCGTTTCTCAAATTTTCCTGCCTAGAACAGGTTTGATCTCTGATTCATGGGCAGGGCAGAGTCTACAGGTGAAAGTGTCATTTGCCCAATGATGAAAATAAGAATTTGCCCAATGATGAAAATAAGAATTTCTAAGAATTTGAAAGTGTCATTTGCCCAATGATGAAAATAAGAATTTGCCCAATGATGAAAA
The DNA here is from genome assembly GCF_000325575.1 of Pteropus alecto. Classification (NCBI taxonomy): domain Eukaryota; kingdom Metazoa; phylum Chordata; class Mammalia; order Chiroptera; family Pteropodidae; genus Pteropus; species Pteropus alecto. The sequence continues at coordinate 1,950,043 of NW_006434897.1, forward strand.
TAAGAATTTCTAAGCTGATTGGTGTTTCTAAGCATAGATAATTCGGTGTTCTCCTAACTGCACTGCAGAGTTCATTCATTCCTAGTGAAACACATTAATTGAACACTGTCTTATGAGTTGAATACCATGCTAGATTCAGAGAATGTGAAAACAGATGAAACTAGTGCTTTGAAATAAAGACCACATTTTTATAGGTAATAGAGAATCATTAAAATTTATAAAGCCAGCAAGTAATGAACTAGGTTTTAGAATCAGCTAACAGCAAATGGAAGGGTTTAATAACCTATTTGCGTGGTTGAGTAATGAATGATGTTAAAAAAATATAGGCCGATTTGAAACATTTGTTAAAAGATATTAATTGGAAAAATGTTTTATGGGAAAATAGAGTGAATGTATCAATAATTTAAGTCAATTTCTCATTGCATAAGTAATATATATTTTCTTGGCAAAAAATTCTAAAAATAGAGGCACACAGTTTGGTCAAATTTTATGTGAATCTGAATTAGTTAAATGTAAAGTAGAATGTATATGAAATATTTATAGATCTCACTTCTTGAGAAAAGTGTTAAAGCAAATAACCATAAATTTAAAAAAACAGTGAAACGAGTGAATTGTAAACTGTTTACATTATTGCCACAAGGTGGTGCCATAGTGGTAACTGTGGCCAGTAATGTAAGTGTTCTTCCAAACTTTTCTCTGTTTGCATAATTATGTATTATATTTATAATCATACTCATAATTTGAGGCTTTATAAGTAAATGAAAATTTTCTGTATATCTAATGTGCAAACTGGAACTTGCTGTCTTCAGTAAATCAAATATGTTGGGGATCCATTTCATTCTTTAACCGCTGTCTAATATTCCTTAGTAAAAAGATCTGTAATTCATTTAAGTTTCGTATCAATGGTCATTTAGGTTTCTTAAAATTTTTCACTAATGCAAATGATGTTACAAAGAACATTCTAGAACAATTATCTTTGCAAACATAAGCAAGTGTGTCTGGAGTATATATTCTACCAGGAGAAATTTCTGTCTCAAAGCAAGTGAACTTTTGAATTCTGACAACTATAGTCAAATGGGTCTATTTAAAGGTTCTAACAATTTAAGCTCTAGCCAACATTGTGTGAGAACACTCGTTTTTTTCTCATATCACCAATACTGAATGTTTTCTATCTTTATAAATGTTGCTACCTGATATAAAAATGATGGTGGTGGTAAGTTATCATTCCTTCATTAGTAGTAAGGTTGAATAGGTTTTAAAATTTTTTGTGAATTTTTGTGTTTTTTGTTTAGCAATTTGCCAGCTCATATCATTTGCCACTTTTACTTTTTTCAGGGAGTTAATTTTTTTCTTTTGGATTGGTCAGAACTTTTCATACATTATAGATATTAGTCATTAGATTGAGTTATCTGATACTTTTTCCTCCTAATCTGTCATTTATCATTAAACTTTGATAATAGGGTTTTCATTGTAAATGAGTTTTAATTCTTAGGTGTTCAAATGTCAGGAATTTTCTCTTATGGCTTCTGTTGTTTTGTGTGTGTGTGTGTGTGTGTGTGTGTGTGTGTGTGTGTGTGTGTGTTTGTATTTTTTTACTTTGAAAGAATTTTCAAAAATTTTAAAGCTCTACAAAATTATTTTTTTATTTGACTGTAATATAATCATATGTGTTTTTTCAACATTTAGTATTTTTGTATATATGGAATCTGTTTTAATGGATATCCAATTATCTGAGCATGATGTATTAAATAGATGTTTTGCATCTCCAATGATTTGAAATATTATCTTATTCATGTACCAGTTCCAAATACTCATGATTTTGTGATCAGATCATCTGTACTGCTCTGCAGTTGACCAAAATCTTAACATTTCCACACAAATAAAGGCAATGGATCACAGAATTATCTCTACTTCCAAGAAACAGAAAAGGGAGCTCAGAGAGTTAAGGGTTTTGCATGAAGTCCTGTAACTGCATTAGTGGCCAACTTGGGCCTGAGAACCCATTTTTCTTATTTCTTAGTATTTTTTTCCCATTCTACTGTGAACTATGATTTGAGATCAACAGAAAATATGTCACTTTTACCCTCTCTTATTTTGATTCATTTTCAATAACAGAGGAAGCCTGCAGTAAATCCCCATGCCAGAACGGGGGCACATGTATAAATGAAAGAGCTAGCTTTATCTGTGCGTGCCGACATCCTTTTACTGGTCACAACTGTACTATCAAGCTGATGGAAGAAAATGCTTTAGCTCCAGGTAAGAAAGTGCATACACCCTTGGATTTGTTAATTCATAAAAAAAACCATTTTTTGAAAATATTTACAAATGAATATTTAAGCCTTCTTAATCTGAACTCTTATGAGAATTAATTCCTTTTACTGCTAAAAGTTATTGAATAATGCACGTGGTTTACAAGTGGAAATGTCTTTGTCAGGTAAATTTGTATTAATATACATTTGTTGAAATTTTCAAAATTGGTATAATAGAGACAGGGGTGTTTTTTTCTTTTTCCTTGTGCTTCTTAAAGGAAAATACAGATGTATATACCTGACTGGTGTAAACACTTTCTCCTCAAACAAGTTGTTAAAGAATACACTTTCGATTCATATCAGACATGGTCATTTAAAAGAAGCTTTAATAAGTGCTTAGCAGCATATTTGCCATAAAGATTAAACTAATAGTGCCTTTTGACTGAGTGAGGACTGTTAGAATATGCTTAAATGTATTGAGTAGAATAAGATGCCTCTTTTTGTCCACTTCATAATTATTGGTTGCTATAAATTTACTTCAAAAGTGTACCTGATTCTTTCTACAAGAAAATATATGCAACATTTAAAATATATTCTCTTTAATTACAGCAAAAACATTTTAAATCAGGCTTTCCTAATATGCTGCATAATGAAGAGTAAATTTTTTAGTCTATTTTTACATCTCAGCCTTTGTAAGTACAATTGGCATTAATTACATAGAAAATTCCTTTTGTCTTCTCTATAGTTCATATGACTTCATTTGGTTTCCGTTTAGCCTCTAGAAACTGTTTGACAAGGTGCTGGAAAAATTTTTTCTACATCATGTCAACTTCAGTTCCTTCAAGGGTTTTTAAAACATTCTGGCATACCATAATAATCATCGAATGCTTTGAATTTCTTTATCTCTGGAGAGATCAAAGCAACATGCAAATTAATTTTAGAGGCATTTTTATGAAGGAGGTATCAACTGTCGTTATCATTCTATCCTGATTTAAATGGAGAAACTGAGGCTCAGAGAGGCTAATCGATTTGGGGCAACTTAGCCAAGAGAAGAGGCAGGCATCCAGACACGCCTGTCCTTGTTAAATCTGATGAATGACTTTTTTCTTTCTGCTAACCATTTTTGTAACAGATAAAATGATAGAGATATGAGAACAGGCAAAACAAGACAAAAACATGAAAATTAACTTTTCACTTTTTTCCTCTAACAGATTTTTCCAAAGGATCTTACAGATATGCACCAATGGTGGCATTTTTTGTATCTCATACATATGGAATGACTACACCTGGTCCTATCCTATTTAATAATTTGGATGTCAATTATGGAGCTTCATATACTCCAAGAACTGGAAAATTCAGAATTCCATATCTTGGGGTGTATGTTTTTAAGTATACCATTGAGTCATTTAGTGCTCACATCTCTGGATTTTTAGTGGTTGATGGAAGAGACAAGCTTGCATTTGAATCTGAAAATATTAACAGTGAAATACACTGTGATAGAGTTTTGACTGGGGATGCCTTATTAGAATTAAATTACGGGCAAGAAGTGTGGCTGCGACTTGTCAAAGGAACAATTCCAGCCAAATTTCCTCCTGCTACTACGTTTAGTGGTTACTTGTTATACCGTACATAAATTAGTATGAAAGACAGACTATCACCTTTACTCAGAAGCAGTCAGTGTTTTTATTTATCTTTGCATGCACATCTGTTCTGTTTTTTAGTTTTCCTACATGTAATGAAAAACAACTTCTTTTTTAATGTGAGTAAGTCTGTATTTGATAAAATCAAATTTGTATATCTTTTGGATAACCTATATATGATGTTCTTGGTCCCTAAGAGATTTAGTGGCACAGAAAACAAAATGAATGTGTAACTATTTTTGTTTTCTCACATTATGTCATTTAAATGTAAAGTAATATTCTAAACTGGAAATCACTCAATATTGTCAGTCACAGTAGTCTTTTTAATAAAACATTAACTTGTATTATTCCTTATATATATAAATGTATAACATATATTTCCTAAATTCACAAATTCAAATAAATTAGTCAAAGACCAAGAAGTGTGTTTTTTAAAATTTGATTTTTACTCCTTACTGTTGATTTGATCAATTTTATATATTAAAATTTTTATTTGTAATCAAAAATATAAAGTTGAGTTTGGCACTTGATATATACTTAACTATTGTTCTCTTCCTGTAATGAGGTTAAAGTAAAAATTGACAAATATTTAAACATTTACACTATGTTGAAGGATATATAAGTGGACCTTTTACCTGCCTCCATTATAGCATATCTACAGGAAAAAAAAATAAAACCTTCCTCATAGGATGTCCTTCTGCAGCAGCACCTGCAGACTTGTCCAGATTTTTATACAGAATATGTAATACTCCATAGAAACACTAGAGTTTATGAGATGCTCTCTATGCCTAGATTCTCTTCTAAGAAACTTACATGTCATATCTCATTGACTCCTCACAGACTCATATAAAGTGGGTATTATTGTCACCATTTTTATAGTCGAAGAAACGGAGTCAGAAAGATTAAGGATGGACCAATCTCCACAACTAGTAAGAAGTGAAGCAGAATTTAGAATCATACATCCTTTCTAAACTATACTGTCTCCTATAGGGGTACTACAATTTATTTACAAATCCCTTATCAAAAGTCGCTGAGATTGTCTCTAGTGTCTCCAAGACTGTTTACTACACCCTTAAAAATACATTCCATGCATATTCAACAAAGTATTTTTGAAGAATAGATTCCTACAGGTAACAGTAAAAGTAACAGTAAAAAATTGGAGGTATACAAGCATTTTTCATGAATTAATTTATTGAATGCTTACTATGAATTACATATTAAACCTATGAGATACATACTATATATTATGATCCTCTTTCCACTGATAAGAAACAGATACATACAGAATAAGTAATTTTCCTGATATTGTAGCAAATTACAGAGAATTTCTGGAACAAAGGATAAGCATATATTTTTATTTTGATAAGTACTATCAAACTGCCCTTGAAAAGATTTGTACTAACCCATAGTCCTATTTTGTTTATATAAAAGAGTGCTCTTTACCCACCACATATCCTCATCAAAACTCATTTTTTTAATACTGCCAATTTTGAAGGTGAAATTTCCTTGTAGCAGAATTTCAATTTTTTTTTTTAATTTGCTGCAACTTGAAAGCATATGTCCAAAGACTTATACACAAATGTTCACAGGAGCTTTATTTGCATTAGCCAAAAATTGGTACCAGTCACATGTCCAGTAACAGATGAATGGTTAAACAGATGAATGGACATTCATATAGTAGAGGACGGTGAAGTAATAAAAAGAAATGAAAACACTCTACAACACATGAAACTCATAATAATTATGTAAGAGATTTCAAACTGTAACCTGAAGAACCTTAGCCAACTTAGCGGAGAAGCGTGAAGTGAACATATTTTTAAAAGTTGAGATATAATTGGCATATAACATTATATTAGTTTTAGGTGTATGACATGATGATTTGATATATGTACATATTGTGAAATGATTACCACAATAAGTTAATAGGTATTACCTCACATAGTTATATTTTTTCTTGTGATGAAACTTTTAAAATCTATTCTCTTGGCAACTCTCAAATATATGATACAGTATTGTTATCTTTGGTATTGCCTATCAGAGTATCTCATGTTGAGCCAAAACAGCTGGGCATTCATATCCCAGCCTCACTCAGTAGACACAGGCAGCCAGGGAAGATGTGAGCTGGATGTGAGAGATGGAGGCTAGATGACTGACAATTTCTATTCTGTGTAAATGTGCTGTTTTTAAAAATATTTAGAAATTTTTGATAGTTTCTTTAGTCCCTGCTGAAAATTGTATTCAATTTAAACTGTTTTTCATTTTATTTCTTTAAGGACTTATAGGCTAAATAAAATTTCTGTCTTACAAATATACTTTTCAACATAGAGTCTAGTGATTTTAATATACTGGTTTTTTTAATATTAACAGAACAGAAAGAAATAAGTCATTTGACAATACTTGTCATTGCCATACACAAGTTAGTTAAGCAATTTTGTAATTAGTAAGAACATTTAGCATTGGTGTTTGGAATTTTAGTATTACTACTATTGTTTACTTTTATAAGTATTTGTAGGAATACACAAATGACAATTTGTCACTAATAGCCAAAAAGCATTGTAACAACTTTTAAATTGCTATGATATTGTTTGGCTATTTTTTTTAAATCCATACAACATAAGACAATTAATTTAGTAATATATTTCTAATTGTCATGATCAAACTTTCCCATGTGTATAAAATACAGCACTAGGATTTTCTCGATTTTTCCTATGGAAACAGCACATTTTCATATATTTTATAGATTGAATTCCAGAGCACTTCTCTTTCACCAGACCTTCCTGCCCAGCAAGCTCCTGAAGTACACTAAGGCTGTAATTACTAATGACAGTCTCATATCCATTCATTCATCAATTATTTAGTAAATTCCTACTGTGTGACAGGCAGGATAAATCACATAGAAAAATAATATAAAAATAAATATTAAGTAAATCAGTACAGACAGATGCTGCATTTGAAATACATTATCCAGAGTCCTGAGGGTATTTACTACCACCGAAATCATTAGTTGCTTAGTTAGAGTGGAAATGTATCTTTAATAACCACCTCCTCTTTTTTCTACACATCCGACTAAACTTTCATTACCTCCTTTTGGGTCACTCCGGAAATTGACGAAGTTCAGATTCAAAGCAAAGTATGCTTAAATTGCTCTTCCTTACTTTCTTTCACCAGTCAAAACTCTCATTTTGGAAGAATGAGCTGATATCACTTGGGCATTAAGAAATTATTAAAATAAGCCATATTGATTTGAGGTTGACTAGCCTATTTAATTCTCTTAGAGGAGATTTTTTTTGTTGTTCATCTATTTCAAAATGTAAATTTACTGAATCAAATGAATTTCTAATTTGTATAAGTTCAGTTACATTATATATAAACATATCATTTATAAATTAGATATTTATATCATATATACATTCAGTTAATTGTATACATATGTAACTTAAGGTTTTAATTTATTCAACATATAGCTAACATAAATATATATTTTTATCTAATATACATGAATATCTATAATAAGATATAAAAACACAAGTTTTTTCCCCATGCACTTTTTATTTGTCTGACAAAATGGGTACACAACTTGGTACATTTTTTTTAATTGTTATATTTATTAGTGTCAATTTTTTCACACTAGAAATTAGTTGAGTAATAGTCTTTGTCTTTATCAAAGGCAATTTTTAATGTAACACAATTTACCTTATTATTCAAAACTGTTTGCCTATACTCTATCCTTGCAAGGCACGTGTGGGACACATTAAAGCAGAAACGATAGTCCTGTCCTTAGAGAGTACTTTCAGTTGGGTTGATCTCCCCTGTTGAAGGCAGAGATAGGTGCGGCCTCAGTGGTGTAGAATCCAGGGTTTCATCCATGAGCCCGGGAATATTATGAAGCACCTTACCTTGTGATCTTTTATCACAGCTCAGTGAGAATCTTCAGTGAGCTATACTGTATTTGTGTCTAGAGAAAACAATCACAAAGTAGTATTCATTTCTCTGGGCTGACATCCTAATTAAACAACCTCAAACTCTGGAAAAAGTTCAAATTTTGGAGTTTTTATTGCATTTATTTATGGATTGTTTCATGAATTGTCAAAGCCCAGGCTTTAGTCAAATGTTTTCCAGATACCAAGGAGCGATATTTAGAATATTTTTAAATGTCATTTCCACAGCTTTATAACTGTTAGTCTATAGCAAATCCTGGTTATAATATGATTTTCTATTAATAGTTAGATTCAGATAAATATTTATATTAAGCCCACTGACGATTACAGTGAAAATGCTACAGGACACAACCTGGAATCAGTGGGGTTTTTTACTACATTTTCAGCATATTTAAATCTAAATCCAAAAATTTGGATTTAAATATATATTTGAATTTACTATTTTTTAGATTCAAATAAATATCATATTGAGTCCACTCAAGTTAAGAGTAAAAGTACAATAAGAAGAGGTGAAATACTGCCATTTGCAACAACATGGATGGACCTGGAGATAATCATGCTAAGCCAAATAAGCCAGACAGAAAAAGTTGAAAATCACATGATATCATTTATATGTGGGATGTAAACCTAAAAACAACAAATGAACAGGACAAACAAACAAAGACTCATGGACATGGACAATAGACTAGTGGTTACCATAGGGGAGGAAGGAGGTAGAGAGGAGAGGTAGATGGGATGAAGGGGGTCAAATATGTGGTGACAGAAAGAAATCTATCGGAGTTGAACACACAACGTAAATATGCATATGCCTTATTGTTAAACTGTTCAGCTGAAACTTACCGGATTTCATTAACTAATGTCACGATGAATGAATGAACGAATAAATAAATAAATAAATAAATAAATAAATAAATATAAATATCCTCCCCTGCCAAAAGAAAAGAACGAAAGTACAACATGACACAACCAAAGGGTGTCTTCTTATAAATATTACTCTGCTTACTTTAGGCACTAATGAATGAATTGACTCATTAGATTCTTTTTACCAGAATACAGACAATTACAGATAGATTTCGAAACTTTTCCTATCCTCATTGACCTTTGCTGTCACCATCATAACCACAAAAACATTAATTGTGTAAAATATGTATAAAGAGGACTACATGTCTATTTCTTCAAATATATGACATCTTTGGAGTAAGGATAACATTAATTTATCAGAAAACACATAGAAAAAATTCATTTATTTGTACTTCCTAGCCATTTCCAAAAATAATCTGAGGTGGCTAGATGGATAATACAACATATGATAAGAAAAATATTAAACTTTGACAAAGATAGTTGCTACTTATACATCAAATATATGTCAAGAACATGTGCTTTTTTAATCCTGTTTAGAGATATATTCACACACATTAATTTTCATAATTTATCATAATCTTGCTGTTAATAAAGAATATCCTACAGAGAGGCTCCCGTATTCTGAACCCTTTTTCTGATTTCTCACTGTACCTTATTCCTTATTTTACCATTGAAGATTTGCTATTTAACAAACATGTTTAGATCTTTTTAATCCTGCTAAGGAGGCAGCTAAATAGTATGGAAGTTATTCTGTAGATGAAATTTAAAAGACCCTCCAGAGATTGCAATTCTTTTTATTGTGATTTTCATTGCCCTTTCAAAAATCTCGTCATTACATTTTTTGAATCATGATTCTATTTTATAAACTCTAATTCTATTTTCTTTAAATGGTCGGCACACTAACGGATCATCAGTGGGTTCTAGCCTACCATAGAGCTCTATATTAACAGCAAACTATGACCTCTCTGGCATACAATGAATGAAAACAATAAACAAAGACCATGACTGCATTTCTGTATCATTTTGGTTTCTCTCTTCCAATGTGGTATAAAGTAAAACATGTTTGAGAAAATGACATCATTATCAACAGCACCTATATATCCTAGAGGCATTCTTGAAAGTCATAAAAGAATCTATACTTTCAAATTTAAAAAATATAGTGCAGATATCGCTGGAGCAGTATTGGTATCTGAAAACTGATTCTGTGGTCTATTCTGGACAATGGGCAGACTCAGATGCCCATAGGGCACCTTAGAATTCCATGAGACTGGGTCCCAAATGCCTATCAATAAAGTTATTGGTATGGTAGCTAGTGGAAGAACACTGAAATCAGTAAATGCAGAGAACATGCATGGAATGTGAAAAGAATTAAATGTCTTGAATTCATTAATTAAATTTTAGTAATTTAGAAAATTGCCAGGTAAAATTTATTTTACTCACTCTAATGGAAATATATTTGAAAGTGTATTCACCAACCCAAAACTATTCCTAATTTCTCTTTTTTGAATCTAGAAAATTAAAATGTAATATCTATTTTTGGCTAATGTTATCTTTGATAGAGGCTTTAGACCTATGATAAAGACATCAAAATTTCTTAAAATATTATCATTCTGGGCCATAACAACCAGCTACTATATGCCCTAGCTATGTCCTTAATACACTGATGCAGTTTTGCCACCAAGATACATCTTTTTCACATCATTGGAAAAATTATCTTGGCAAGAGATTTTGTGAGTATCCTATTTGTACTAGGGCTAAATAGTTACTACCTCAGGGAGAAAATTTTTTCAACAGTAAATAATTATGCAGAATCTGATCTGTCATTCTCTTTTGGAAGTACACATCACTGCAAGTTACTAATTTTACTACAACACTACAGTTTAAAAACCATAACATTATTCCTCTCCTACAATTATAAAATCAAAAACAACACAAACTATAGGAAGGAAATACCTGAATATTTTTTTCCCTATTTCTTCTGTCAGCTATCTGGCAGAACTTGTATGACCAAGACAAAAGAGGAAGAACAAAAAGAAAGAGCAAAACAGAAATAAAATAGAGGAAGAGGAAAAAGAGTGGGAGAAGGAGGATGCCAATGAGAGGAGAAAGGCAGTAAGAAGGAGAAGGAGAAAAAACTAGATTCAAATTGAGAGATAGAGTATGGCCAGATACAGGATGAGAAAGTGTGGAAGAGTGAAAACAATCTGAGAAAAAGCTACTGGTACCATTTCATCCGTTTCCCTCTAGGCTACCTGACGTGGAAAACTAGCAGAGCAAACCTATGATAAGGAAATTGTTACAGTTTCTATTCACTCAAGCTAGCATTTTGAAAAGCTGTGCATTTGTCTTGAAAAAATTTTAGAACATACATTGCTCTTCGGATTTTGTGGAATGCTATTCTCTAAGAAATGTAACTCTAGCCTCACAGACTAGGAAGGAAAAGGACAAGGATTACTTTGTAATTCCAAAAATTGTGGTTATGTGGTTTCATTTTATTTCTCTCTTATTTCTTGAAACTAGGCAATTTGTCTAATGAGAAAAAAACTTACCATTCCCACAAATTTTCTTTTAATGGTATCAGTGTGTTTATTCAGCATACTTCTTAAAGTCCTGTGAGGCAGCTTTGCATATTAAAACAAAAGGCATGAATGAGTAAAATGGGAATATTCTTAATAAATAGTGCTTAAGTTCCAGTAATGGAATTGCCAAGTTTCTACACTGATATTGTTGCTGAATAAATGTAAGAAGTTAGCAAATGGAGCTCTAAAAGTTAAGAAAATGTTTTCTGAGCTCCAAAAGTTAAGAAAATGCTATAAATTTTTAAAAGATGTCTTAGAGTAGTAACTTTAAAACAAATCTGCTTTGAATTCAGATTGATCTTAATATAAAGTATGTCTGTATAGATACATTGATTAGAAAATAGTTTGTAATGTATACTTTTTTCTCTCCTAAACAGCTCTTAAAAAGTAAGAGAAAATAAATTTCCACCTGTAAGGAAGGAAAAATAATCTTTCTTCTACCTTTTTAAATTCTTCTGGCTGGACTAAATCAAATTAACATGAGACAAATTAACAGGAGAAAATGACCAAATTTATTATGTATGTATGTACTGGGTTTCTCCAAAAATATGGGACCTGAGGACAGAAGCAGCGAAGGCCAAGGAGAAAGCAAGGGTAGGGGTTTGGGATTTTAAAGGGCAGAAAGGCAATCTGCATGGAGATAGAAAAGCAAATGTTTGGTAATCAAATGTTTGCTGGGCCATTTTTAATAATGGGACACATAGAGGACTCTGATCAAAGGGACCTTGCTAAGTTCCTCCCTGTCTATCACACTTAGTTTATATTAAACTATAATTATTAATGATAATAGCTCTCTTTCTGGAGCAGGACTTCTATTGAAATTCTTTTAGGTAGTATGGGGGAAGGTCAAAGCTTCTTTCTGAATCTTTTGCTTCTTAAAAATAACTAGCTTAAAATAATATCTTAAAAGGCGTATTTTATAGTGGTAAACTGCTTCCTTTCACACTTAAAGTAAAATTTTATTGATTTTAGCCCATATCTCTTTTGTAAAAGAAGAGATAAACAAATATTTTATATATACAAGTGTATATATAAACACACACACACACACACGTATAT
>NW_006434897.1:1962408-1973543 GCF_000325575.1 Pteropus alecto
ATATACGTGTGTGTGTGTGTATAAGTGTGTGTGTATAATCTGTGGGGGTGGAGTTGGAGAAACAAGGTTCTTTACAAAATCTCAGCACATATAAAAGGTACATTCTTCCGATTTTCCTTTCCTGAAATGTAACAGCATCCAAAATTAAAATGACAATTTTTTAGAATAAATGGAAAGATATTCTGGAAGGTATATTATTTTGTTTTCCAACCCAAAGCAATAAGGGCAATTCTATTCTTTTTTTTTTTTTTGCTCACTTTACATCTTACTTGATCCCTAGATTCCCCCTCCTTGTGTTTCTCTGCATCCCCCTACATTTCCTCAGGAGCCTCTCAAACTGTCCCAGGTGCAGACAAATGGCGGTTTGCATTACCTGAGAACTAGCCAAGACCTAATTGCCTCTCCCCAGGTCCCATTGGCATGGACTTTTATTCATTTCTCCCCGACTTCCATTCCTTTTATATGAAAGCAAACCTCAAGGCAGGTTATCACCTTCTCATTACCCAACAGCTTGATTCTCTATGGTGAGCCTCTGAATGTCAGCAGGAGAAAGTCTGGCCTTGCAAGTGGAAGCAAAAGCTTTGGTCTTTTCATTTTTATGATCTTGCTTCTTCTGTGTCTCCCTTCTCTTTCCAAAAAAAATCCTCCTCCTTCTCCGCCTTTTTCCGTCTTCTTTTTGTTTTCTAACTGCCAGTATTTTCTCTACTAATCTCTGCATTCTTCGTTCACTTTCACTTCATCTCTTTCTTTTGCTCTCTCTTATTCTCCCTTCTCCTTCCCGCCCTCCATTTCTTACACATATTTTCATAAACTATCATTTATAGAATGTGCTGATTATAAAATCCTGTGACACCTTTTTCCTCTTTTATTTTTTTCCGCATATTTTCTCAGATCAGATAATTAGAAACACTCCCTAGGAAGTACTATGTTTTCAATGGAATTTATTTCCATTGTATAGAGTACTGAATCAGGCCTAAATTGTATTTTTTTGATAAAAATATTATTGTCAATGTGCTACTCAGTAGGATTCTATAATTATCTGAATAAACTAAATTAAACTGCCATCTGAGTAGTACATTTCAAAGAAATAATTTAACATTATTATTTACAAATTATATACAGTTTTAGTATAGATGACATTTTACTTATTTAGGTGAAATACTTGTCATGTACAAAGAAACACTGAATGACAAAAAATTAATTTTAAAAAGGCCGTATCTATAAAAACAATAGCCATATTTATAATTAAGAAATATGAGAATAATGCACAACTAAATAAAATTATTTATAGTATGGGATAAAGAAATCCTTGGGGTAAATTAGCCACTATACAAAAACTGTTCCAGTCAAAAAATTTTCTTCCTAAGTATCAGAAGCCTTTTGAATGTGCAGGGCTCACACTGAAAATCAGTACATTTCAGTTGATGAAGATTAAGTATGATGAATGCTTAATTGTCTCAGATGAAATCACATGTGTTGACAACATCTGTTACAGCCTTCTTTCTTGTTATTTTATTGGGAATTTACAAGCTATTATAATTAAAAGAACATGATTAAAATTATAGACATTTTGCATAAAGAATACTTTACAGAGCTCTCTAAATAATCAAATCTATTTTGAAAATGACTGAAATTTTTAAAAAGAAAGGAAACTCTATATTTATTGCTTTTCATTGGAAAGAAACACTGGTATTTAGTATCTATATTCAGGCACAGCTCCCACTGGGTTGCGGGGAGAAGAATCTCAGAATTTGAAACCTGTAATACCCACTTATTTGTTATATTTATTAAAGCTATTTCACAAAGATTTAACATTGTTTTTTCTAGTTATTTTCAGTATCTGCAAGGTCCAACCAAATGGCCAACATATAGTAGACATTCATTTAGTGTTTGTTTACTAATGCTTGACTTGAAATAAGAGTGAAGTATTCATAAGGGCATATGTTTTAGATGTGCACAAATATATCATGTTGCCTGAGAAAGTAACAAATTACTTCATATAATTGTGTAATTTAAACATGAAGCAATGTGAAATAGTAAGAGTAATATTAAATGTTTATAAAAACAATCTCCCTCATATAACTGGGGTTCCCTATAACCATCTGTCTGTTCATTTTAACAATTAAATTAAATCTGGGGAACTGGATCAGCTCCACATAGAAGGCTACAAGAATCACTTGTAAACTACAGTTTAACTATTTGCATGTTGCTTAAAGTTCTGATTCCATTAATTATTTACCGTAAATCAATTTTTCTAACCAGAATTAATCACAGATTTAGATGCCAAAATAATCAGGTTTTAACAGGCTGTCAACAAGGCCTGTAGTCAGTTTTCAGTTGGTCAAACCAAAGGGTCACAGGTTATTTTACACAATAGGCAGTCTATTAAGGGTAGGGGATCAAAAGAGCATGGATTGACTAGGTTCAAATTCCCGTCACAAGTTATTTGATTTTAACTTTGCTGTGCTTCATTTTTTTAATCTGTAAATAGGCATATAAATTGTTTCTACTTATTATCAGGATTCTTATATAGATTAAATATGGCAATGCAAGTAAAACATTCAATGCAATGATCAGCACAAAGCAAATACTCAACAATTGGCTGACACTATTATGCTAGAAGGAAGATTAAAGGGTAAAGGGGAATGCACAAAAAAGAAGAGGAGACATTAGCAAACTCTCACTAAATGCTTATGGTTGGATTAAAGTTTTAATAAAGAAAAGAGAGGCAACAAAATGAACAGAATTAGGAAAGTAAGTAAGTTTATGTAAATGGATAGGACAAAAGATACCATGTTATCAGAGTAACATAGGCATCGATGCATAGGCATCGAAAAACAGAGAAAGAAATAGGTAAAAGTTAGTTTTGTGAGCTGGATTCATACTTCTGAAATGAAATATATCTCTAACATGAGTTAACACATCAGTGTTTGGGGGAAAGACAGAAAAAGAGGGCATATGAAGAAGAAATGCAACAGGGAATTATTTGTTGAACTTCAGCTGCTGTATTAATTATTCACATTCATTTATATTATAGTGATACAAACCTTGCAGGGGTGTAGAGAAGGCTTAACTACAAAATCCTATGAAAAAAAATCATTGCCAAGATGAAAAAAGAATTTCTCACATAAATCGACTTTTAAAATCTATTTTAGACTGATTATTACCTTTTAAAATCACTTTCACCATAGTATTAATAGATTCTTTATGTACTGTATTAACCATAAATGTCAAAATAACTATAAATGTCAAAATAACAGATCACATAGAAAAGTAGAAGTTAAATCTATAGATCTTCACAAGCTATTCTAATCCAACAAAATTGCATAAAAATTAAGAAGTCATTTTATATTGCTAGAAAATGTCTGCTTCAGTAGTGGTAAAATACTTCACTAAAATTTGATTGAGCTATCCTAAAGTAAGAATTTTCAAATGTTGGATTAAAAATATTCTTCATCCACTCCAGCACACTGGAAAAGATACTACAGAAAAAGCAGATTAATTTAAATGTTTTATTTAACTGGTTACAAGAAAGATTGTTTTGCTCAAAACCTGGCTCTGAGTGTCAGTTTTATCTTCTGTAAAATGAGTAATACTAATAATATCTACCTCATAGGGTTGGTGCAGGGATTAAATTAATTAATAGATATAGATCATTTTGAATACTAGTTGGCACAGCAGTACTCTTGAAGTATTCACTTTTGCTATTTCTGGAATTCTTCACTTAAAGATTATGGCAACAAATATTTGCAATCTCGAAGGTAAAAAAAATATGATACAAACTTTTAAGGTGTCAATACAATGTTGCTTAGAGCTATATACTTCAGTTTATTGTATAACAAAATATTTGTTTCTAATCTCAAAGATTTTACTCGAAATAAAGATTTTGAGATTCTTAAAAAATCTCCCTTGTAACAAATATAAAGAAAAAGCTACAGGAAATATTTTATTAAGAATCTCTTGAGTAAGCCCATGTGCAACAGAAACATTCAGATACTGAAATGAATTTCCTAGTCATGATTTTCATCTATCTCTGTTGCCCTTCTGAAGTTTTTCATATATGGTGAAGTTCTTCATTATGATACAGGTAAATCATAGATTTCAATTAATCCACAGGATTCTTACATACTTAATTTAGCTGTCACTCAAGCACAAGTTTATAAATGATCTGTTTAGCTATTTTACAGAGTGATTAAATTCACCTGTGATGTTGTGATATAGATTATATCACAACATATATACATATATAATGTGATATAATATATATCACAACATATATACATAATTTTGGTCTTTATCTCTGGCTCCTGGCACAGAGCTCCTAAAACTTTTGTAAATTCCTAAGTGATCAAGGTGAGAGGAGTTTCTTTTGTTATTCATAAGCCCCTTTCAATCATACTTGAGTTCATGTTTATCAGATGACTGGTGGCTGGAGCCCCTAGATTGCTTCAGGAAAGGGGCTGTTTGCCAGGAGAACCAACCCTGTGATTAGAAGGTTGAAACTTTTAGCCCCACCCATCGGACCTCTAGGGAAGCAAAAGGGGTTGAGGTTTAAGCTAACCACTAATGGCCAAAGATTAAACAATCATGTGTAGACAATGGAACCCTGTAAGAACCTTAAATGAAGGTAGTTAAAGAGCTCTTCAGTTGATGAACACTTTCCCATGCGGGAGGATGATACATGCCAAACTTCATGAAATCAGAAGTTCCTGCACTTGGTCCCTTCCAGACCTCTCACCCTACATAGCTCTTCACTTGTCTTTTGTCTGTATCCTTTACAAGAAACTGGTAATAGTAAGTAGAGTTTTTCTCTGAGTTCTGTGAGCTATTATAGCAAATTATCAAACCTGAGGAGGGGGTCATGAAAACCCCAGTTTGTTGCCAAGTTGGACAAAAGTGTGGGCAACCTACTACTGGGGACCTACTACTACCTACTACTGACATCTAATGTGGAGTGAGGGGCAGTCTTGTGGGACTGAGCCCTTAACTTGCAGGTCTTCACTGAGTAGTTACTGCCAGAACTGCATTAATTTGTCGAACACCCAGCTGGTGTCCACGGAGAATTGAAGAATTGAAGAATTGAAGAATTGCTTGTTATGGAAAACCCACACATTCAATGTCAGAAGTGTTCTATATAGGTAAAGAAAACAGTAGTAGAAGAGATATTCTGAGTTAAGGAGTATTGACGAAAGAATAAGCATATTAAGACAACCCGACACACACTGACAATGAATGCAATTAGGTGAAGTAAGATGGGTAAAGCTCTAAATTGAGATTGACTTAGAGGTGTTGTCAGATTAGTGATTTGGAAAAGAGAGAAAAGCAACAGATGAGAATCAAAAACATATTTACAAAAGATACCGTTTAGTTAGTTTGAGTTTGGGAAAAAGTTGGAGATTTAAAATGGGATCATAGACAATGGAGGCTATAATAAGAAATTATTTTCTGAAATTCAGAATTCTACTTATATTTATGCTGTTGTACACAGTAAGTAAATATTTTGTTCTATTTAGAGTTAATATTAACATTGACATGAACTATAACAATATTTATAGATAAAACTTATTTTATAATATAAAAATATCTGATTTTGAGAAAAGTCACAATCGTTATATTTTTATTGTTTTGTGATATGCTATTTATTCCCTTGACGGTAACAGAATATTGGGGAAAAAAATCAACTCAACATCTAATATGAGAGAAACACCTACTTACTTCTTAGAGGTAGTCATATGAATCTCAGGCCACAAATACAGGTGTCATTTCCCTTTCCCTTAGTAATTGTTCCCTCCCATCCCCAAGTGAATCCTAATTCCTGAATTCAAGATCCTATACAGGGTATGCAGTACCCTGAGAAATGTAATTCAGAAACTCGTCTCAACCCTCTTCTTTCATTTTCTTCTCTATGTGCCTGTTTCTTTCTCTCTTGGACAGTAGCTCCCCCAAACAGAGGGCTTTCTAAATCATTGGAAATAAAAATGTCTTCACTTATTTTGGTCTAGTCATTTAATTTGTCATGAATTAGAAAATATAAAGAGTAAATATACAATCAGAGGGAGTCAATAGTTTTAAAATTATTCTATAAAATCCATTTACATATTATAGTAAGGTATTATAGACATGCAAGAACGTTTATGTAAATGGATAGGATGAAAGATACCATATTGCCAGAGTAAATTTACACAGGAATCATCTGACCTCTTGAATATATGAAGGAAAAAAATAGATAAAAAGATAGTCTTACAAGATGGATTGCATACTTCTGAAATGAAATGTATCTTTAGCATAAATTAGCATATCAGTGTTTGGGGGAAAGACACAAAATGAGGGCATATGAAGAAAATGCAGCAGGAAAATATTTGGATTGCACAGTTAATTATCTGAAAAAAAAGGATATATCAGAGCATAGTTGCTTTATATTGAAAAGAACATACCTGTTTTATACAATGAAAATGACTAAAAAGAAGTTCTCATGTTAATTTTTAAATTATTAATTATAACTAAAAATCTTTAAAATATTGAAATGCTGAAGGAGAATAAGATGATAACCATCCACTATATTTCATAGACTTTGACCTTGCAGAAATTCTGAATGCCATTAGATGTTAAAAGGGCATTCAGCTTTTCACTTATCCATAGGTTTCTTTTCTCTGGGAGGAAATACATCAGTAATTATATGCTGAACTTAGGTAATGTTTAAACGATTCAGTTACATCAACAGTAGAAATTGAAACAGGAGAGTATTTCATGGAGAGTTGTCTGGGGATTATCCAGCCTTTGGATACTTTATTGGGTGGTGGTGGTGCCGGGGCGGGGGGGGCGGTGTATTACATAATGGGAAGCTCATTTTATTTTAAGGCACATATATGGTTCCCAATATTGAGATAAAATACATTTCTCTGTTATTTTCACAAGTGAGTTTAGTTCTGTCATGTAGTCATATGGAAAATAATATTTATGGTCTTACTGCTGCTTGTCAATTCAGAGTGCTGCATCCAGAAAGGAATGCTCTGATCCAAGGACCAAATCAACTGTCATGTGGGAGGATGCTCAGAAGCTATGCCTAACAAGAATTGTCAGGGATGTCAGACTCTTGACATGGAGATTGCCATGTCCACCCCGCAACACTTCCAGTTTGCCTGGAAGTGTCAATCAAGGATCATTTGAAATAGAACTATAGGCACCTTTCCCCACTACTGTAGCAGCTGAGATTAAAAAAAAAAAAGAGTCTAAAGTCATTTCACATTATTTAAGACATTCTACAAACAAAAATGAAGCATGAACTTAACTGATGGTAAAACCTAGCAACTGTAATCAAATTATATGATTATGCACATAATTAATATAAAATCTATTGTTATAGGCTGAATTATGGTCCCTCCCCAACAAATTCATATGTTGAAATTCGAACCTCCGGTACCTCAAAATGTGACTGTATTTGGAAATCAAGTATTTAAGAGGTGATTAAGTTAAAATGAGGGTCTTTAGGTGGGCCTTAGTATTCATATAATAAGACAAGCACATTCACAGAGGAAAGATCATGTGAAGACATAGCAAAAAGCCAAAGGGAGAGGCCTTAGAAAAATCAAACCTGCCAACATCTTGATCTTAGACTTCTTGCCTCCAGATAAAACAAATTTCTATGGTTTAAGACACTCAGTCTGTAGAATCTTCTTACAACAGCTCTAGCAAAATGATACATATATATTACATATAATTATTTGTATGTATATGTATTCATATATATGTATATATGTATGTACATATCCATATATGTATTAATTGTATACAATATTTTAATAAATGATATGTAATATATTCTATATTAATTTGTTATTATAAATTGATAACATTATATCTATGTCTATGTCATCTATATGTAATCTATATCTATAAATGTTTCTACAAGGTGAATTCTCTTAGAAGAGATGATATTAAGGTCAATATAACTTATTTATGTCAGCAAGCAAATTTTTATATTTGTCTATATTGGAAAACACTAACTGTGAATTTAAAAATAATAGCATGCTGAGATCATTCCCACAGATAGCTTGTGGGGAGTGCATAATTCTACTTTCTTATCAAGCAATTTGCCTTCTCTAGCCAAGAGAATTTTAAAAATTGCTGACAACACACTTACACAATTGCCTCCAACCTAACAACCTTAATGAGAAATTTCTATCTGTGTTTTGATCTTCCTCAGTATGGTGACTGCCTCTTTCAGAGTATTGTACCAATCATTTGCTCATGTATGCTGATAACAGCACGCTATCAACTTCCACATTGTTGGACCTATCGTATTTGACATACTTGATCATGGGCTTTCATACTCATATATAGCATATGTTTTTGCCTTAAAGAAGCCTGATTCTTTGCTCATGCAATATATATAGTACCTTATTGTTAATATTGCCAAGCATTTTCTGATTCATTTTAAACATAGCAGTAGGACCCATGGGATTTAATTCTTGAATAAAGATGGCTCCAGAATTGTTGAATCTAAGATATATTTTTCTTTGAAGATCATCATTCTGAAGTACAGTTTCGGTTGACATTGTTATGTTGATGACATGTGAGTTTATTTTTCATCTCTCGAAAAGCAATTTAAAAATTGATGAAGTACCCAAGTGTCATTTGGAAAGTAAAATTGTGAGCATCCATCCATTACTTGAAAGGTGCCTTATAATTTTCACTTTCATGTGCATTGTATTTATTCCACAGCTATAAGGACATTTTGATTCATATATTATACGTGACAGCAGGAAACTTCACCGGATCCTACTACAGTTTGTGTTGAAAATATTTTGATACTTTACTTCTTTTAAATGCTTACAAAAGTGATATATTAGAATAACATCGTATTAAGGTATTTTACATATAACAACAATTTAAAAACAAAATGAAACTACCAGGTAGACATTGTTATCTCTATTTTACATAAGAAGTTACCAAATAACTAATAAATGTTAGATTATTCACTAATCTAAACTAGATGTCAGATTGAGGGTGTGAACCATGTCTGATGCCAAAGTTCACTCTCTTACCTACTATGCTGCACTAACACATAACTCTCATTAAAATAACTTTTTTATTATTATTATTTATGCCTACAGCACCTGGTCTTCCTAGGTGGTCTCCCATCCAAGTACTAACCAGGCCTGACACTACTTAGCTTCCGAGATCAGACATCGGGCTTGTTCAGGGTGGCATGACACTAGGGTGCAAACCCAGGAACTTCTGCGTGTAAAGCAGATGTGTTAACCGCTATACTATGGAACCACATCCTCATTAAAATAATTTTGAATGTATTCTAATTGTCTTCTGCACCTGAAGATTTATTATTTTAAGGCTGATGTTATTCAATAAACCAGTTGTATCAAAATATTTATATAAAATAATACAGCTGGTTGATCATGTGATTAAAATCAAGCATTAAAAAATGATTGTATAAGCTCTACTATAAGAAAAAATTAGAGATTATAATTAATAATTGGTCAATGTACAAAAATAACATTAAGAAAGTGAAAAGACAACCTAAATAATGGGAGAAATATTCTCAATAGATATATTCAAAAAATGACTGATTTTTTAGAACATATGAAGAACTTTTACAAAATAGTAAGGAAAATATAGCTTAAAAGAGAAATGGGAATAAGTCTTCTACAGAAACTTGGCAAAAGAAGACATTTAAATGGACAATGGACATTTAAAAAGGTGCAAAATATCAGGAAATGCAAAATAGAAGCAAAATGAAATAAGTGTGCACATCACTAAATTGCTAAAAATAAAATGATTGAAACTAACTATAGGTAAGGATGTAGAGGAATGAAATTAAGAAAATTTGTTAGCATGAAATTGAGAAGCAAGAATCTAAGATGGTATTTTTCAAAGCTCATCTTTCAGACATGGTGTTGAGGGGCTGAACATGTTAATATTTGGAAAGCTTCCTGAATATATATTCACATATGAGAGTTCCAAATAGCACTAGGCCCAAACAATTATTTTCAAGATGTCAATATTGTCCCTCTCTGTAACAGCTTTGAGTGACTGTGAAATAACCAACTTAAATTTGAATGTTTTTCTCTTATATTTTATGTTTTGGTTTTTTTTTTCACCTAATAGGACTGATGTGACATTTGGAAAAGTTTTCAATGATGACTGACAACAGCAATTTTACTATACAGACACCCTCTGTGGTATGATTTAATCATCTAAGACAGTGTTTTTGACTTTTTTTTTCTCCCTTTGGCTAGAAAAACTTATGTGTGGAGTGTAAACAAATAAAATGAAACAGTGTGTGCTGATCTGCTCGAAAAATTGTTTTTGGAAGCGTGAAACCATGCTAACCTTCCCAGCTCCCTCAAAAGGGAGTATCTTGGCTATACAATGCTAATTCTATCTCTCCAGGTGATTGAATGGAAATAATATTTAATTATCTGAATTACTAATGCACTGAAACACAGATATACACCACTGTTTTCAAACACTGCGTATTTAGAAGAAGAAAATTTTCCAAAACGCTCAGGAAAATTGTCTATAAATCCCAGCTGATAAACACTAATTGAAGACACTAAATTCTTAACCTAATAAAACATTCTGAATTATGTTTTACCCATGCAACTTAAAAAGGGTTATCATTGAAATAAAACCACACAACTTATTATTTCTTTTTGAATTTTTGATCCTCAGTCTTTGTGATTCACCAATCTCTAGTTTGCCTACAAAACTAGTTTCAGTAAACAGAAAAAGCGTCTGCCTGCTTCTAATTTAGTGTGAAATTTCCTCAGCAAGGAGACTGCCACTTGGCTTCAGCCCTGCCAGTTATTAGATATGTGCCTGAGTAGATCACTTCAGCTTTGCATCTTTTTCCTTCACCAAAAATGTGAGTTACCTTAAGTGATCTGTGAGGAATTGTGTAGGCCAAACGATGCCCCTCTCTCCAAGACATAACTCCTAGAACCTGTGACAGCTACTTAATATGCAAGATGCGATTAAGGTAAGAATCCTGAGATGGGGAAATTCTGGATCATCTGAAAGGTCCTAAATGCAGTCCCAATGTCTTTATAAGAGGAAGGTGGAAGGACACTTGATATAGAAGAAAAGGCAATGTGACCACTGAGTAATACAGCCAAAGT
>NW_006434897.1:1973553-2000820 GCF_000325575.1 Pteropus alecto
AAGCTGGAAGAAGCAAGAAACAGACTCTTCCTTAGAGCCTTTGGAGGGAGTATAGTAATGTGACGACTTATTTTGTCCCAGTGATACTATTTTAGATTTTTGATCTCCAGAACTGTGAGAAAATTAATTTATTTTTTAAAGCCACCAAGTTTTTGATAATTTGTTACAGTCGCCACAAGAAACTAATGCAGGACCCTTCCAGCTTTAAAATTTCATGTAGACGAAAACAAAAGAAGATATGAAAGTCAACAGGCTCAGAATAACTTGTTTTTATTAGCTAAAATTCTAAAATACAACTAAATGTTAAGAGCTATGGCCTTCTTGACATCTGTGATTGGCGGAGATACGGGCTCTGAAATTTTTTACTTTATATAAATGCTTTTTACTTGAAAAATAAAACCAGTTATTTGTTACTAGTCCAGAACTTACCTAATGTCTAACTTACGATGTTTATATTACAGTTCCCCACGACGTGGGCCTTCCTGACCTTTGTCATGTCCTACACCACAGCTCATCCTATAGCCTCCTCAACATTTCTCATTTACTGGGGGACTAGTTGGTTGTTTAGTTTTCTAATTCTTTCAAGAAACATTTCTTAAAAACTCACTCTTGTCTATGGCCATGCCACCCTGATCTCGGAAGCTAATCAGGGTCTGATCTCATCTGATCTCAGAAGGTAAGCAGGGTTGGGCCTGGTTAGTACTTGGATGGGAGACCACCTAGGAATATCAGGTGCTGTAGGCATTAAAAAATGTAATAATAAGGATGTGGTCCCACAGTGTAGCGGTTAGCATGTCTGCTTTACATGCAGAAATTCCTGGGCTCACGCCCTAGTGGAGCCATGGTCCACAGTCTACAGCCATGCCACCCTGAACAAGCCCAGTGTCTGATCTCAAAAGCTAACCAGGGTCGGGCCTGGCTAGTACTTGGATGGGAGACCACCTAGGAAGACCAGATGTTGTAGGCATAAATAATAATAAATAAATAAGTATATATATAAAATAAATAAGAAATAACTCACTTTCTCTGTTTTTCATTATTGTTTTTAATTCTTCACCTCCCTCTCACTCCTATCTGCTCAGCTCTAGCTGAGATAAAACTATTTTTCTCAAGATCACTGATATCGTCCATATTATTAAATTCAAAGGGCACATTTATGTTCTCTTCTTTATTCCCTAGCAGCATTAAATATAACTGATTTCCCTTTTCTGCCATAAAACAATTTCCTCTTTTGACTTCCATATTATTGTGCTCTCTTGTTGGTCTTCCTATTTCACTGTCTACAACTCCTCAGTTTCTTCTGATCCTCTTTATTTATGACATCTAGTTTTAAACATTACTCAGAGCTCAAATTTTGTCCTCTTTTCTGTCTTTACACTCAGTTTAGTTGATCCTATCCACTCCCATGGCTTTAAATGCCTTCTGACTTCTGATGTCTCCCTGACTTATATGTCTGAACTTCAGATTCACAAATCTAATTGCAAGATTCATGGTTCCTCTTGAATACCTAATGGCATATTAAGTTGAAATTGTGCAGAAAAGACTCTACTTTTCTACTTGCAGTCTCCCGTTTCTATCTGTTCTTTCTCTAGCATTTGCTATCATAGTAAATGGTGCCATCATCTACCAAGTTGCCCCAACCAGCAATCTGAGAGTTATCTTTAATACTTCCTTTTCCTTTGGCCACATGAATCAAATATGTTTTATATTTAATCACATTTCTCCATTTCCATGACTACCACTGTCTCTACCTTACTTACCTCCTAGATGGTCTCCTTGACCTTACTGTTGCTTGTGTTTAATTCATTTTCCATGCGGCGACCAGGCTGATCTTTAAATAAATTCCTACGCCTGCTTAAACATTTTTCTAAATATTTTTTATAAATATTTCTTCTAAATATTTTTTATAAATAAAATCCATGCTTTATCTATCCTCTTCCTGTTTCTCCTAACTCATCTCAAACTTTCCATTACACACACTATGAATATTCCCTCATTTCTCTAAAATGTCAAGTTGTTTCTGCTTCAGGATTTATAATTGGCATTTCTTTCTGTGGGGAACATTCCTCCAACTTCATCTCCAGCTATTCTCATGTGTGACTTTTTCTTCTAGTTACAACTTACATTTCATTTCTTGAGAGAAATAAAGAAATCATCCTTGACCACCTAAGGCAAAAAAAATTATAAAGTCTGAAGTTATCCTCAGTTATTCTCTATCAGGGTACCCTGTTTGTTTCCTTCACTGCACTTTTCAGAACTTTTTTCATTATTTTATGTGTTAATTACTTCTTTGTTTCCCTTATTAGCCTAAGCCCTATGGTAGGTGAAACATCATTAGTCCTTGTTAATGTTTTGTTTTTAATATGTTTTGCTCTACATCTTTATTAAAATTTTACATATACAGAAATTTTTTAAAAAGACCTGTACGATAAGCTTGGTAATAATGAAAAAGCATTCCCCTGGCCCCCTCTCCCACTTTTCTCTTTTTTCATAGATACTTTTAGTCAATTAAAACTAATTATTGTGCTACTTAACTCCATGGTTCTCAAAAACATGTTTGTATTCTTATTTCTTGATATTTCAGTTTTAATAATCATTTGCTCACTTGCTACTGTGGAAGATGAGTATTTAACTTTCTTCCTTTATGCTCCACATATACACACACATCCCACCATCAAGCCTCCCAATATAGTTATGATATTTGTTTGATTAGATTAATATTTTTTCACATTATGATAATTGTATAAATGCTAGTCACAGATGAGTTTTCTCTGCAGTTAAAAATCGCCTTGGTTTGATTGCTTAATTTCCTCTATACTCATCACTAATTCAATCCCAAGCCCTTGGCCAATTGTATAAATTTCCTCATTTAACAGATTCATGAGTTATTCTATCAATTTCATTTTTTGACTCCAATTAAGTTTTATTGCCCCCTCTGCCTGATGCACAGCTGTCATCCAGGAACTCTTTTTAATATCATAGTGAGGATTCCCTTCATGTCATTCCAAAGAATCTATTCCATGTTTTCCTTTTTCTTGATTTAGTCTTTTGTTTTAATGGGTCACCTTCTCAAACTTTCTTAGAGTATGAGGGACATGTTTTTTTCTATCCTTCATGACTAAAATATCTTTATTCTATCTTCATCCTTGATTAAGTATAGATTTATGTCAAATTCTCAATTTAAAATAATTTTTCTTCAGCAACCTTAGAAAATTATTCATGAATTTGTTAGCTTTCAATATGACCATGGAGAAATTCAGTCATTTTGACCCTTCATCCTTCGTTAATGTCCCTCCTTTTTGTGTTTTCTTTTCCTCTCTGGAAGCCTATAAAAGTTTCTCTTTGTCCACAGTCTTCTGAATATTCACTATGTGTCTAGGTGTGGATTTATTTGTATCCATTAATTTGGGCACTCCCAAATTAATGGATACAAATGAAAGGAAGGGAAGAAAGAAAGTAGGAACAGATATAGTTGCGCCCAAGTTGGTAAAATTATAATAATTTCTGGTAGATTTATTTTTTTAATAAAGTAAGATCTTTTACTGAGGCCCACAAAAATTTTTGGAAAATCATTCAAGCCTGTTGTGGAGAATAGGAGAGTTCTTATTAGATAAAATTTATTCTTATTCTTAAGTAAGAAGATGACACTCTTTGGGCCTCAAGTTTAACTGAGGGCCCAAAAGTTTAAGAACTTGTTACTAATCTGAGACCATAACAAAGAGGTTGAAAATATTTTTATATTTCGTAATGATGTGCTAGGCATCTATGCAGGACACGTAAAGTAGTTGATAAAAAATCAGTTTTTAACATTAGCCAGTATCTACCCCATGCTCTTCCTCTTTGAATTCTAAAGGTTTAAAGTTTAGTGAACAGAAGAGAAAGACTTTCTTTGAGGAAAGCTGGAAAGACTTGTAGCATTTTATTCTCTCTTCCTCTTTTCTCCCAAAGGAACTGAGAATCAAGTTACTGGCTTTTTACCATGAGCCTGTCGAATGTGTAGTTGAGAGGATTACTTAGAGAATTTGGTTTGTATTCCTTGGAGTTTTGAGAAGGTACTGAGTCAGTGTCATTCACACCTGGAGAATTTTAAAAGTGAGATATTATGGATCGCTAGCTTCCGTGACCTCAGAATAAGTAGAGGTGGCTCTATTGGAAACAAAAACAAAAAAAACTACATCTGAAGGCATGAAGGATTTGGCGGTCTTAGGATAAATGTTTTCTCTGAACCAGAGTCATCTTGAGGGGACTTTCCCAAAGAGGGTGGCCAGCCAAGGCAAGGGACCATAGGAGTAAAAGGATAAAGGTGGGGAGGGTGTGAAACAAGAGCTCAGCCAGATACATATCACCTGCATGAACAAAATGTGCATTATCCTCACAGAAGCATTCCAAAAGTGAATATCAGCTTTGAACACATGTGGACCATAAAAATCTTCAAAACCAGATTGCAACAGGATTGATAAATAGATTCCTGATCTTTATGGATCATTAGCCAGTACTATTGCTGTTCATATTGCTGCTCATAGAGGTGCAGATATAACCATTAGAAACTCCTTCAGGTTGGATCTTGTTTCCTTTCGATCTGAATCCCGTCTTTTTTTTTTTCTTCTTCTAACGTGTTTGTACATTATGGAATCTCAAAATACTCTAGGCTCCTTTTGCATTTTTCCTGCCATGGCCCTGGAATCACAGCTTCTCCAAAGAGTTCTGGTTTCCTTTATTGAAGAATGTATTTAGAAACAAAGATCTGGACACTAGATATCCTTGATAATGCTTCTAGACTCAGTGTTCAGAATTAAGAGATATATGTTTGTACAGTAAACCCTTACACACATACATTTATGTTTGTATATATATATATCTATTTGTAGATACATTTTTTAAACTAGTTCCTACTAATACCAATCTAATTTAGTACAACAGGGTTCATTCAAGCATTCTCCTTTTCTTTATTCATAACCTCTCTGACAGTTTTTAAAAAAAAATCTACTTAAAACCTATAAAAGAATTCCCTTGTATTGAGAAGAATATAGTTTCTATGGGATACAAGCCCTGTATGATCAGTCTTGCTCATTCACCCTTATTGTGGTATACTCTACTCCGAGCTCATTGGCCTCATTTCCCTGTCTTAAAAGCCCCTGTCTTATCAAGACAGTCCTGCCTTCTTACTCGCCCCTCACCCCCGGCAGCAGAACAAATCTAGTTATTTGTCCTACAGATGACTTCTTTGCTTTGCTGGCTGAACTCAGACGTCTACGAGGAATGCCTTCCCTGACCATGAGCAAAAGTGGCACTCTCCATACCATCCTGGTGATTTCATTTATTGCACTCAACAGTCACTGAAATTACCTTTTTACAGGTTCACTTGTTTACACTCTCTCTCCTCAATTGTAATATCAGTGTCGTGAGGGAAGAGATTCCTCTCTGTTTTCTTTACAGCTCCATCATCAGAGCTCAGAATAACTCTTGGCACATAATATAGACTTAGTAAACATTTAAAGAATGACTCATAGAATGACTGACAGTCAACAATGGGAGTCTGTTCTATCAAGAATAGTCATCATGAATTTGCCATAGTACCAATTTATGCTACTGTGGACAATGTGGATATAAACTTTCTAGAATTATTAGTCAAAGTTGCGTTCTGCTGGTGGGGGTGAGGGGAGAGTAAGAAGGCACAAGGATTTAGATAACTCCAAAAGTCCATATTCTATATTGAATAATTTGATTTATGGCTAAACCATAACATAAGTGGGCAGCAAGTAATGTCATTTTAATTTCCTGGCCTCTCCTAAGTTTTGGAAAGAATAGCAGTCTCTGATGCTTGCAGAGAATAGATGTATTGGGATTCTAGGAGTAAACATTGGTTAGCCTCTGAATTACTGATTAATACATAGCAGTCTTGGTAGGACACCTTAATACATTATTATGCAAACAGCTACAATAGACTCAATTTTCGTCTTCCACCAGGCTCTATGGAGATTCATCTTGTTAGAATGAAGTCTTTTTGGTGGCTCCCATTCGATCAGTGAATTCAGTCCCTGTCTTTTCCTGTTGAATTTAACTGTGCTTTGTCTGGTCATTTCCAAAGAATGAGTTTTGAAGTCATGCATGCTTATATGAAGATAAAGCTGGCAGATAATTTGTGAGGTTAATAGTGATAAAATAGAGAGAAGAACCAAGAACGTGGTCTCTGACCTATCGTGATGGAAATAAAAAAAATAGAAAAATATACTTAAAAGAACTAAACTGTACAGAATGCCAAAACCAAACAGAAAGAATTGAATGAGACATAGATTTTTTTTTCTTCTGAATTTCATGATCTTTTTCAAGCCGCTACAGTACAATTTACTTCACTTGAAGTAATTTACTAAATGTATTCTGGAGGAATTCCTGAGTCCATGTATCACTGAAAATGAGGAATTTTTTTTTCCTTTCTTGTAATAATAAGTCCAACAAATTATATAGAAATAAGGAAAAAAGATGTCATTAAATATATTGAACTGGTTGAAGTAGTGGTTTTCAAATTGTATTCCAAGGTCAAAGACAGAGCAGAAAGGCAAAGCAGAAGCAGCTTCAATTAGATCTACTCCATTTTTATCTGTTTTATATATTGAATTTCTACATGTGATTACATTTAAAAACATGATTCTGCTCGAAAATAAATTAGAAAATCACTGATCATATAATAAGAAAAAATGGAACATCTTTAAAATACATCATACAACTATGTTTAAATACTATATAAATACTAAAACATCATAAATAATGTTTTAAATTTCTGTAGTTGTTATTTAAAAATATTCTCATATATCTAAGTTAGTGATTTTAAAGTAAAAAGGAAGTAAGAAAAAAAAGAGAGTGAAGAATAAAAATAGACCTGCTGTGTTGGATTTCAGTATCAACTTTATTTTTATGGCAAATTATTCTTTGACCATTGCCTTTGTAGTCCATGACTACATGAAAATAGATTTTAAATAGACATGTGATTATTTATTTTTATTCATAAAGCTATTTTTAAAAAAAAAGGAAAATTTCTTCAGAAAGAGAAACTGAGTGATGCTAAAAAATTAACTAGAACATAGTAGGCATTGTATAAATATTTGTTAAGTTAATAAATGATAAAGTTTCAAGAAAAGATAAAAAACTATAATTTCACCTATTTATTCAAATATGAGGTGATTAAATAATTATTAAATGTTTATGAAAATATAAATTTCCATGGATTGTTAGAAAATTTTTTACATTTCTCTTGTTTCATAACATAAAATTAACCATTTAAAGTGACTAATTAAGTAGGATTCAGTACATTTACAATGTTGTGTGATCCCTAGCTGTTTCTAATTCCAAAATATTTTTATCATCCCAAAAGAAAACCCTATGCTCATTAAGCAGTCACTCTCAATTCCCCTCTCTCTTCAGACCTAGCACCCATCAATTTGCTTTCTGACTCCATGGATTTATTGATTCTGGATATTGCATATAAATGGAATTGTACAATATGTGACTTTTTGCATTTGACTTATTTCACTTAGCATAATATTTTCTAGGTTCATCCATGTTGTACCTTCTATTAGTACTTCATTCCTTTCTATTACTAAAAATATTCCATTGTATGTATATACCACGCTGCGTTTATCCATTCATGTGTCAATGGCCATTTGAACTGTTCTCACTTTTGGTTGTTATAAATAGTGCTGCTCTGAACCTTCATGTAAAGGATTTTCTTGAGTATCTGTTTTTAATTTCCCAGGGAATTTATCTAAAATGAAATTGCTGGGTCACATGGTAATTCTATATTTAATTTTTTTTGAGGAACTATCAAACTGTTAATCACAGTGGCTGCACCATTATATATTTCTCCCAGAAAAGTATGAGAGTTCTAATTTCTCCATATTCTTACCAACACCTGTTGTTTCCATTTGACTATCTTTTAATAGAACATTGCTGTGATTAAATGTAATTATTGGTTTTATAGAGGAATAATTTGTTCAAAAAGGATTTCATTTTTCATATAGCTGCTTTGTTTTTTTTCCAAATTTGAATCCCTTACTCCTCTTCATTCAATGTATATAAAAAATAGGTTCTGGCTTTATTAAGGCATAAATGTAGAATACCATGTCATTACACTGTGGGGACCTGCTTTCTTTAAATAGAACTCCAGGATTCATTAAGAGCCTAAGTAACATTTCTAGAAGTTTTTATCATTTCCCACTCCACTCCCATAATGCCATATGTTTTCTTTTTTACTAAATATTTTTGGTGTAGCATTTCTAGGTCAGTTATAATAAAGATTAGGAGTGAGTAGGGAATAGAAACACAATGATGAGAATTAGAAAATGTTTTTTTTTAAATCATAGTTTAATCAGTTATAGCCATACTACATGCTGCTTCGCATGTATACAAAAAATTATTTCATCAGAAAATGTAACTCTCAGGATTATAGAAGCATGGGTATTTTGTCCATCTTTTGACATTTTTACCATTATTTTAGTGATTTCACTGGCAATTTTGCTTTTTGTTCATATAATTTTTTTTTTCTGTTCTATGGCTCCTTTATCATCTAAAATCAGTTGTTTGGGTGACTAATGTGGCCACATATCAGTTTAATACATTTCTGTTCAAGCAGTGATCAGTCACATGCCACCTGCCAAGCATTGTAACCGATCATCAAGTAGACAATTTTGACAGACTGTTCCCAGGAGATTCCTGTGCTGTGTTTTGTAACAGGCGGTCGCCCAGCAGGATCACAGTCTAGGAATGTAAACCCAAAAGCAAAAATGAAAAAAGAAGGAAATAAAGAATGAAAGTGACTAAGTACAGGATAAGACTTTTAAATATTAGAAGTAATTGTTTAAAGATTATAAAAACATTAACTAGGAAAGAAATAGATTATGAAGTGTTTTGGCCACAGCATTAGAAAAATTAATAAGACTGGATGGCATGATAAACTATGTAAATTAAGTATATGAAAGCAGAAATTCAGGAAAAGACAATGGAGAAAACACATAGCATTTGGCAATTTTTGCCAAATAAGTTGAAAGAATAGGGGACATAAAGCCCAATGTAGCAGAAATAAGCAAGAAATCACAAGTCACACACAAAGCAATAATCCTAAAAGTTATAGTTCGTTGCTGAAACACATACCTTCCCTCTGTGAGGCTTGGGGTTTCAGTTCCAGCATCATCAGTTTATGTGCACTTATAAGAGCTCAGTCGATACTTGTTGGTTCTATAAGAAAGAAAGGCATGCCACACAGGACATTTACATATGTAAAACATAAAGAAAACAAGTATTTATTTTTTCATCCATAACCTGTGAAACATGTATTTACCGATATTTCTTAAATGTGTCCTTCCTATGAGGTGGAATAATGAGCCTTGACTGTATGATGTACTTCTCAGGAAGTAACAGCAATATAACCAAAGAAAAAATGTTTCTTTAAAGGCTCCTATTAAGAGTTGTAGGCTGGACTTCAGAAGAATGATGTGAACACCCAAAGGTTTGCTCTCACTTGGCTCTGAATGGCGTGGCAGGCAGGAGGACCACAGACACACTCTGTTTCTTCCTGTCACGCTGAACAGTTTGGAGAAGCCACAAGCAAAGAAACTAGGGCTGTCGCCTTGAATCCAGTTCAAGAGAAAGACAAAGGCAACTTTGTGCTCTCTTCTGTCCAAGGGAGAATCTTGTGGGCACAGGATTTGTTACTGAAAACCTGCCTGGAAGAAAAGTATATCTGAGACCAGACTCTGGGTAATTGGAGATTCAAGCTTTTGTGGTGCTAGAACCTCCAAGGGACAGTCCTGATTTGCTTAATAAATATCTACACTCTCTAAATTGTGCAGTAATATCTTCTTTGGTGAAGACACTGAAGCTGACTTTGTGGTAGAAAACTATTCTAGTATTCCCCTTTTTTCCTAATTTTTATGAGTCGCAAAATAGAACAAGATAAAGTCACAAAAACAGGAAGTCCACAAACACAGAAAAAATGACTGAGTAGTTCTTTGAAGAGAGGATGGAAAAATATTGGAAAGTTGTACTATAGTGGGGGTGGTGGTTATGCTTTAGAATCAAAAGAAGTTTGCCTAAGGAGCACCAAATAGCTATTAAAATGACTTCTTTGGAAA
The DNA here is from genome assembly GCF_000325575.1 of Pteropus alecto. Taxonomy (NCBI): domain Eukaryota; kingdom Metazoa; phylum Chordata; class Mammalia; order Chiroptera; family Pteropodidae; genus Pteropus; species Pteropus alecto. The sequence continues at coordinate 1,983,678 of NW_006434897.1, forward strand.
AAATGTTAGAAAAATTTTAAAGAGTGTATCCTCTTATCTAGAAATTTCACCATTATTTCTTTAGAATTTAAATATAACCTTGTATTTACATACTACATGGATTAATTTTTTACAAATCAATTTAAATAAAACTTGTCCATAATGATGTTACAACAAATTTATCTGGCGGTTATAGAGACATAATGTGATTAGCTATTCACACAAAATAAATTTGATTCTATTATAGCTATTAATAGACACCTTCAAAATGAGGTGTTTCTGACATCAGTAAATTTAAGGTACAGCAGAAATACACATAGACAGGTCAGATTCAGACATCATTAGGTAAAGGAAGCTGCCTGCCTGGTCAGCCCACAGAACACCAGTTTTATGATTACAAATATGAGTTTGGCCCAGCCTCTCCCTCTGCTCACAAGATGAGATATCTTTCTTAAGGTCAACAGAATAATGTTTATAAGCATTGACAAAACACTATGGAGTAAACAGGTTACAGTTTACTAGGCAGATTAAGTGTTTGATAACAAATTCAAATAATATGCAGATATAATTCCAATGATGTTCTTGCTAATCACCAATATCACCATACTTAGCCACTGAAGACAACTTAGTTCAACTAACAGTTCTATATGGATCCTTTTGGTCTTTCACCTTCTGTTTCTTCATTTTATGATCATTTACATTCTATATGGGATTTTGCTGAAACATGGCAGACTTATTTCCTTTTATCAGAATTGATGAGAAAATTTTAAAATTTCTCAGCAATTGAGGAAACATGGACCTTTAGCCAGACTAACCAGTGTTTGAACTTTAGTTCAGTATCCTTGGACAAGTGACATAACCTCTCTAGCCCTTGGGCTCCTCAGAGCAAAATGGGATGATCTACCATGCAGAACTGTGTGAGGATTTGAGATATCTTGCTCAAGGCCTTGTGCAGAGTAGGTAGTTACTTGAAAAATGGCATATTATTTTCGTTTATTTTATTCTCCTTTGAATTATTCTAGGTCAGTCTCAAAACTGCAATGATTTTCTTTCACAAAGAGATTTTACTAATTTTTATTTCTCTATTCCTTTAATAAATTGTTGACATATGTATCTATGTAGAAAAGGAATGCTGGCAGTAAGGTCCTGTCAGGTGTGTATACACAATTGACATATTCTGTGTATATATTTCTCTTATAAAATGTCTTCTACCATAACTCAGTAGGGCTTTCACCAGTACTCCTAACTTATGTAGGAAAGAAAGTCTTCTAGGATGAGTCAGGTTTGAACATACTATTAATACAAATTTATTTTACTAACATATTTAGTTTGCCTTCACTGTCTCAAAAGCAGATGAATTCAAAAAGCTGTCCCTTTGCTAAATTCTAACCTATCAATATTTCTTTAACTATTTTAAAACTACACATTTTCACAAGAATATCCTATGTATCACCTGGAGTTTCATCATCCCTTGAAATCTCTTAAGAAAAATTTGAACTCCATTCTATGCCTATGTATAATTTGTTAAGATTTATGAAAAATTTACATGAGAATATTTGCTAAGATTTAAGAAAATTAAAATGGTCAGTTCTAACTCTGGGCTCCTATTTGCATACATGCTATGTCAACCTTTCACGAACCTCAAGTTTATATCTTCATCTTTACCAATTTCACATGCAGGACAGATGCCTGAACATGCAGGACAAAAAACTTTGGTGGGAGTAGGGGAGTTGAGGGAGGTTTACATAAAAGCAACACCAGCAACTTCCAATCAGACATTAATAATCACATTCTTTGAAATCCTTTTGGCTACTATGCAGCCTGGAGTTTCTCCATACTTAAACTACCTCACTCACTCCTCATTCCTGCATAGTTTCTCTGCTCTTTTTTTTTGGTCCCCCAAATTGTTTCTTTTTTCAAAGGAGACCTTTCATATTGTACATTATAGTGTTATCTAAAGCTCTCAGTTGGTGAAAGTAATTCAATTCCTTTAGAAAGTATTGCTTTAGCCTTCTTTGCTAAAAGGCATAGATGAACCAATTTGGTCTTGTAAAGGGCACTGTGATGTGCCACCAAGACCCCCTTCAGGGTGCCCTTGCTGCTGGTAATGTTGTCTCTCTGGGCCTGGAATTGACTCAGGTGAAGAAAGTCTCCTTGACCAGGGTCATGCTCCCACTCTGAGGCAGCTCAGCATTAACGGACAGTCTAGGTGGAAATATTAAGGTCTTGGCCCCTCACTTAAACTCAAAAAACTTTGATAAGCCATGTCAGCCTGAGTGCTCCTATGGGACTAGATGACTGAGCTGCAGTCTTTCCTGTGGCTATGTTGCATCTCAACCTCTCCCTCTGTTCAATGCTGCTTTCCATCTTTCCTTTTGACAGTTGGTAATCCAGAGACCACTCTCTAATAATCTTCCTGAATGAAATTTTCATCTCGGAGTCAGCTTGTCTGCCAACCCAACCTGCAACAATCCCTTATGAATTAAGAATATGTAATAAGATAAAGATGTTCTAGAGAAATGAAGACAATGTGTGTGGAGAGATCTACAAAAGAATTTAGGGTAAGAAAAGTGTGAAGAAAAATAACTATGAGTTTGAACACTTAGAGTGATCATTTTAGTTACAACATCTTGGTATGTCAGTCTGGCAATAGGAGAGGAAGCTGCAATGGATGGAGATAAAAAAGTAAGAAAGAAATAGAAAAGTTTTCTTATACTACAAGAATATTTCTCTATAGCAGTCCGATGCCTGTGAGACTGAATTTACCTTGTGCTTCCAGCAGTTTTGAAGTACACAATGTTGCACTTTCATGAGACACAATTTTTGGTTCATTGGTTACAAGTCCAAGAGTTCTTACTTCTCACCTAAATATAGAAGCAGGAATAAATTCTTGATTATTAAAATGAGGAATATTTTAACAATCTGTTTGAAAACATGATTCCCAAAAGACATTAGCTGTGAAAACCATTGAAGGGTGTTTCCTTGGTTTGGTCATGGTTGGTTCACATCTGGCATTTGGTCAATCACTCATTAAATATTAATTAGCGTTAGTTATGCAATTTCAATGCTCTTTCACCCTTTTAATGGGGAAACCATGAAGAAAGAGATCTTCAAAAGATAGTTAGGTTTCTGTTCACTCATCTACAGATTGTTTATCTAATTTAACTAAATTTCTTTTTATTTTCTTTTACCTTAAGCCTGAAACAGAAACAATAAACTATATGCAAACAAAAGATCTTTACTTTTCAGCTTGCAATTTCCTTCCAAATAAATAAAAGTTATTCAGTGAATTGTTAATAATATAAAGAAGAAATTACTGTATTACTTAGCATTTCCAGAGTCTGTTTTCAGTTTTTAAAAATATATAGAATACATATATACGATAATTTTCAAACAATATGTTCTAATTTTGAGGAATTTTATACAAATATTGCTCTAAAATGTGCCAAGAGTTTAAAAACCATTCAGTGAAAATGTAGAGATTTGGAAATATTAAGTTTTGTAATAGTAACATGACTCAAGAAGTCATATAATTCTTTTTTTAATACACATTTGAGTCTGTTATATGCCAAGCATTGTGTACAGATTTCAGAAGTAAACACGATCTCCTGCCTACTCAGCAGATGTTCACCTTCTAGTGAGGACACCAATGAAAAGTTAGGAATTATAATATAGTTAAGAAATGTTCTCCACTCGACCTATGCACAGAGAGTAGAGAGAAGAAAAGGCCTAATTTATCCCGAGGAATGGGGCATGATCAAGGAACACTTTGCTTATAAAATCAAGAATAATGAGTTAGTCATGTACAAGTGTGACGTGAATTGAGGAAGGAAGTAGGAAGATGAAAGAAGATGTTCATAGCTGGAAGGGATTCTGCACATTCTGAGAATGGCAAGTGTGTTTACATCATTGGCAAAAGGTTGTGTGTGTGTGTGTGTGTGTGTGTGTGTGTGTGTGTCTGGATATACATCTAGTAAAAAATTAATGAAGGGTCTTGTATGCTCTGTTAAAAATTTTAATTTTATCTTGAAGTCCGTGGAGACCCATTGAAAGATATTCCAATAATCTTCCTTGGGAAACACAGAAGTAGCTAGGTCTCTAAGAGACTGATAGAGGTCAATCTGTTCCATACTTATGGCCCTGGGGCAGTCTAGGGGATTGTACTACTAATTTTTTTCAGTGGCCCTGGTTATGAACAACACAGAAGAGCAGACCTCCACAGACAGCCTATACCAGAGGTTCTCACATGAAAATCACCTGAATATCTGCTTTAATTGGTATAAAGAGGTCTCCGTGTATGGTTAATTTTTTATTTTAGGTTTGAATGTTTTTGTTTTTGTTTTATTTTAATTTTTCAATTAGAATTGACATTCGATTTTATTTTATACTAGTTTCCAGTGTGCAGCATAGAGGTTAGACATTTTTATAATTTACGAAGTGATCCCCTGATTAGTTTATTACCCACCTGGCACTATACATAGTTATTAAAATATTATGACTATATGTCCTATGCTATATTTCACATCCCTATAACTATGTTGTAACTACCAATTTGTACTTCTTAATCCCTTCACTTATTTCACCCAGCTCCCCAAGCCTCCTCCTAGCTGGCAGTCATAAGTTTGTTCTTTGTATCTATGAGTCTGTTTCTGTTTCATTTATTTATTTTGTCTTTAGATTCCATATATAAGTGAAATTTATGGTATTTATCCGTCTGTCTGACATATTTCACTTTGCATGATACCCTCCAGCTGCTGTGTGGGGACTGACCCCGCGGAGTTAGATTTGCCCCAATAGGCTCTTATGCCTGTTGAGACAACCCTTTGGGGCTTGTGGAACTAATCGGGTGGTGCTCTATTGTGGTCTGATACCAGCCTCTGGTTGTGTGGGTTCTGGGGCCCCATCACAGGGGCTCCCATGCAGGCTAATGTCAGCCAGTGCCTATAACTAGCCCGGGGCTACCTGGTAAGAGTTAAAAAGCTATCTGAGGTTCATCACTGCCTCTAAGGGACCTGGAGGCATGTGAGAGAGGCCATGCTGGGATCGGAAGCCAGCTGTCACCAATACCGAGCCTGGGGAAGGGCAGCAAAAGGCCCAGCACACCCCAAGGCCTAAGGCTGCCTGCCAGTTGCCCATAAGTTCAGCCACTGAAAGAGCCTTGGGCAGTACGTGAGTTGTGGGATCCCAGGGAGTCACCAAGATGTAGCACATGGTGTTCCTCGGGTTAGTGCAGATTCGGATTTGGTGCCAGTGCTAAGTTTGCGGCCACTTGCAAGACTCAGGTCACACTGAGACCAGCTGTTGCCCGCCTTAGGCTTGCAGCCCATTTCATATCTATGCCCCTCCTACCAGCCTGTTCTTTATCTCCTTAGTTATAGGAATTCTGTTTGGCTAGTCTTTAGATGGTTCTCCTGGTCGATTGTTCTATAACTTAGTTGTAATTTTAATGTGGTTATGGGAGTAAGCAAGCATTTACCTACTCTACCATCCTGACTGGAACTCTGAGTATGGTTGTTTATAAAAAGCTCTTTAGATGACTCTAATGGATAGTAAAGATTGGAGCTGCTAACTTTCTCCATGTCATGGAAGGTAATAAATAAAAATAGACTATTGTGAGGTTTATGAACAATGTAAAAATATTGAATTGCAATGTTGAGGTATTTGAGATGTACATAGTGTCCCCGAGTCTAATGCTTAGTAGTGGTTGTAATAGATGGATGCATTTTAAAAGGAGGTTTTTGAGCTAAAAATAGAATGATTGGGTAATGTCAGTGTTGAGGGCTATCATTCCTCCAGGACACTCAACACACACTGTTCTTCAAATATTTATGTATATAAATATATACATGTGCCTACATTTTTACATATATGTGCCTTTTCTATCTGGAATAATGTCTTCCAAACTATTCAAATGAAAACATTCCACCCACGCTTCAAGGCTGCTTTGCTGGGTCTTTCCCAAATTCACGTTCTAGTCCAAGAAAGAACAAATTGTTCCTTTCACTAGACCTCTCTAGCATAGTTTTATTACTCTGATAAAGCATGAACCACGTTGTGTCTGTGGTCCTTGCTGGACTGTGCCCTCCACAAAGAGTGACTCACCATGAATTCCCCTGCGGTGCTGTACAGGAAACGTTTGTTTAAAAATTTTGAGTATGAAAAGAAGAAAAAGTCAAAGTCATGAATTATATATTCATAGAAGTATATTAGGAAAGGTGGGTGAGCAGAGAGCAGAGGCATTGAAAGTCATTCTAAGAACTATTTTGCTTCACTGAGAAAATGAAAGAGAGTTAGAAGAAAAAGAGAACTGACTCTTATGCAATATAGACAGGGAACAAACCCTCACACATTTCTATCTGTGGTGGATTTGGAGTGTTGCTGAATTAAATGGGAAAGAATAGACAGGACCTCACAATCTTGATTTTGTATTAAGACTGTGTGGAGTATGTGAGTGAACAGATCCTCAAGGAAATTCTCAAAGCTTTTTATCGTCTAAACAATTACTTGGTGGAACTAAGACTAGTTCAACTACTACTATCCACTGGTTTGACTACTACTACTATCTTCTGCAGAGTATGAAGCTTTTTAAAATCATTGATTTATTTGTGTGTTTATTTTTTGACTTAAGACTTTTGGGAGCACAGACAAGCAAAGGAAAACTCAAAAAACCTCTTGTACCACTTTCGACAGGAGAAACAAAACGCAAACAAAAGCAAAACCCAAACCACTATGTGTGCAATACCCTCACATTTATATGTGCCTGAGATTATATGTTCAGATTCCATCTCTAATCATATCCATGGTAATAAGGCACATTATGTCACATCCACATCAATTGGTGTGGATAATTTGGATAGACTTGTATTAGGCATTCTGCCTTTGATTTTCTTCATTAGGCACTTGTATTAGGCATTCTGCCTTTGAATTTTTTCCTGGAACTATAACTATCAAACAAAATCTATTCTTTACTCCTTAACATGTGTGATTATGTGGGGGAAGAAGTTAGAATATTCTATCCTCCTTAGAATATCAGCATCACTACTATTTGAAAATTATTTATTTTGAAAATAATACAAAATATGTACCCTAGGCTGTTTGTAATGTACTAGAGATTAATAAGCCTCTGGGTTATTACAATATTTGCTAAAAAAAAAAAAGAAAAGAAAAGAAAAAAGAAACATATAGATCAGATGTTTGAGATTTAAAATATACAAACATAATATTTAGGATATAATGAAACCTAAGTCTTCAGATTTCATTTTCTACAAAGTAACTATAAAAGATCTTCTTATTAAGGATTAAGTAAAACTGAGTAAAAGATCTGCTTCTTATTTTATACCTCTTTCCTGTTGACCTGATCTTAAAATGAAGTTCATATGTCAAAGCCACAGTTTGAGATAAAATAAGGAGTTTGATTTGATTCTGCCCATCAATACACTATGCAACCATGGAGTAAGCCTTTAACCTTTTTGAAATTCATATTCAGTATGTCAAAAAGGACTTTATTACGAAGTTAATAAGATCATGTCTGCAGAGTATTTTAAGCTCTTTTATTTTCAGAATGATAAGCAAACGTGAGGTGTTATTATCATTATCATTGCCTTCAAAGGGAATTTGGCTTTCATAGCTCAGTGGGGTAAAAAAAGATAAGAATCTGGCTGCTGGTGTTCAAATAAATTTCAAGGTTAAAAATTCAAGGAGAAGTGAAAAAAAAAACGGAGGGAGAAAAACCTCATTTCATTGATACGTCAGTGATGAGAGCCAGCTCAAGCAAGATTTAATCCTAAATAAACTATCAGGGTAAAACATACATATTTTCTCTCTCTCGCTCTCCCCATTCTTCCCTCTCTATCTCTCTCTGTCTCACACACACACACACACACACACACACACACACACACACACACACACTCAACCTTTTAAATTCACTCCTCTGTTATTAACTTCTCTATGTTCAGTTCAAAAGGTATGTAAAACCACTCTAAATATATTTCTGATGGTTTTTCTTAATGTATGTATTAATGGAATTTTCCTATATGTTTAATATTGCATATTAATGAAAAACAGAGCAGTCTACTTCTGTTGGATTAACCCTAAACACAGCTTTTTGGTCCTGAGAAGTAACATCTGAAATTTCCCAGTTGAAATGGATGGTAATATCAAAAGGAAAATCTAAGGTTCTATGGTTGTTGGTACTCGTATTGTAGGAAGTAAAAAGTGACACATATCTAGCATAGTTTAATATTTGCATTTCTTAGCTCAACTGAGAGCAGAAAGAAAAATCGGACTTATGTATTTAATACTGCTCATTGAAATGTAAATCACTGTAAATGAGATGTGGGAATAAGTGGACAAACAGCAGAAAAAATAAAAACGTATTACCTCTATACAGCCATTTGTCTTCTGATAGCATGAATAAAGCTTAAGTCAGATACAATTAAATGTATTAAAGCTTTAACAGTGACTTTTGAACTGCTTGAATTAACAAAATCAATCCTCATAAATTAAGCTATCAGTGATCTATGATACAATTATGCTCCATAATCAAAAAATGCTACAGTGCATGCAGTGTCACTTGTGCTATTTCTAACACTGAATTTTAACTACTACTGGCTAACTCTTCCTGCAGGGTTGTGTAAAACTCCATCTGGCATCCTAGATACTAACATTATGATACATGGATTCTTTTCCATTCTTCAATTTAGGCTGACATCTGGTGGTCTAGGAAAACGACAAGTAATGCTTCTCTGAATGTAAACCAATTCACAAACGTGGCTTTTTTTCAGTCTTCCCTTTGTCTTTCTGAAGTGCTTGAAATTGCTACCAAACCAGTTAATTACATGGAAATTCACATAGAATAACAATTTAAATGGCAGAACAATAGAGGTGAAGAAAGTGACCTTCATGTGATGAATTATATACATGTAAGTATGTTGAACTCTGTCCTGACAAAAAAGCATCAATAGAAAGCACCGTATATCGGCCAATTAGACCCACTCAAAACGGGTGCTATTTAACGGCACCACACTGGGGATCATAATGGGAATGTGGTACGTGTGAGATTTCCTTCTTCCTTTCTCCTTGTCAGGATAGTTGGAGGGAGGGAAATGAAGAGAATGAGGGGGAGGAGAGAGCTACTGTGTATAGTCAGAAACTGATGTTTAAACAGGCATAAGGTGGTGTTCAGAAGCATTTATCTTTCATTTTTTTCTTTGGGAGGAAGGGGGCACTTCCAGCAGTCAGTGGCAGTCCAGATGGCAAAACACATTGAGCTGAGAGCAGGAGCAATTCAACTCTCCTTACGCCTAGCTTAAAAAAAAACAAAAAGCAAAACAAAACCAAAAAAAAAACACAAAAAAACCTCCAATTAAGTTACTGCAGTATATTCCACTAATTACCAAATTGTGGAGGAACAGTAAGATACACTGTCAACTCTATGACTTTCATACCATTTGTACAATTAACCAGCAAAAAAAAAAAAAAAATTGGCTGATTTTTCTCACATTCAGCGCTTAGCTATATCACTTATAGTATTTTGACCATGAGGAATCTTAAAAAATAGGCATATTTTTTTGTTTGGATTTTGGTTACTATCTTTCTGTGTGTGTGTTTGTTGAAGTGATTGTAAATAGTACAGGAAATAAATGTAATGCTTGACTGACTTTATTTTTATATTTATAAAGAAGTTCTAGATTGACAGAATTATGGGCAAATCTTCCTGTTAGGAAAAACAACTACAAAATAAAACAAAACATAACAAAAAAGCAATAAAAAACTTTGACCTTGTCTAAGAAAGACCATTGTGAATGTTTGATTTATAATCTGTTTCTCCTTAACTTTGTGACTTTGAAAAGGTTATTGGAAGGAGTGCCAATTATATTGGTGATTTTGAAATATGGCCAGGTCCTCTAGAAGGTAGCATCAAGCTGCCAATACCTAATCTTATAAAGGTCACTGAGAACTTCAAATAAAATTGCTTTAAGTTACTATAAAACTCCTCTGAGTTGACATGAGTAAGCAAAAGATAAAATGTTTCCATCTGCTCTTCTAATCAGTAGCCATCAGACCTCTCAAGAAAATATCTTATTTTCTTTTAATAAATTTGTAACTATGATGTTAACTTTAAAGGAGAAGAATGAATACATGTTCTGTAATAAAAATGTCTATAACAAAGCACTAACAGGAAATAATATTATTCTAGTAGATTTCAGGTGACTATTATACCTATTAAGGGTTGGTGCAGAGAAAAACAGACTGTGATTTTAGGAGTACTCAAAGAGTCTTTGTATCACAAAGATCTTACATTGATTGCTAATGAATGAGATCTCAAAATTAGACAATGGTTCTTTTGGCTTTGGACTTTGTGGCCTCCCTACATGTAAATATTTTTCAAGGAAACACTTTTGGAATTGTGTCTTATTTTTTTTGTTAGAATAAAAAAATTTTTATAAGGTAACTTTAATTTCTTCTAGCTACTTTGGTCCAGGTATAAAAATGGTGTAATGCTCAGAATAAGGAAAACATTTCTTTGAAAACATAATATAGTGTCTTTATCTTCTTCAAAGACTTTTCCGCATATTAGGTAGAGTCTCAAAGAAGTAGCTCATGTATGCTCTTGTGTGAGTCCTCTATTCTGAGACCTCTATTGCCTGGTAACCTACACGAAGCTTCCACATTAGTTCTACCAGCCCTACTCCCCACCATCACCTCTGCTATTACCTCTATCACCATTGCTTTGCTGTAGCCGGCATGGCTGATGCCAACAAAAACCACTGTTATCCACTGAAGACTGTATGGTTTTGGCATTGGAGCACAATGCCAAAAATCCTCTTCTACTTTTTTTTGTATATGAATTATATTTTTCTCAGTGTAAGTTATTTCTCTCAAACTGTATGAAGCGTGATTTAGATGTTGCCAATTGGACTATGGGAAGACAAAAGAAAGAGGGACTCAATGAATCTAATACATGCTTTGTTTTTTCACATTGTCCTTTCCAATTCTCATGAGATTGTGAGGACAAATATAAGTTGTTGTTGTTGTTGTTGTTTTTAAGAGAACTGTTATCGAAATGGCTTTATTGCTCCTATACTATAAGATATGGAAACATTGGTAATATTACAGGTTTTTTACTTTACTGTAGATAAAAATAGTAATAAAAAAGAAAACTAATAAAGTGAAATGTTTTTAAAAAGATTTATCATAGATAATACATGTTAAATTTGGTTTTATGCAAAAATATAGGCAATATATTTAAACATTAAAAAGCATTTATAACATATACAATCATTAATGTTTGTCATTATTTTAAAATAATAATCACTACTTCACTTGTAAATGAAACTCGATCCTTTAACAAATGAAATTCAGTCTGGCATTAATTCATAGGTATTAGGGGTTCATTCCAGAAATGTAGAGCACTTTCTGTAACACTAGCAGTTGGACCTACTATATGCCTTCAGGTTCAAGATGTAGGGACCATGATTTTAGGTCAGGGCTACTGTGCCAGTCTGTCTGAATGTCATACCCACAAGGTGCCTCATCTTAGCAAGCAAGTTCCATTTCCAGATAGTTAGCTCGAGTAGACAGATTAGATGACTCTCTTGTCAGGCAGCCAAGAATTCCTGGGATGGTCCAAAATGTTTGTTTGAAAAAAGTAATAGCTGGATAATGACAGCTGTTATGGCTGCTGAAATTTCCTTGGTACAGAGAGAACGATTGCTCTTCTTTGTTGAAAGGATGAGTTTTGTTGTTATTGTTTTATTTTTTTACCTGCACAGTCACAGCAAGGATTAAAATGTTGGCATTTGTTCTTCTCCTTAGAGAGCTAGTGCTTTTCCTGCCCAGCTGTCTGTGGTTCCAGAAGCCATTATGCATGAGGTTATAGAAGCCAAGTAGTGGTTTCCTCGATTCATTCCTGGAAACCTTTCCTTCTATCTTCTTTCTTTCCTAGATGTCCACATGGCCTCATGTAGGAGCCAGAACCCAGAAAATGAGTCAGCTAAAGGTGGATTGAAGTTTCCCAAATGTCACTATTGAACAGCAATGAGTAAGCCTGCCTTAAACATAAGTGGCACAGTTTGAAAAACATCTTTTCCCCTTCTCACATATGTAACCTAAAAGTTTCATCATTAGATTCATTATTTGGTTAAAGGTATTATCTCTGCTAAAACGAATTATGCACCTATCACTATGCTAGGCACTGGAGATAAAGGATGACTAAGGAATTGTCCGACTATTACTATATGATGAGATAATGTTTCAGTAGAAATACACAAAGGACTGAGAAATGGAAAAGAATAATTCTGCCTAGGCAAGAGAGAGGAGTCAGTGAAACCAGCACTTGAGGAATGAGTGCATTTAGCAGGTAGACAGAACAGCATGATGTTTCAGAAAAAAAGAATTCGAAAAGCACAACCTGTGAATATAATAGGAAATGAGACAAGTAGAAGGCAAAGCCAGAGCCTGGAGGGGTATATATGATTGCATAAATAATTTAAATTATATCCTATAGCTTTGAGAATCTACTGATAGATTTTAAGTAAATAAATAGTTTGATTAGGTTTCCAGCAACGTGGAAGATAAATTTGAATACTGAGGGCCGAGAAGGCAGTTAGGACATCAATGCAAAGAGCTGATTGTGATAGAGAAAAGCCAATGAGAGTGGAGAGGACCTACGAAAGTTTACTCAATAGCATGGTTCTGGGGACTTTATAAAGATAACATCAATGTTCTTAAGTAATTTTTTCCATGAGAATTTAACCAATGAATAATTGTAAGTATTATTTTCCATCAAAATTATACAGCTAAATTATCTATGAGAGGGGAGAGGAAGCAGGAGGTAGATGGAGTAAATGGGAACAAATATGGGGTGACAGAAAGAAACCTAACTATGGGTGGAGAACACACAATGTAATATATATATGCCTTACTATTGAATAAAGTACACTTGAAACTTTTTGGATCTCATTAACTGATGTCACTATATTAAAAAAAGAAATACTGAATTATGTAAAGTTCAGTCTGTTATATCATTGCTCTGCAAGTACTGGTCAACGTACCTTCTAATAAAATAGTTTAATTTAAAAAAATTATCAGTGAGAACACAAAATAACATAAAACATAGGACTTGGAATCAATTTAATATGAAGGGTCAATTCCCAAAGTTACCTATTTATTCCACTCTGCTGCAGGGAGCACTTCACAGTGAAACATTTTAAATAATTTATATTAAGATGTTTTCCAAATAAGGTTACTTTAGGTTTCTAGGTGAAAATGAAAATATTTGAATATATTTGTGGTTAATCAAATCAAAAGAGTGAAACTGGTAAATAATGTGCTATTCTGTCTTATTCCAATATCTCTAATGGGTCTCAGCAAATGTCATCTTTCTCATAACCGAAAACTGGCATTGATAAGGAGAGAGAAAGGGTGAGATGGTTGGGGCGTTGTGGTCAGAGCTTTCTCTCTTTAGTGAAGTGAGGTTATCTCAGCCCACGATATCCCACTATTTGAAGATTTATTTAGTTTAAACTAAGAATATACTTTTATTAATATGATATTTGATATCCATTTCAGCAATGCTATCACACTGTGACATAGTAACAGTCCTGACAGTATTTGCACATAATGAGATGGGAGCTTCTTTTCATTCCCCAAACCATGTTTCCAGTTCGGAACCTCATTAATTCTTGTCTTCCTACAATAACCTCCTGACTGGTCTCTTTGCCTTTAATCTCTCCTGACTTGAATCCATCATTCTGTCTGATTAATCTTCCTTTAGTACCATTCTACTTTTGACACTACCATTTTCAAAAAGTCTCAATAACTCTCAACTTTCCATATAAAAATATTTTAAATGGTCTAAATTTTTAGACTAATTATTTGTAGCATTTTGGGTTCCTGCTCCCCCAAATTTGTTAATCTGCTGAAAGTTATGGACCCTCTCCTAATGAAACTGTTTACATTATGTTTACATTTACACCAAAATTCTATAAAATGTCCAACTAATTCAAACACACTCTAAAATACCTAGGAATAAGAACTCCTGTCTCATTCATTCAACACATATTAGTGGACTTTTACTATGTGTCAGTCACTACTTTAGGTGCTGAGAATAAAGTGGTAAAGGAAACATAAAAATCCTACCCTTATTTGGCTTATATTCTAGTGTGGGGAAGTAAATATATGTGTGTGTGTGTATATATATATATATATATACACATTTATATATGTATTAATTTAAAAATTATCAATGAGAACACAAAATAATATAAAACATATATATATGTATACATAGTATGTGAGACAATAATGGGTACTCGAGAGAAAATAGAAATCAGAGAAGTGGGATATGAAATGCTACGGGCAGTTGAGAAATTAAATAAGTAAGTCAGGGAAGCCCATGTTGAGAAATGATTTTGAATAAATACCTGAAGGAAGTGAATGAACTTGCTATATGACTATTTGGGAATAGTACCCAAGGCATTGGAATGAACAAGCACAAAGACCCTGAGGTAAGCATGTTTGACAAGTCTGAAGAGTAAAAGAAGGCCATCAGAGTTATAGTGGAGAGAATGGGGAAGTGAGAATTTACAAATGAAGTCAGAGAATAACCTGTCTGTAGGGTCTTACAAGTCATAGTAAGTACTGCAGTGTTTATTCTGAGTGAGATGCTAGCCTACAATGCATATAAATCTCTCCAGAGTCTGGTTTTAACCAACTTTTTGTCTTAGCTGTGACTATTCTTCAAACCATATAATAAATTTTATTTAATCCTCACAATGTAAAATTTAACTGCTTGCATATATATATATATATATATATATATATATACACACACATACATATAATTATACATATATACACAAATATACATATATATTTTTAAAGTGAATGTGTAGATATGTATACAAAAACATTTTTTCCTGACATTCATAGTTAGTAATTCGATCACAAACTAAAAATTTCAAAATTTAACACAGTATCAAGTGGTATTTCACTCTTATTGCTCATAAATTGCACACAAATTTAAGAAATATTTGTCACACTATTAACAAGGCAGGAAGAAATCATATCAGATAACTTACATTATAGTAACTACTAAAGAAAAGTAATTTCTTATTCAAAACATTTATTTTTAGTAATTATTCCAACCACACAGTATATAAGGCCATTAATAAAGATTGCAGACTTCTTCAAGTACTTATTGATCATCTACTATGTTCTAGGCATTTTGCTGGGGACTAGAGGTACAATGTCAATTAGATTTTGCTGCATAATAAACGACTCAAAAACTTTGCTGCCTAAAACAACAAAACTATTTTTTTCTCACGATTCTGTGCATCCACTGGAC
Organism: Pteropus alecto; assembly: GCF_000325575.1. Taxonomy (NCBI): domain Eukaryota; kingdom Metazoa; phylum Chordata; class Mammalia; order Chiroptera; family Pteropodidae; genus Pteropus; species Pteropus alecto. Next base: position 1,999,009 of record NW_006434897.1, read on the forward strand.
AGTTCTTCTGTTCTGAATTAGCTTGGGTGATCCCTGTGGACAGGGAGTGTGTCAGCTGGAGCTGTGTGGTCTAGAATGACTTCATGGACATGTGTAGCCCTGGAGGTGTGCTTGGCCTTTGGGGCTGTGACTGAGATAGCTCATCTCAGCTCTACGTAGTCACTCATCCTTCGGGAAGCTAGACTGGACTTCTTTACAGAGTGCAGTCACAGTGATCTCAGGAAGAGAAAAGAGGGCAAATCCTATGGTGCAAGTGTTTGTCAAACCTCTGCTAAGTCATATCTGCTATTATACTGGCCAAAGCAAGTCATACAGTCAAGTCCAATGTCAGCATGGGAGGAGTCTATATAAGAGTGTGCATATGTGAAGGCAGGGACAAATTGGGAGACATGACTGCAAGTCTACCACAAACAGTATGCATCGTCGAAGGTGACAATTATTGTAGATTCTCTCACAGTGGTAGCAACAAGACATTTAATATTGCAACATACATTAGTGTCGTTTTGAAAAACGCCAAAATGTAAACCAAACCTAATAAAACAAACTTTTTTTTTTTTAAGAATGTTATTCTTCAGAGAAACATGCTCCTAAGAATAGTTTTTATTTGTTGACTACCAGGTGCTTGACATAATTTTCTAATTTAATATTTACAGAAAATTTTCCAGGTAGCAATTATTACTCCTCTTGTATAAAAAACAATGTGAGAGTAACAAAGCTTAGCTTAATTGTTTAAGTCACTCAACCTATGGTGTTTTTTTATGGCAGCCCCAACAAAATAATACATACTTAAAAACATTTTGTCAAAGTTCATTCATCCTCCACTGATGATTTACAGTGACCCCAGATATTCATTTGACATACCATGTTTCAATCATCTCTCTCTCATAGGTCTCAGCTAAAAGAGACCTTTAAAGAGTATCTGATATTATATTTTTAATGTCTTCTGTGAGATAATTCAAAGTTTTACCTGCAATAATCTCCCATATTGCATTTTGTAGCAATACTTTTTGTTGGATTGGAATTGATAGTTTAAATTCCTCTTACAGTTGGAAATATTTTTGTAAAAACCATTCGAATGGGTTCAAAATTTATTTCAGATTACTTTTCACCATTCTTTTTCTTTTTTCTTTTTCAATTACAGTTGGCATACAAATTAGTTTCAGGTGTACAACATAGTGATTAGACATTTATATAACTTATGACGTGATCACCCCGATAAATCCAGTACCCATCTGACACCACACAGTTATCATAATACTACTGATTATATTTCCCATGCTATACTCTACATCCCCATGACTATTCTATAACTACCAACTTGTACCTCTTAACTCCTTCCCATTTCACCCATCCTTCTACCCCTCAATCTGACAACCATCAAAATACTCTCTGTATCTATGTGCTCGTTTCTGTTGTTTATCCTGTTTTCTAGATTTCACATATGACATTTGTCTTTCTCTGACTTATTCCACTCAGCAGAATACCCTCTAGGACCATCCATGCTGCTGCAGATAGCAAGATTTCATTCTTTTTTATGGCTCATTGATATTCCATTGTATATATATCTCACCTCTTCTTTATCCATTCATCCATTGATGGGCACTTAAGTTGCTTTCATATTTTGGCTATTGTACATAATGCTGCAATGAACATATGAATGCATATGTCCCTTCAAAGTAGTGTTTTGGGTTTCTTCAGATAAATATCCAGAAGTGGGATTACTGGGTCCTCCTTTGTTTCTTGTTATAGCCTTTGTTTCAAAGTCTATTTTGTCTGGTATAAGTATTGCTATCCCAGCTTTCTCGTTTGTTT
>NW_006434897.1:2000889-2022548 GCF_000325575.1 Pteropus alecto
GGCATTTTGCTGGGGACTAGAGGTACAATGTCAATTAGATTTTGCTGCATAATAAACGACTCAAAAACTTTGCTGCCTAAAACAACAAAACTATTTTTTTCTCACGATTCTGTGCATCCACTGGACAGTTCTTCTGTTCTGAATTAGCTTGGGTGATCCCTGTGGACAGGGAGTGTGTCAGCTGGAGCTGTGTGGTCTAGAATGACTTCATGGACATGTGTAGCCCTGGAGGTGTGCTTGGCCTTTGGGGCTGTGACTGAGATAGCTCATCTCAGCTCTACGTAGTCACTCATCCTTCGGGAAGCTAGACTGGACTTCTTTACAGAGTGCAGTCACAGTGATCTCAGGAAGAGAAAAGAGGGCAAATCCTATGGTGCAAGTGTTTGTCAAACCTCTGCTAAGTCATATCTGCTATTATACTGGCCAAAGCAAGTCATACAGTCAAGTCCAATGTCAGCATGGGAGGAGTCTATATAAGAGTGTGCATATGTGAAGGCAGGGACAAATTGGGAGACATGACTGCAAGTCTACCACAAACAGTATGCATCGTCGAAGGTGACAATTATTGTAGATTCTCTCACAGTGGTAGCAACAAGACATTTAATATTGCAACATACATTAGTGGTCGTTTTGAAAACGCCAAAATGTAAACCAAACCTAATAAAACAAACTTTTTTTTTTTTAAGAATGTTATTCTTCAGAGAAACATGCTCCTAAGAATAGTTTTTATTTGTTGACTACCAGGTGCTTGACATAATTTTCTAATTTAATATTTACAGAAAATTTTCCAGGTAGCAATTATTACTCCTCTTGTATAAAAAACAATGTGAGAGTAACAAAGCTTAGCTTAATTGTTTAAGTCACTCAACCTATGGTGTTTTTTTATGGCAGCCCCAACAAAATAATACATACTTAAAAACATTTTGTCAAAGTTCATTCATCCTCCACTGATGATTTACAGTGACCCCAGATATTCATTTGACATACCATGTTTCAATCATCTCTCTCTCATAGGTCTCAGCTAAAAGAGACCTTTAAAGAACCCAGTGTTATACCACTGAGGAATATAAGATCAGCAGTTTTCCTAAGATTCTACAGCCAGCGAGATTTCTGTGTACATTACTACTGGTCTTGGGAAATGTCCAAGCCATGACCCTAGTGGACATTCTTTGGCAAAGTGAGTCTACTGGTCCTTAGTGTTTTATAAATACATTCTTTACAAGCAACGTGAGAAATGTATCTGATATCATTTTATATTTTTAATGTCTTCTGTGAGATAATTCAAAGTTTTACCTGCAATAATCTCCCATATTGCATTTTGTAGCAATACTTTTTGTTGGAAATAATTTGATAGTTTAAATTCCTCTTACAGTTGGAAATATTTTTGTAAAAACCATTCGAATGGGTTCAAAATTTATTTCAGATTACTTTTCACCATTCTTTTTCTTTTTTCTTTTTCAATTACAGTTGGCATACAAATTAGTTTCAGGTGTACAACATAGTGATTAGACATTTATATAACTTATGAAGTGATTACCCCAATAAATCTAATACTCATTTGACACCATGCATAGTTATCACAATATTATTGACTATATTTCCTATGCTATACTTTACATCCCATGACTATTTTGTAACTACTGATTTGTACTTCTTAATCCCTTCTTCTCCTTTTTTACCCATCCCCCAACACTCCTCCAATCTAGCAACCAACATAATGTTCTCTGTATCTATGAATTTGTTTCTGTTTTGTTTATTTTGCTCTTTAGATTCCAAATGTAAGTGAAATCATATGGCATTTGTCTTTCTCTTTCTTACTTAATCCTCTAAGCACAATACCCTCTAGGGCCAACCACATTATTGCAGATGGCAAGATTTCATTTTTATGACTGAATAATATTTCCATTGCATATATGTACCACATCTTCTCTATAAATTCATCCATATCTTAGTTATTGTAAATAATGCTGCAATGAACATATGGATGCACATGTCCCTTCGAAGTAGTGTTTTGGGATTCTTTGGATAAATACCCAGAAATGGGATTACTGAGTCCTTCTTTTCTCTTGTTATAGACTTTGTTTTGAAGTCTATTTTGACTGATATAAGTGTTGCTATCCCAGTTTTTTTTAATTTCCATTTTTATGAAATATGTTTTTCCATCTCTTTACTTTCAGTTTTTGTGTCTTTTGATCTGAAGTGAGTCTCTTGTAGGCAGCATATGTAAGGGTCTTGTTTTCTTATTTATTCAGCCACCCTATATTTTGATTGGAGCATTTAATCCACTTACATTTAAAGTAATTGTTGCTAGATATGTAGTTTTTGCCATTTTATTATTCACATTTTTTAAATCTTTTTTTTCTTCTTCATATTAAAGAAATTCCTCTAATATTTCTCGTAAAACTTGTTTGATGTTGACAAACTCTTTTAGCTTTTTCTTGGCTGGGAAGCCCTTTATCTGTCCTTCAATTATAAACGATAGCTTTGCTGGGTAGAGTAATGTTGGTTTCAGGTCTTTGCTTTTTATCACTTTGAATATTTTCTGCCAATCCCTTCAGGCCTACAAAGTTTCTGTTGAATAATCAGCTTACAGTCTTATGGGAGCTCTCTTGTAGGTAATCAACTTTTCTATTGCTGCTTTTAAGATTCTCTCTTTCTTTTTATCCTTTGGCATTTTAATTACGATATGTCTTAATGTGAGCCTCTTTGGGTTCATCTTCTTTGAGATTTTCTGTGCTTCCTGGGCTTGTAGGTCTATTTCCTTTGCCAGGTTAGGAAAGTTTTTGTTGTTACTTCTTCAGATATGTTTTCAATACTTTGTTCTCTCTTCTCTTCTCTATGATGAGAATGTTGTTATGCTTAATGTTGTCCCAGAGACCCCTTAAACTATCCTCATTTTTTTGGATTCTTTTTTTTTTTGTTACCATAGATTGGGTGTTTTCTGCTACCTTATCTTCTAAATTGCTGATTTGATTCTCTGCTTTATCTATTTATCTATTGATTCCCTCTAATGCAGTGGTCCCCAAACTTTTTGGCACCAAGGACCGGTGCTCCCATGAGAATCTTATGCCTAACGATCTGAGGTGGAGCTGAGGTGGTGATGCTAGCGCTGGGGAGCAGCAGCAAATACAGATGAAGTTTCACTCCCTTGCCCACCACTCACCTCCCACTGTACGGCCCGTTGCTAACAGGCCACAGACTGGTACCGGTCCATGGCCTGGGGTTGGGAAACCCTGCTCTAATGTGTTCTTCATTTCTGACTGTTCCTTTTTTATGTTTTCTATCTCTTCATTAAAATTCTCACTGTGTTCATCTACTCTTCCACTAAGTTCACTGAGCAGCCTTATAACCAGTGTTTTGAACTCTGCATCCAGTAGATTGCTTTGTTTAGTTCTTTTTCTGGAGCTTTGTTCTGTTCTTTCATTTGGAACATGTTTTTATGTCTTCCCATTTTGGCTGCCTCCTTGTGTTTGTTTCTATGTATTAGGTAGGGCTGCTCTGTCTCCCAGTGCTGCAGTCTCCCCGTTCACCTGAGCCAGAAGGTACTTCTGCAGCTAAGATAGCCCTCCCGATTTTTTTAAATTAAGTTTATTGGGGTAACAACATTGGTTAATACAATTACATAATTTTTAGGTGTACATTATAATTTGACATATATTCCATTGTGTGTTTACCACCCAAAGTCCAGTTTCCTTCAGCTACCATATATTTGATCCCCTTTACCCACTTCACTCTCCTCCTCTCCCCCTCTCTTTATCCCATCTACCTCTCCCATCCTCCCTACCCCCTACCCTCTGGTAACCATTAGTTTATAGTCCATGTCCACGAGTCTCTGTTTGTTTGTCCTGTTCCTTTGTTGCTTTTAGGTTTATATACCACATATAAGTGATATGCGATTTTCAACTTTTTCTGTTTGGTTTATTTCACTTAGCATGGTTATTTCAAGGTCCATCCATGTTGTCACAAATGGCAGTATTTTGTCTTCTTATGGGTGAGTAATATTCCATTGCGTATATGTACCACAGCTTTTTTATCCAATCATCTATCGTAGGACACCAGTTGCTTCCATGTCCTGGCCACTGTGAATAATGCTGCTATGAACATCGGTGTGTAAATATCTTTTCAGATATGGATTTTCAAGTCTTTGGGTTAAATACCCAGTAGAGAGATTGTTCGATCATATGGTAGATCAATTCTTAGTTTTTCTTATTTTATATTTTTATCTGAAAATAATAGACAGTATGAATTATTTTCAGCCCTAAAATGAAATGTGGTTTTTTGAGCTACATTCCATACACAGATTATGAATAAACTAAGATATTTATTGACATTAGATGTGAGTAGAAATAATTACTTCTTTCAGAAACAAAAGTTTAAAAAAATCATTTCTATTTCAATATATACTATTACTAATAAATTAAGCATGTAAATACAAGCTATATTGCTCTATTTATTATAAGAATTACAGATTTTATCACTAATTGTTAGCACATTAATAATAGCTCTACTTAAAAGAAAATACTCATATATATCTGATTATATGTTTCATAAGTGTATTGTTTCTTATTACCAGACTTTAGAATAATTCCTGATCAGTGTGTAATCTGATGATGTCCAGATCACTCTTCAGTGTCACTTACAATGAAAATTAATTTTTGTCATTGAGCTCTTATCTTACTGAAAAGGTAGTTCCCACTGTCTATGATTTACTTAAATATATTTTATTCTCATTGTTATATTTCTAAGGATATCATTAATAGTTAAATTATTTCTAATCTGTCTCATGTTTAATAGCGATATTTCTAAAACATACAGTTACATGAAATACTAAGTTTATTAGCCAATGGGCATGGGTTACTGCTATACTTGTTACAGATTAATATCTCTCTAGAGCAACAATTTGATTCCTTTAACTCAACTGTTATGAGTTCCTAGGTTGCATATTGATCATGAAGGAAGAATATTTTATCCAGGTTTATCTTTAGGATACATTTCCTTTTTTCATTTAGAGAAAGTTTTGATCATGGCCAAATCCTTTTGATACAAAGAGGAAATGATAAATTTATGGCTTACCAACTAGAAATGAATAAAGTGTATGCACTAAGGAAGAGGAATACTTTCAACCATCCAAGTGATAAAAAAGAAAAATGAATGAATTAACTCAAGTTTAGCAGCCAAAAGCTAAAGGTGAAGACATTTATGTTTCTTAGGACTTCTCAATATCTTTTCTGTCTTCTTCTGATAAGAGCAGCTAAAATTCACTTCAGAGAATTGGCACACTGTATTGTTTTATGGGTTTTATGGTCTCGGTAAGACTTTACATCAAGCCAAAGCATGGATACTTAACTCAAATAGATGAATCAGAATGTCTTTGTTGAATATCTCGAGCCATTAAGTAATGAGAGAAAAGCATCAAGAACAGATAGGAAAAAGTAATCTATAATCTAATGCTGTGAACAGAAGTAAACATTAGTAGTGTTACTATAGACCAAATGTTTTTGTGCCCTCCCAAATTCACATATTGAAACCTAATCCCCAGCATGATAGAATTATTAGGAAGTGAGACCTTCGGGATGTGATTAACTTGTGATAGTGGAGCCTTCATGAATAGGACTAGTGCTCTTATAAGAGACCCCAGAGAGATCCCTTGCCCATTTTGCCATGTGAGGACACAGTGAGAAGATGACTGCATATGAACCAGGAAACAAGCCCTCACTAGACACTGCATCTTCTGGCACCCTGATCTCACACCCGCCACATCTGTGAGAAATAAATGTTTGTTGTTTAAGCCACCAAGTTCATGGTATTTTTTTGTTTTAGTAGCCTGAACAGACCAAGACAGGTGGATTAATTATAATGTTATAATTCATTACATACCTGGTTAGAGTATTGTGTACTATAAAAGAGTGTACTATAATGTGGACTTCATTTTCTTTCTTCTAAAGGGAATAAAGATTTTCTTGAATTACCAGGAAACGGAGCCTTAAATTAAGAGGTGAAAGTTTGGGTGCACTTCTGGCACTGTTCCACCAGTGTTAGTTATATGGACTTGAGCCCATCCTCTCACCCATGGCTCTACACACATAGGGGGAGAACTATTCAGCTTAGCAGACAGAGTGGTGAATGTGTGAACAAAGACAGAGCTAGACTGGAGGGAGAGTGTGTTCAAGTTACTGTTTGAAAACTGTCCATGAACTATGGTAGGGAACAATGCAGGAGATCAAAAGCTTTCAGAAACAATTTGTGCTGTTGATCAAAATCTACAGAATTCTGGTTCTAAATTTCCCCGGTACTTAGGGTATTTATCTACCAAGAAGAAGTATATTGTAAAAATAGATCTGCCTGAATACAAAGGCCATGATTTCCATTACATATCTCTGTTTGGTAAAATTAATTTAATTGTAAAAATCATCTCTGACTATGAAGCCTTACCTAACTTGAACATTATAGTTTATTTTTTAAGAAATGCAAAAATCATAAATAATGAGTATTGTAATAACTACTCTGTACCACTAAATTTCATAAAATACCAAAATAACCTAGACAATGAAAACAATATGGGAATAAAATTCAGAAACCTTAATTTCAATAAAGCATGAAACTATCAATAATGTTCTGGATGTGGGTGGTCAGCTGTGATTACCCAGAGCACTTGCAGTAAGACTTGTCTGCTTTTTTCTGAAAGCAGAATACTACAGAGCATGCCTACCTATAGAAATCCCTCTTAGAGAAATGACTGTCCCAAGAGAAAGCCTCACTCTATTCTAGAAACTTTAGCCCTGTATAAATTATTAAGCGGAAGATTTACAACTGTTTTTGTTTTACAGTCAAACATAGTAGCCATTACTTCCCTTTACCTCAGTGTTTTGTTTTTTCAGATTTGATCAATGTTTATAATTTGTTGCAAATGGCATGAAGAGCCTGCAAGTTGGACCTGATCATGTCTCAACTATGCATCCTCTGTTGTTAATAGGTTTTACACACTGTTTCAAATTTGGCTTTCAGCCTTTCCCACATCTTCAAAAAGAATGTGAATACCAATATTTATGTCTGTAAGTTTACTTTTTATGCTTTTCCTTCTAATACCAATTTGTGACCCTCTGAGTTCTTATTCCTTCTATGCGTTACACAGCTCAACCGAATATTGTTACATTTGTCAGAATGTAGACATCATCTGAATGGTCTTTTTTTTTTTTTTGATCCAACTGTGTCATACCTCCTACTGTATTTCCTCAGCTCAAGACATTTTTACATCTTGCAGCATTACCTTTCCATCTAGCAAATGGCCTTTTACGATTTTTTATTTATCGATAATGGCATGCACCTTCATTCTGGAGATTTTATGTGTATTTTCCACATATAATAATATCATTGCATATCTCTTCAACTTAATTTTTGGCAAATAATATACATTCTTGAGAAAAACGGAAACATGAAACTTGAATAGTTTGGTTGTCTGTTAAAGGTGCTAAGACAGCAAGAAATATACCTATTGAAAAACATCAGTGTTACTGTCGGTTATTCTGATTCATTGACTAATGTGGCTCTATAGTAAACTAAATATATTTCTGTAAAATAGACCCATTACTCTCCCTTAGAAAATTTCATCTGATATTCAAAAATTAACTACAGTTATAACAAACAAGGACAAATACATACCCAACACCATTAAAAAATATGCAAGTGAAGTAAAAATTAAAAAAAAATTAATTTAAATAAAAGAAATAGATTGTCAAGTAATTTTCATTGATTATCCAGACTGCTAGATGCTAGTCATTAAGTTTTGGGTGTTTTTTTTCTTTTCTTTAAAAGGGGACAGAGAATATGTTTTGGAATTAATTTTCCTGTTCATTAGCCCTATCATTCTGGTCACAGTAATGGAGAAGCACTTGTTATCTTATTAAGGGCAATGTAAATAACTTAAACTTGGGTTCTACATTCCTAATTTTTAACTTTAATCACATTTAACTTTCCCATTTGCTATTTCTTCACATTTTAAAAGAAAGGAGTATTTGCTATTCTAGTTATAAAGCTGTGATGACATGCCTTCACCACATTTCTCCTTTCTATATTTTCTCCCTTACTCCTAAGTCTCTAAAAATCTCCAGTTTCTATCCAACCTATTAGTTAATTTTGTGACTATTCTTCAAATGTATAAACATATAATTTTAAATTAAGAATAATATATCACATACATCTGATGAATGTCTGAGACACTTTGGACAACATTCAAAGTAATTTTTTTTTTCCTGAGAAAAGACTAAAGATAGAGAATAAGCATTATTAACCTTTTCAAATTCCCTAAATATGTTCTCCATTCACATATTGCCATCTATGAGTTGCAATACTATTTTTATTATTCCAACTTTATCTCACTATATGAAGTGCTAATTTAGCAATAATTCTTACCTTACAAGACTGAAAAATGGGTTTATTAATTTAGTAAAACCTAAGTAAATAATGTTTCTGTAGTTTCATAGCTCTCCTTTTCTTTTTGCACCAAACCCTGTTTGGAAAACCCAAAATAGCATTGTTGACAACAGGTGGCTGTGGCATAGCGCCTCTTCTTCTATTTTTTTCCTCACAATGTTCAATTCTATTTATAAATATTGCTCCATTTACCTTTATTGTAGACACCAACTGATGGAGTAGTTATGGTAACTTGTCCATAACTTCTCAGAACTGGGAACAGAGCACAGAAATCTGGTCCCTGATTTTCACATTGGCCACTGGAGACCTCTGGAAACTTTTAGAGAGCAAAGGGATATTGACAGCTCTCATGATCCAGCCCTCATTCCCAGACATGCTCACATCTAAGTGAGTCTCAGTGGGACTCAGGCCCAGGACATCCTTTTCCTTAATCTTCCTTGAGACTGTGGGAGAAGAGACAGAAAGACTGTGTTCAGGAGTCTGGGTTCCAATCCCGGTTTTGTCACTAACTAGCAGAGTGTGTCCTTTGACAAGTTCCTCTTTCTGGGCCTCACTTTCCTTATCTGTAAAATGAACACACTAAACTAGATCATCTTCACAGTTTCTGTCAGATCTAAATTTTTACTGCGATGATACTTTCTGAAGGCAGCCATAACAGTTCCTCCTCCCTTTTATTTCCTACCTTTTTTTTTGGCATAACTTGCCTAATAATTACAATAAAATTCACATGTTTTGACAAATGTATACACCTGTGCACACGCCACCACAGTCAAGGTACAGAATATTTCTATTATCCCCAAAAGTTTCTCATGCCCTTTTGTTCTCCATCCCCACCCTCCAGCCCCAGGCAACCAGTGATCTGCTTCCTGTCACTCTAGATTAGTTTGCCTTTTCTAGAAAAAAAAAAAAAAGAATGATGTATCACTGTGTGCACCCCTTATATGTAGAAGAAACCAGCTTAAAGTAGGTGTGCCAGCTATTACTGCATAGTTCATAAGAAATTAATAATAGGTGATGGTTATCTAGTTGACCTGCTCATTTTATATATTTAGAAAGTGACAGATTGATTAACTAGATCAAAGTTCTTAATTAATTGATAGCAACATAAGGAGTAGATCATTCTTTACATATATTTATTACATTTTTTTTGTTATATATTTCCCTCCTTTTTTAATACACTTCAATCTTTTAATGCATTACGTTTGGGTTTTTTCTTCTTTTATTTTTTAATATATAATTTCAGACTAATGGTCAGTTTGTTATGAACTATGACCACAAGCCATTTTCCTGCCAGATTTATGGGATATTTTTATTTGTCTTTCCTCTGCAACGTACAGCTCCACAATTGTTTTTATTAAACTACATTCTGTATCTGATTATTTCATTATTTGAATATGATTTTTTCCAATTTTTAGACTTTACTCATTCTGGGCTCCAGTTTCCTTCCTGCCTTGCAAAATAAGCAACTTTGGGTGGATTAACTCCTTAAATACTTTTTACCTCCAAAAAATTATTTTCCAGGCTTCACTATATCAATCTTCAGCTCCTTACCGCCACATTCAGATTTAAAGAATGTGCTTTGTATTTTATCATCTAGACCACTTGATGAGAAGATACACTGACACCAGGCCCCAAATCAGCTGTTTCAGAACATCATTTGTCACATTCTCCTGAGTTGACACTAATGCATCGATCACTTCCCTATTACTCATTTATTTTCTCTGCAAGTGTTTTCAGTTTGGGGAATGTTTGTTGATGTTTTACAAAATTTCTGGGGTATATTTATTTTACCTTTGGATTTTTATTTTTAAAAATCTTGTTTCTTCACATTGAAGAGGATGTACAAATTCATTTTACATATTATTTTCTAAGACTTTAAAAAGATAGAAATGTTAGATTAGTTCAATTCAGATTAATATTCTATTCTAGGAATACCAAATTTTTCTAGTATTTACGATTGATAGACAAATGGACTATAATTATTGTCAGAGATTTACAAAGCTCAAATTAATCTTGTAAAGTAATTTAGCTTTTTTTGTCTTCTAGAACTTTAATGGAATTAACCAAACTAGATATTTAAGCTTCATTATTTTTTTAACAAATTGACATAAAATTTTGAAGAGTAAAATATAACATTATTATTTTCCAATAGTTTGATTTAGCCTTTCAATAAACCGCAATACTAAACTTGTCTGCTATCCTTTTAAGACACTTAATTAATTCAAATCTGTTCTGCTCTTTCTGTAAAATGCCTTAGAATATAATGCACTGTTCTGCTTTCAGGATTTTGATTCTATTGTTTCTAGAAAGAGACTATGATCTTAACTTTGCCAGCAGAGGGCACATACACATATCCTTTGTGCCCTCTAATCTTTAAAAAGGAAATTAAAAGAAAAGCCACATTTGAGGTTTTATAATATATCACCTTATTTGACTATATCTAATTTAAAAAAGGAAACAACAATTTAAGATTTTCTCTTAAAATCTAATGCCTGAATGAAATCCAAAGGACACTTAGATGCTATTGTCACTAAACCAGAGATTATATATCTATTTTTGCTCTGCAAAATTTGGGAATTTTACTACTTATTTTGTTCTTATCATATTTTTATCTGGCCTTTCTGCTTTTGGCATTCAATTCTGGACCTATAATTAATAAAGAAATAGTCAAATAATATTTATTTATGCATTCATTTGTAGAGTTAGCAAAAATTCAAACAACTAATAATCTATATTTTAGCATAAAGTCAATAAAAACACATATGCAGAATACTGAATTTAATGGGTCAGTTATTTAAATGTTTCTGAGAGAAGAACAATTTTAAAGAAAGTAAGTTAGAGCAGAGTAATAAAAATTAGTCTGTTGTCCATTTTGGTTAATAGCTTAAGAACAGATGTGAAAATTTTAATCTGGCTGCTTCCGATGAACTGATAGAATAGTAGAATATTTTTACACCGTCAGCTAAATAAACACAGAAGAGCATCTGTAATTTCAACATTATGCATATGTATTCATGTATTTATATAATCGTAGATAATGCTGTGCCTGCACACATGGAAAGTTTATGCTTTTAAAATGGAAAAGTAATGTTAAAAAGCAGAAGTCACAGGCTTATGTGTTGATATCTATCTCCAGCAGCATATATTTTAAGTATTTTGTATAAGCCACTGTACAGCCCAGTTTGCACCAAACCCAATGCAACAGTCCAAAGAACTCACAAATGAAAGTTCAAATGCTACATCAGCTTTTAAAAACCTAGTGTATTAGGTCAAGATGATTGATAACCTTTATAAGTTATTTCAAATTTTAGTATATGTAGGATGAGAGCCACCATGGTATTTGCTATAGAGATGTATAAATCAGGACATTTTGGACTTAAAAAAATAAGTTATTTGAATATGAAATACAGAAAAATAATAATAATAATGTAAATAAAGAGTTCAAGGCTTAGATTATATTTTTAAAATATACCAGCAAAAGGTAATTAAAAGTGATTATAGAAGGAGGAGAGACAAGATACCAAATAAAAGAAGCAAAATCACTCTGAGAATATGACATTATTTCCATTCATAAAAAATTATTTTTTTTCCAAATAAAGTCTTTTTCAGTAAAACCCAATCTGTATTGCAACCTCAATTTTAAGGCCACTGGAGTTATCATTAATAATACTAAACATTTTGTCAGGTCTAAAAATCTTAAGCAATTCAAATTTTTGACAGTTCTAAATTTTACATATTTATGTGTAACTTTAGTTAACATTTATGTATATAATTATGAGTGATAATTATTAATTTTTGATTTTTAAAAAGACCTAGTATCTTATAGCCCATTATATTTTAATGTTCTTGCCTCTCTCTTTTTGATAAAAGAATTTATACAGTCTTAAAGCATTGAATCTATATAATATGTAGGTACTGGAATGTTGAGTAGAAAAAGGGAGAAATCGTAAGAACAGAATAATCAAGAAGGTTGAATATCTTACAAAGAAACAGACTGTGCACACTACGAGAACATATGTCAAGCCTTGTTTCCTACTTAACTGGCAAACATGAGGCTCAAAACAATACTTCTTTGGAACCATAGCTTGCTTTTTCTCTCTGATCTCCTCTCTTTTTTTTCTTTTCTTTCTTTCTTTTTTCTTTTTATTTCTTTTTTCTTCTTCTTTTTTTTTTTTTTTTAGGTGAGGCAATCCTTGGTTGACCATACAGATTGCAAAGATCTTGTCAGCTTACAATTTCTTATTTTTTTAAATTTACACCTACAGCACCTGGTCTTCCTAGGTGGTCTCCCATCCAAGTACTAACCAGGACCAATTCTGCTTAGCTTCTGAGATCAGATGGAATTGGGCTTGTTCAGGGTAGCATGGCCATAGACTCCAACCTCCTCTCTTTCTGCTTCTCTCCCCACTCCCCTAGCCCACTCCTCTCCATTTGCTAAACAATATTATAGTATCACAGTTTGCTGCATTTATAGCTAATACCTTAGATATATTTCATTTTACTCTAAAACCTTACCAGAATCATTGAAAATTAATATAATTCTATGGCATGCATTGAGCAACAAGGCCTAAAGGAGGAGGCATAGGATCAGGCTCCTAATTTTTGAAAATTTATATTATGAAACTGGACAAAACTATCACCCTTTTAAAGTCTTTGTTTATTTCATTTCCTAAGACAAAAGAACGAAAACAACAATAGCAAAACCTGGTTCTTATTTCCATGGCCTGGTGTAAATTCGTTTGTAATATAAATTTTAAAAAATTTATACTACTCTGGCTCATACAGACATTTTCAAATGTGCAGCACTTGACTTCCCTTTCAGTAATAAGGAAGTAGAAAGAAACTTGTGGTTCCTTGAGGTATGTACTTACTGGGGTTTTCCACTATCTGAGTCATCCTAAAATAATACCTTCAGCTGAAAGAGTTGAAAAAAATGAATGCTTTCTTTAGTTACCTAGGTAGCTTTTTTATTATTCATATTATTTTGAGGTATTGCTCATCTTTGAAGAGAGTGGATAATGAGGATATATTTATTTCTGTCCTATTACAAATCTGCCTTGGTGCAAACTAAACCTATTATACTAAAGTGGTTATTCGGCGGCTTCTATAGGAATGATTTTGTGTTAATGATTAAACAGTACGATATATGTGTTATAATTGCAATGTGATAAAAATCTTTACAACAGATAACATGAATAAATGGTATCAGCTTTTTACTTTCCTTCTTAAATAATGGCCAAATGAGAAAAATGTGGGTGAGAATGGGTTTGTGATAAATAAGTAAATAAATACTACATTTCAGTCCTTAACATCCTCTGAAAGTCCTTTTAGTGACTTTCAGAGTACATTGCATACTCATGAAAGAGGAAGTGCTGTAACCATCGGCAAGAATTTTTTTTAAAACTAATTTATGAAAGTTAAAGAAACGAAGCTAGCTGAGGGCAGAGAAAACCATAGTGGAGGTCTCCACGTGAACTATCTGATGGCCACCAGAAGGTTGCAGGTTCATGGAAGTCTGCTATTTAAAAGATGGATAGTATATCTTGTGTTCACAGAAGAGTGTTGTTAGTAGTGATGTTAGGAGGTGCGATGATAGAATCTAATTAATTAGTGGTTTCCAGCAGGTTGGAAACAAAAGGAAGATCATATCTATTCAGCAGCTAAAATGTGCTAATACCAAATTAGTTGCTTAGTCAATATAACCACCTCTGCATGTGGTTAAGTGCTTATACCTCAGAAAGCAGTTAATTATCTCTCCTCAATTTACCAGCCTCCACTTGAAACCCAACTTTAGCCATATATTTAATGCCATATTTGAGGAAGATGTGGATTTTGTCCCCCTTTATGAAACAGAATCAATCTATTTCTCCCCAAGAGAATGACATTTAATCACCCCTGTGTTATCAGGCTTATGATTGGGATTATGATTACCATTCTCATTTGCCTTGCAGGCTTTGTGCTTTCAAAGCCTTTATAGCAAATTTCATACCCACATAGAAAGGTTCACAGATCACCAATTCTCTAGCGCCCCTTGTCAAGTGAATCCTGAAGAAACTTTTTGATATTTCTTATCAATGCATGGGCTTACATTGTTTATATTCAATACAGAATAGAAACAAATGACACAAAAACACGTTTCAATTTTTAATTATATATGAACAATCTTAGAAATGTCACCTAAAAATAACACTTATGTCAAGATTATTCATTATTTTTTATATCTTCTGGATTTCTTTGAATTTTTAAACTAATAGAAATTATTTAAAGAGGATAAATAATATTGTATGATGTATAAGAATTTATACTTACTTTCTTTTAAGGAAATTTAAAGACTTTATAGATAATAAAGATGCTAATATTCTAAAGTCCTTATTTACTGAATCACTATTGAAAGAATAATGTGTCAAATAAAGCATAGGAGACAATGTATTACAATGTTTTATCAGTAAAAACATTTTCTTGAGAACATCTAGATATCTTTTTAGTATTTTTTAATGTAGCAATTCTATTAATATTTATTTTAGCACCTACAAGGCATTGTACTAGTGAGTTTAGGCATGTGGGAGTATTAACATCTCAGTCTTAAGCTCTTTTTTCTAAACATTGTGCTATTTTACTTATTCTCATTTTTTTCTAAAATAACCCCACAAGATATGTATTACTATTTTATCTGTTTATTGATGAGGAAGTTGAGACACAACAAAGCTAACTAATTTACCCAAAGTTACACAGCTTATAAATTACCCAGATATAAGTAGTATAACTCCAGAATCTTTACTCTTTTTAGTTTTAAAAATGAATTATGTTAGCAATGAATATGTTTCAGGTTTTGTGTTTGCTTGGGTTTGGTTCAATTTTGGTTTCTTACAATTCAAAAGCTTTTTTTTTTTATTTTAAGCAAAGAAGTAGAAAAATTATTTTCCACTGAATCTGGATAGATAAGGGAAGAGAGTAGATTTGTTTTCAAAAGTAAAATTAATATGCTTTTATTAGTAATTGGTGTAAAAAGTCATTTACTTGTACTAAAAACACAACACAACACATACACATTCCATATTATTTGGGTGATATAATATAGAGCAAAAGTCTGCATTGACAGGAACAAGGCCTGGCTACATTAATTGTGGTGTCCAGTGCAAAATGAAAATATGGAGTTCTTTGTTCAAAAATTATTAAGAATGATTTTGAGATGGCTACAGCTGCATATTAAACCAAACGAGATACACAGGTCACCCTGGCAAGAACCTAGCATTGACCACTGAAGACCTTCTATTGCCTTATTTACATTTGTACTTACATCCAATGGCAAAGTGACCTGTGAGCTAAAAAAGATTCCTGGGAACACAAAAGACCATGAGGATAGACTTTTTAAGATTTTGCCACTCCAAGTAACATCCTTTATTTTCTTTGTTTCTTTCATGTTTTTGTTTTCAGTTTTTTGCTTCAAATTTTTTTTTGAAAATAGGGATTTCAAAGGGCAGTGTCATTACTGTAGACACTAAATCTTGTTACTTGTGCTAACCCTTCCTTGCCTCAATAGATTAGGTTGGTTTCCAATACCACAATTGGAATGTTTCACATTTAAGATGGTCAGAATTTTGCAAAGCTTCAAGGACTGTTTATGAGCAGAGCAAATGTGTGCTAACATTTTTGTTATATGTCAGTTTTATGGTAATATATATAAATTCCCTAATTAAAACATATAAAACGGTATTTGTGGAATTATACATTGCAAAGAAAACTAAACTAGTGACTTCTAAGATCCCTTTAGTCATAAGATTCTGTGCCTCTGAAAGAATGGAATGCTAACTGAGATGAGAACTAAAAATAGCACTCCTGTGACAAAAAGATGTTGAGCACGTGGTAATGTTTGAGTGGTCGGATAGACTATTTCCCAATTTCCTCCAAATTAGGGAGAGAAGATGGAGATAAAAATATCATAGTTATTGCTGACAAAGCTAAATTACCAAATGTATTTAGACCTGCTGTTTTTACTCCCCTTCCCCAAATCAATCAACACTCCCAGCCACATTCAGAACAGTTGAATAAATGCTGCTTTCTCCAAGAAGACAACTTTAAAGAAAGAAGCAGGAAAAGATATTGTGATTTCTACAGAGTTGCTGATCTGAAAAAGAGAAACTACAAAGAGCTGAGCAAGCACTCATTTTCCCTGGAAAAGTAAGGAAGAATGGTTATTCTAAGAGGGCAGAGTACCTATCTTGTTAGTTCACAGAAATGCTAGAAAGACCCAAAAGAACACCCCCCTCTCTTCTTAATTCCTGCTATACTAAGGTTTGAATAATAAATTTTTCATTGGAATCAGGATAATCCTAAACCCACAGCACTTGGCACCAACAAACAGTACTATGCTGCCTCAATACGTAGGAACTTGTACGTAGGAGATTGCATCACATGGGAGAGAGGGTTCAAGATTTGGATTAGATAAACTCGAGTCTGTATCCTCACTCTGCCATTGATCAATGGCATACTACTTTGCATTTTAAGTTACACATCTTCTCTAGGTCTCAGTGTGTTTATCTTTAATAATAGGATAACATTTTATTGTGCAAATTAAATGTAACAAGGATAGGTTTTTCAATACCTCTCCCTTCCTCTCAGTCTAGGATACTCTGTTGGAGAAATTCAGCTCATATTCTTCCTATTGAGATTACTCTTCAAATTTATCACAAATGTATTTCTAAGATAAATGGTGGAATTTCTAATATCATAAATTATCAAGAAAATTAAGAGGAAAAAATACTATAACACTTGAATCACCCATGAATTGCTCATTTTTCAGGTGGAAGATGACAAGGTTTTTAAGTGAAAAATGGATTATAAATTTCT
Organism: Pteropus alecto; assembly: GCF_000325575.1. Taxonomy (NCBI): domain Eukaryota; kingdom Metazoa; phylum Chordata; class Mammalia; order Chiroptera; family Pteropodidae; genus Pteropus; species Pteropus alecto. Next base: position 2,018,167 of record NW_006434897.1, read on the forward strand.
GAAAAGGACCAAATAGTAAATATTTTAGGCTTTGCCAGCCATATGGTCACTGTCATAACTATTTAATTTCACCATTTTAGTTAAAAAACTTATAATATGTAAGTAAATGGATGCTACTTTGTTCCATGAAAACTTTACTTACTAACACATAGTTGGCTGATCCATATTAAAAATAAGGTAAAATGTTGGTTGTATTAGCTTGTTTTTCTATCAATAAAAATCTTCTTGAATATAATGTATTTGACATGTTACCACAGATAAAAACTATTAAGCAGCTTGCAAATACTGCACCGAGAGTTGACTATGTTCCAAATAGTGTCTACATTTATTTTTTTTTATATTGCCAGTTATTCCAGCCCTATTTGTTAAAGACTACTTTTTCTCCATTGTATTGCCTTTGCTTCTTTGCCAAAGATCAACTGACTAAATTTCTGTGGGTCTGTTTCTTGATTCTCTAGTTTGTTCCATTGATCTATTTATTTATTCTTTCACCAATAGGGTACTAGCTTTATAGTAGGTCTTGAATACTGTGGTTTTATAGTAAGTCTTAAAGTTTGATAGTCCTCCAAATTTGTTTTTTTTTTCCTGCAATATTGTGTGGCTATTTGGGGTCTTTTGCATTTCCATATAAACTTTAGAATCAATTTATCAATATCCGCAAAATAACTTGCTAGGATTTGATTGGGATTGACTTGAACTTATAGATCAAGTTGGGGAAAACTGATAATAATTATTGAGTTTTCCTATCTATGAATATGGAATATCTCTTCATTTAAGTTCTATAATTTCTTCAGAGATTTGCTGATTTCCTCACACAGATTTTACACATATTTTGTTAAATTTATACTTAAGTACTTTATTTTTGGGGTGGTAATGTAAATTATATTGTGTTTTTAATCTCAAATTTCATGTGTTCACCGATGATATATAAGAAAGTGGTTGACTTTTAACCTTGTATACTACAACCTTGCTATAATCGCTTATTTGTTCCAAGAGTCTTTTGTCAATCCTTTTGAATTTTTACAAAGATGATTGTTATCACTTTATTTCGTTGTTCCCAACTTGTATACCTTTTATTTCCTTTTCTTGCCTTATTGTACTAGCTAGGACTTACAGTGTGATGTTAAAAAGCAGTGATGAGGGAAAGTATCACTGCCTTTTTCCTGATCTTAGTGAGACAGCTTTGAGTTTCTCACTGTTAAGTATGATGTGAGCTGCAGGTTTTTTTATAGATATCCTTTATCAAGTTGAAAAAGTTTCCTTCTATTCTAATTTACTAAGAACTTTTATAATAAGCGGGTTTTGAATTTTGTCAAGTGCTTTATGCATTTATTGATGTAATCACGTGGTTATTTTACTTTAGCCTATTGATGTGATCTGTTACGTTTACTGATTTTTGAACATTGAACCAGCCTTACGCACCTGGTATAAATTCCACTTGGTTTTGGTATATAATTCTTTTCATACGTTGTTGAAGTCAATTGACTAATATTTTGTTAAGGATTTTTGCATTGATGATTGTGAAAGATATTGGTCTGTGTTTTTTTTTTCCTTGCAATGTCTTTGTCTGGTTTTAAATTAGGAATATTCCTTCTGTTTCTATCTTCTGATAAAGATTGTAGAGAATTGGTATAATTTTTTTTCCTTAAATATTTAGTTGAATTTAATAGAGAACCCAGTGCTTTCCGTCTTGGAATATTATTAATTATTAATTAAATTTCTTTAACAAATATAGGCCTATTCAGATTGTCTATTTCTTCTTGTTTGGGTTTTAACGGACTGTGCCTTTCAAAAAATTCATCCATTTCATCAAGGTTATCAAATTTGTGTCTGAGCACAGATAAAGGCTTATTGATTTTATTGATCTTTTTATAGAACAAGCTTTTGGTTTTGTTGGTTTTCTCTATTGACTTCCTGTTTTCAGTTTCATTGATGTTTGCTCTAATTTTTATTATTTATTCTTTCTGCTCACTTTGGATTTTATTTGCTCTTCCTTTTCTAGTTTTCTAATGTGGAAACTTTGTTGATTTTAGATCTTTTTTCTTTTCTAATATATGCATTCAATGCTATAAATTTCCTTCTAAGCATGGCTTTTCCTGCATTCCACACATTTTGATAATTTGTGTTTTCATTTTCATTTAGTTCAAAATAAATTTAACTTATTTTAAAAATTCTTCTTTGACCCATGTATTATTTAGAAGTGTGATGTTTAGTCTCTAAGTATTTGAAGATTTTCAAGCTATCTTTATGTAATTGATTTCCATTTTAATTCTTTGTCGTCTGATCACAGACGTTGTGTGATTTCTATTCTTTTAAATTAGCGAAGGTGTGTCTTATGTCCCAAAATGTAGTCTATTCTGGTGAGTGTTCCATGTGAGTTTGAGAAGAATGTGTATTTTGTTGTTAAATAAAATAATCTATAGATGTCAATTATATCCAGTGGAATTGGTGTTCTTGAGTTCTACTGTGTCCTTATTGATTTTCTGTCTGCTGGGTCTGTTCATTTCTGATAGAGAGATTTTGAAGTTTCCAACTACAATAGGGGATTCATCTATTTCTCTTTGCAATTCTACGTGGTTTTTTGCCTCAAATATGTTAATGTTCTGTTGTTTGGCATGTACACACTGAGAACTATTTTGTCTTCTTGGAGAACTGACCCCTTTATTCTTATATGATGTCCCTCTATCTCTGATAATTTTTTTGATCTAAATCTGCTCTACCTGAAAGTAATATAGCTACTACAGCTTTCTTTTGATTAATGTTGTCAAGGATATGTCTCTATCTCTTTACTTTTAATCTTTATATTTAAAGCAGTTTCTTATAAACAACATATAGTTGGGTCTTATTTTTTTATCAGCTCTGACAATCTGCTTTTTAATTGGTTTACTTAGACCATTGACTTTTAAGGTAATTATTGATAAGGTTTGATTAATATCTATCATATTTGCTACTGTTTTCTGTTAATTATCCTTGTTCTTTGTTCCAATTTTTATCTTTCACTTTTTTTCTGCCTGTTATGGTTTTATCTGAGCATTTTATATGATTTCACTTTCTCTCTTTTCTTAGCATATCCATTACACTTTTCTTACTTTCTTTCAGTGATTGCCTTAGGTTTACAACATACATTTACAACTATCCAAGTTCACTTACAAGAGATACTATACCGCTTCAGAAAGTACCCATACCTTTTAGTCACAAAATGACCTAAATTCCTCATTTCCATCCTTTATTTTATTGTTGCTATTCATTTCACATATATAAATATATGTAAACATTACACAGGAGATATATTCATCTGTATGAATAATCAAATACATTGTTACTATTATTATTTTGAAAACCTATCTGTTAGATCAGTTATGAATAGGAAAAATAGAAGTTTTTATTTTATCATCATTTATTCCTTTTTCAATGCTCTGCCTTTTTTTATGTAGACCTGGGTTTCCAACCTATATAATTATTCTTCTCTTTGATGAACTGCTTTTATTATTTCATGCAATATAGTTCTACTGGCAACAAATTCTGTCAATTTTTGTTTGTCTAAGAAAGTAATTATTACTCCTTCACTTTTGAAGAATAATTTTGCAGAATACAGAATTCTTAGCACTTTAAATATTTCACTCCATTCTTTTCTTGCTTGTGTGGTTTCTGAGAAGTCAGATGTTTTCTTAACTTTGTTTCTCTATAGGTAAAATTTGTGTTGTATGTGTGACTTCTATCAATATATATTTTTTTAACTTTTGATTTTCTACAGCTTGGATATGATATACCTCGCTGTAGTTTATTTGGCATTTATCCTACTTGGCATTGTCTGCACTTTCTGCATCTGTGGTTTGGTGTCTGACATTAATTTGGAGAAACGCTCAGTTATTATTGCTTCAAATATTTCTTCTATTCCTGTCTCTCATTTTCCTTTTATGGTATTCCCATTATGCATATTTTATACTTTTTGTAGTGATCCCAAGTCCCTGAATATTCCATTCTATTTTTTCAGTCTTTGATTTTCAGTTTTGGAAGTGTCTGTTGACATATCCTCAAGCTCAGTGATTCTTTCCACAGTATGTTCAATGTAGTGATGAGCTCATCAGACATTTTTCATTTGTTACCATGTTTTTATCTTAAGCATTTCTTTCTGACTCAGAATTTTAATCTCTCTTACATTACCTATCTGTTTTGCATGTTGTCCACTTTGCCTATGAGAGTCTCTAGCATATTAATTATAGACTTTTAAAATTGCTTGTTTGTCTATAGCCATGTCACCCTGAACAAGCCTGATCCTGTCTGATCTTGGAAGCTAAACAGGGTTGGGCCTGGTTAGTACTTGGATGGGAGACCACCTAGGAAGACCAGGTGCTGTAGGCATAAATATAAAACAAAAACCA
>NW_006434897.1:2022656-2036760 GCF_000325575.1 Pteropus alecto
TTGTTTGGTAATCTTAACACTTCTGCCGTATCTGACTTTGGTTCTGATGCTTGCTTAGTTCCTTTGAACAATGTCTTTGCTTTACAGTATGCCTTGCAATTTTTTCCTGAAGCGGGGCCATACGTGATATACTGGGTAAAAAGGACTGCAGTAAATAGGCCTATAGTGATGTGGTGGTAAGGTATCGGAGAGGAAGCATTCTATACTCTTGTGATTAGTTTGAGTCTTAGCCTATGTCTCCAGTCTGTAATTTCACAAATGCTTCTCAGATTTTTTCACCCACTTAAGTGGGACAGGATGACTAGAAGTGTCTGGAGTTAGGTATTTCTTTTTCCCCATGTTGAAGGCTAGAAAGGGTTAGAGTTGGATGTTCCCTTTACTCCAGGTCAGTTTGTTTCTGAAAAACCCCAATAGGTTAGGCTCCAATAAAATTGTTGTTTGAGGGCAGGCCTTACTGAGAAGAACAGGATACTCTGGTATATTTCCAAAAAAAAAAAAAAAGTTTGTACATGACTCCTAGTACAAGCACAAAATACATAAAGAAGAGAATATGTGTCATCATATTCTCTTCTTTATGTATTTTGTGCTTGTACTAGGAGTCATGTGAATCATGGTAAACTTCTTTGAATGGCAGTGACAAGTCCACAAAATATAAGCAACAAAGAGTTTCTATTCTCTAGTAACATAGTTGTAAATAACAGAGGTTGTGCTTTAGAAAAAATCCTTGATGGGTGATCTGGAATTCTTAATATAAATTCAAATATGTCTGATAGCTGTTTAAAAAATGAGAAAGCTATAATTCCATTATCTGAGAAAATTCTTTTTTAAATTAAGTAGAACATTGTGCTCTGCTTTATCCTGTACTCAATCATTTTTAGCTTCTGAAGGGTAGGATGACACAGATGGATGAAAATACATTGTCTATTAGTCCACATCTCATTGATCCTTCAGGATGCTCATGATAATGCATTTATATCTCTGTCCTTGGTTTCATATGCATCCACAGAAGCTCTAACTCTTTCTAGTAATCTTAATTAAGGATTCTTCAGAAATCATTCCCATCTTAACATCCATCTGACTGAAGCCTCTGCTGATAAGTATGCAAACAAAAAATTTACCTAAAAAAACATTTTTATATATGAAGACAGAAACACAGTTTGTAAAAAGAAAACTGAAAGCCATTTATTTCTTGACAGAAGAAAGTTTTGTAGAAGGTATATTAAGACAAAAATGTTGACATACTTGGAATGATTTAGAAAATTGCTGCATAGAATAGTTTCGGGATGAGTTGAATTATGGAAGTAAGCAAGAAAAACAGAGCAAAAATAGTGTTTGTTTTGGAAAACACGAAGAAACAAAAAATTTTGTAAATAAATGTAAATTAAAAAATCAAGCTTTCAACATATTTAGATTTATAATTTTGATTAAGAAAAAATAAATATATTGCTTATAGAAAGATGGAAAGAGAGATATGATAGATAAACAGATCTAGAGATAGGTAGACAGACAGGCAGACAGATAGATAAGTTAGTCATAGCCAAATACCCTGCAATGAAAAAAAGAACAATTTAGAGATTGGAGTCTACACAACATAATTTCTTATTCATGACCCACACATACATCTATATTAGGTTTCCAAGGAGAAAAGTAATTATCAGTTCGTAATATTTATAAAGTGACAATATCCATAGTATAACCACCTTACTGGAATTAAAGTCTCTGCTTCTCTCTTTGATTTCAAACAATAGACACATTACTAAGACTTTTTGCCATACTGTTTCTCCAGTTATGAAAGTTGATAATATTGACTTTCTTTTAGAGACTGTGAAAATTAATGAGATAATAATTCTGATCATAAGGTTGAGATAGATGCCAGAAAAATGCCCCATTACTTAATATAATGAGGAATAAAATGCTGGTCCTGTAAAGGAAGCAAAATTACCTTTGCACAACTAAATACAAAGCAACTGACCTATCTAAAGATTTCCCTCAATCTCATATAATGGTGGAACTGTTATTTTTAAGAGAAATCCCCTGCAGAATTTATTTCATGTTTTCAAAAGATAAAGTAAATGAGAACCAAATTACATACAAAGCTATTTAATGACTAATAACCACAAACCTTCAACTAAGCATTCCTTATCACAAAAATACATTATTATCGCATTCTTATGTGTGTCTGATTGCTCTAATACCATTTAAGATACTACTGCCAGTTGTTTTTGGCAAGTAAATGACCACAGTGACATCATTTTCTTTTGAGTAAATAAATAATGGTAAAACAGCTAACACTTACATGCCTGGCACGTAGCAAGCACTCTTGAAGTGATGGTGATTATACTTGCAAGGCACTAGTCTAAGTAATCTATTAAATTCCAAGAAAGATTTACATATATTCTCTTGTTGAATCTTCCAATAACCCTGTACAGGAAATGTTTTATTATTACCATTTTATAGATGATGAAACTAAGATGGAGAGAGGTCAAGTAAGGTTGTCCAGAGAAACAAAACCAATAGGAGAGATAAACACACAGGGTTATTATGAGGAATCGACTCACATAATTATAGAAGCTGAGAAGTCCAAGGATCTGCCGTCTACATGCTAGAGATCTAGGAAAGTTGGTGCTGTAATTCATTGAGTCCGTGTTTGAAGGCCTGAGAACCAAGGGAGCTAATGCTGGAAATTCCTTTCTGGAGGCAGGAGAAGATGAGATGAGCAGCTGTTCCAGCTCATGCATTGAGGCAGAAAAACAGGGCTCAAATTCCTCCTTTTTCCACCTTTTGTTCTCTTCTGGCCCTCAACAGATTGGATGATGCCCACCCATATTAAGGAGGACAATCTACTTCAGAGTTCTTTGATTCAAATGCTAATCTGCTCCAGAAACACCTTCACAGACACACCCAGAAATAATGTTTAATCTGGGTACTCACTGGTCCATCATAGCAACCAAAGTCCCCCAAGAAACTGGCAGAGTGACGGTTTGAACCCAGGTCCTCTGCTTAGGGTCTGGACCCTTAACCATCATGTTCTACTAATTGCCTTTGCCAAATACTATACATATTTGCAGCAACTTAATGTAATCTGTTAAATTCTAAGATTTAGCAAATGAATTTACAAATTTAGCACATTTATAAATCATGAACTATGTAATATTTTCAGAAATATCAGGCTCAGTTTTATATCCATTAAATATTTTTAAAATGTTATTAAATATTTTATTATATATTCACAAACTAAACAATTAGAAGATCTTTACATCTGTAAGAGAATTACAATTTATTAAATGTTTAAGAAAGTCTGAATAGCACTTTTATGGAAGAATAACCTTCATAATTGTATTAAAATACTAGCAGCAAAACCATTTTTTAGAAATCTTTACGGGATAGATTTCTATGTAGGAAATATTTTAAAAATATAAATATAGAGCTTGTGTTCCTCCCCTAAATTGCCCTCATGTAGGTGTTCCTTTTTTCTGGATGCTAGAACTCTGGAGAACAATTGGAAACCTAATGTTATACTAAACTATTTTAGAATTTATAAATATCACCTCAAACATTATAAATTATAAATCAATATGAGAGAAAAATCACATAACAATTATACAATTATAGGAATATGCAAGTTATTTGCCTTAAAATTATAATATGTTTTGTTGTTCTGACAAACTAATTTTGAACTGCCTATATTACTAACTGCTGTGTACCATTTTGGTCAGTTTTCACAAAATTTAACATCCGTTTTTATGTGGTGGTTTTATTATGTCTTCTCTTTTGCCCATAGTTTTTTATTTTGTCTGTTAATTGTGGCAAAATAAGAATAGTGAACCCAAATAATTTTTCTATAACAAAATTATCTGATTGGATAGAAAAAAATGACATTTAATATTAACTCATTTTCCCTTACCTGGCAGTCTAGCTGAGGTGGGGCACACCTAACCCATGAACTGTTGTAGCTGCCAGGCCCCGATAGAAACACGGACCACCAGAAATCAGTGAGTTATAGGAAACACACTCTTTATTCAGCCAGCTGGGTCTGCCAGGGGTATGCAGACCCCAAATTAAGCAGCCCCGAAATGTAGAGGTACAGGGTTTTTAAGCCCTAAACCCCTATTCTTCATCCTGTTTGAACACACAAGTCTATTTTTCTTCTTTTTACTGTCAATCCACAGGTCGGTTGTACAAGTGGGGGGTACAGAAGCAGAAATCTTATTGTTAGAGCGTTATGTTCCCATGGGTGATAGCCAAATTGTAATTTTCCAGCCAGCACAGAACCATCCCACAAATGTGTAATAAGAATCTACTTTGAACAAGGAACTGGAGCAGTCAACGCAATGCTTTATGATCTGTTTCTACCAAGTTTTGAATTGGCATAGAAATTCCAGGTTTTGCAGCTACTTCAGAGAGCTAGAAGAAGCTCAGTTGGCAAAGGGTGGACTAAACAGCATGCAGATATGAAGAAAGAGAGATGAATTTCTGAATCAGGTTGTAAGTTGTGAATGTGAGCAGACAACGTATCTACAGATGAAGAAAATGGAACAGAAATGAATGTCACCTTGTATATTAGTCATACAACTAAAATATTAACTTTAAGTCTATTATAATACATTGTTTATTAAGTAGCAACTAAGTGCCCTTTTTATCAGTAGGTACTATGAGGTATTAAGTGCATACAATTTTGCTTTATTAAGTAGTTTCCTTGGATGTATACGATTCTGACAACTGATTTAAATTTAAATTTGTGAACACACTCTTATCTTATTTCTTTAATAAATTCATATTCTCAATCTATATCCATTTATTAGTTTCTTTATAAGCCAGTACATATGGAAAGTTTAGCCCAAATTTCTATATCACAACCTAATTATAGGAAATAGCATGACCTCGTAGTCAGACAACATGGTCTCAAACTTGGCTTCCTCATTTTCTAGCTGTGACCTCAAGTAAGAAAATAATCCTCATCTCAAAAAATATATATATAGCTAATAATAGTTACCCCATCTGGTTGTTATTAGAATTAATAAGTGTGCACATGTAGTGAACCCAATAAGCATCAGTCCCTCCTCTACTTAATTATTTCAATATGGAATTCAAGATGTACTGATGGATATTTTATATATTTCAAGATAAGAATTTTCTTGGAGCAGAGAGGCCCAAGCAATAAATGATGTGAGAAAAATCCATAGGAAGGTGTGAGGCAGTCAGCGAGCGCTCAGCTTTTTATTCTGGGATCAGTGAGAGGTGAGCATTTATAGTGTCTTTGTATTGGGTTTTTGCTAAAGAAATACTTAGCATAAAAATTGTCTGGATTAAGGCAAATATAGGGCCTCCCTCAGGTTGCTCTAGGGCAGAACTGTTTGAGTGGACTTGGAGGCCCCACATTCTAAGGATATCATGCAAGTGGAAATAGGCCTGATAGGGCACTGGTTATCAATTTGCATCCAGTAGGATAAACCTTATTCACAATAATGCAATTTCTGATGACTTTCATTTTTTCCAGTTTTACTTTAAATTGATTTAAGTAACAAAGTGATAATCATGGACATGAACGGAGAGATTTTCATATCCAGGAAGAAAAAGGTAAGGGTTTAACCACAGCTGATGTTCAGCTTGGGGATTTAGGGAAAATCTGTTACACATTACTCTGAAGATGACTTTTATCCCTAGGCAGCCAGCATCTGTGTGATCGCATTTGAATGCAAACACCTGTAACATTTGGAAGGGTCGTTAGCACCAGCTTCTCCTGGTATAGAAACTATTGAAATCAAGAGAACTCATATTTTTCTAACCTTTCCAATTTAAGTCGTCTTTAAGAAGTTAGGGCGTAGAGAATTGTTTACTCCTTACTGTCTGTTATTGTTTCTGCCAGAAGGCCTGAGTGCCGCCCTTCTCCCTAATAAACAAAGGGGAATTATATTGACCAATTCATTTTCAAAGAGACTTAAAAAGACAAGAAGCAATCAATTTTCACATAGTTTCTAATTTAGGTCTCTCACTCAGTCTTTTGCTTGAGAAGAACCAGAAAACATTCACATAAAAGTATTCATTTAGGAAATAGACAGTATTGCTTTATTTATTGATATTTACCTAGTAGGTGTCTTCAATACTGTGTCCTGTACTTGATGCTTTTTCTTCTCTTCCCCCTTTCTGTTTTTGGTTTCAATATTTTGTTTTAAAATGGTTAAGGTTTATTTACTTTTATTTGTGTTATTTTAAATTCTTTGGAGAAAAGCTAATTGAAAATCTTACAAAAAATTAAAACGCTTACAGAGGTAGTTACAGAGGTAAAGAAATAACTTACTCAAATATGATTATTTCTTTTGACTAATGTTATCCTTTCAATAATAATGACATTTTTGACAGTCAAGATCTTTTATTGTGAGGACCTGAGACTAAAGCCTATACTGTTAAATTTCATTTCTCTTTGATGTGAAATGCATCACAAAAACAGTGGCTTTTCTTTTCCATTACTTTTCTAGTTTAGAATATAAACTATTCACCTCAAGGCATCTGTATGATGAAAGATAATCACATTAAAAACTCATTCCAAATTCTAATTTCTATACGTTTTAACAAAAATACATCATGTTCTTGAATTTTCTCACTTTATTACTTAGAATGAAATCTTAATCAAGGGAACAATTGTTCATTGAAGTATCATTAGCTCATTTAAAATGCAATTTTAATTTGGAAGCTACTGATGGTTAAAACAGCAAGTGGCCTTTTTCTGGTTAGCTACTTATATCTCATTTTTACACCTTATTCTTCTATTTTTGATTTTATCAAATTATATTTTACTCAAGATCCCTGAAAAGCTAACAAATTTCATATTATAATTTTTATCTGTAGAGAGAAACTATATTCACAAAAGCATGAATAGTTTACTGTTATAACATATGTGAAGAATGAGTAATATATTACTGAAAGAACCAATTATATATCACTGACTTCCTTCTAGTTACAATTTACCTCTTTGAAAAATAATGACTTATCTTCTTGTAGGTATAAAAAAGGATAAATGCCAAAAGACATTCTCAAGTAAATCATTTTTATTGACTTCATTTCTAATAACAAATAAATTGAATTTGAAAGTGATTTTTCTCAATATGGCATAACATTAGAAAGTTGGACAATGTTAGAATAAGTTCATCTTAAATAAATTTAGGAAGAAAATGTAAATTGAAAGAAATTATTCCTGGTTAACACAACAGGGTTGAGGTTAGGCGATCATTTAAGAAGTAAAGAGCATTGAAATGGGAAAGACTCAAGGTCAGATCTGTGATTCTGGCTCTATTAGATGTGCGTGCCTTTGGAAATTGTTTAATTCCTATGATCCTCTAGTTTCCTCATCTGTGAACCTCTATCAGAGTTGTTTTGGGATAAATACTTATCTAAAAAGTAAAAAAACTTGAAACTATAACACCTACAGAAATAAAAATAACTAATTTATGTATATCTTGATAATGTTTTTCTTTGTATTTTTTATAAGTAAAATGAAAATTTTAATTTGGGTAGAGAAGTTAGCTGGTACAATTTCCTCAGAACATTTGGCTAGCTCATATCATTATGTTGTTTTATCTGCTGTATTTCTGGAATTGTTTTTTAGGAAATTCTATTACCGTTCTCTAATATTGCTATTTTGTTATCATTGTCCTCATTAATGCATAATTGCCCTTATTCTTTCCCCAGATATCTTTTTTCCAGAAACTAATGTAAAATTGCAGTTTATTAATTATGCCAGTATAAAATCCCTTGTTAATTTGATTACTTCATCTATTTACCTCTGAACCTCCTTTTTCTTGATTTCTCCCCTAATCTAATTATATTTATTTTTTATTGTCTTCATCTTTTTATTTTATAATTTTTATGCAACTGAAATTGATTTATGGTTTAAAAGACCTGGGTGTATCTATGCCTGAGTAGATCACAAAAACCTGATATGCTGCAGGTGTTTAGATCAGGAATAATAATATTAAATAGCATCTATAAAATTCCTAAGGGGATTTAGGAACTGAGAGGAGTAAAAAGGAAGATTTTAGGACATGCATATACCTAAAACTGAGATTGAAACCAAAATAACATGTTGACAAAGCAGCAAAAAGAAAAATCATCGAGAGGAAAAAAACAATAATCAATAAATTGCCCGATATTCAGAGTCATGAAGGCCTTACAGCTAAAATATTGGCCATCAATTTTCCTTTCAAACAGATTTATTATTGTTGTTGCTGTTCGTACATTGTCTGCAGAACTTACTACTACTTTATGCATGTACCTAACATAAAGAGAAAGCCCCACCTAGAGAAGTAATGAATTAAGGAATGTTAAGACAGATTATCGTTATAGTCTTTAAAAAACACATTAGGTTATCTTACAGACATTAACTGCTCTATTGCACACACATACAAAATGATTTATAACGATTTTGTTTGCTTGTTTGTTTTAGGAAAATAAAAAAAATTATTAGATGGGTCCTTAGGACTGTTTCACAATACTAAGCCATAGATCTTGACTTGGGGATTCCCAGTCGATGGAAGACTAAGGTGTATACTGACATCTCTTCTTTCTGATGCTTTTGTAAGTTTCTTCATAAATTTTCACTCCCAAATCTTCTGCTTTTTCTATCTGTTGTCAATGAACCTACCAGATAGTTATCTCCAGATTTGGGGCAAATTCGAAGGTTTTGGGATAGTTACTTGCTTTCTTTCCACATTCATTCTTTTTTCCTCTGCTTTATTTTGTAGATATTGCAGGGTTTTGTTTTATTTTTAATTTTTAATGTAATAAAAGTCAAATGAGTCTCGCACTGTGAATTCTGTGAAATTATTAGTTGGTTTGAATGAATTATGATAGTTAATTCTTTAACATAAGCCTGAAGTAAATCTTCGCATTGTTCTAATAGCCATATTATGATTTGTTTACATTTATATCTTTATATAAGAAATATCTTCCTAGATCTAGAAATCCTTCCAGATGACTATCAATCATAGATGCCTTTTCTATTCCATTTTCCGATCAAAACTAGGCTTTTATTAAGCTTTCTCCTACCCAGCCTTTAGTGGACGAAATCACAGTTCAGAAGGCTATGCTATTAGGAAAAAGAAAGTATTATTATTATTATTATTGTAAATAATAACCAACATTTACATTGTATTTTTTTGAATGTGCTGGCATATGAATTACCTCATTAAATGAGACAAATGAGGAAATTCACAGTTAATTTCAACTCATGAATGAGATTGTTTAATTTTTTCTTCTCATTATAGATGAGCTTGTCTACTAGGTTCATGTTCTTTATCTATAAGGATTCCAGATGCAGTTGGAATGAGGAAGTGAAAAAGAATGACATACGATCAGGCTGTGTGATTAGAAAACAGAAAATGATTTTGGCAACAACATAAGTCATGAGAGATTGTAGGACGGCAATAGATATACCAAAATAAGATAACAACTAAATCTTATAAAGCAAAAAAGAAAAAAAACATTTGAGTATTAGAATACTCTCTTTAAGATATTAGTACCCCTTTGGAAATTATTTGTTGTGAAAACATGTCTTGAAAATATTTACATGGATAGATATGAAGATTCAATTTGAGCTACTTGTAGAAAGATACATAATGGAAGAAATCACTCTTTGTTAATCAATATCAGCTAAAATTAATTTGATGCTTCCTATAACATAAAGCCTATAGTTAAATGTTTCCCCTAATTCTCTAATTTGAAAAATCCACTATCACACAATTAAAATTTATTTATAATATTCCAATGCCAATAACTGAAAGATAAATCTTAATGTAGCTGAAAAAGATTTCATCCTTGAATCCTTTTACACCATTCCCAGTCCCTTACTCCCAATTAAGGGGGTACATAATTACCAAAGAATATAAGATGAAGATTTTAGAGTTCCTTGGATAAATTCTCAGAATATGCACACACACAAACACAAAAATTGCTGAATTTGGGAGTAGGAACCAAAGAGAACTGAATATGTAAGAAAATGGAGAATTTACTTTTAATGGTTTTTTGGGGGAGGAAGAAGAGGTGAAGACTCCGAGTGAGGCAGAGAAGAAAAGAAAGGAAAATTGAAGAAAAGAGGAGGTAAGCAAATTAAAGAATGAGCCAGGAAGAAAGATGGGAAGAGAACCAGAACAACAGCAAGAGTCAGTAAGGACGCCAAACAGAATGGTGGGAGGTTGAAGCATGAGTTTTGGAAATACCTAAAGGAATTTCAGAAATATTTCATATTTAGTTTAGTTTTCATTCAAGCAATGTACAGTTTAAAGCCTCAAACCTTGAATAATTTTTTATACACACAAAGGCTTCCTGCATGTACCTCTGTGTGCATCCATGTATGTGTGTAAAGGAAGAAGAGGGATAATTAGAAACATATGTTTATTTTAAATGATGAATTTAGGATGGTAGTAAAAATAAAAACTCCAAAAGAAAAACTGAAAAATTAATCATGTTAAACACTATATAATTTAATACTTTTCTGGTGCCGAACCTTATGAAAAAAGCCAGCATTAGATTTGGCGTTTTGATTCATAAGGGAAAAACAAATAACATCATAGTGTAACCCTGACCACTAAACACTAGGTAGATTGGCTGATACATCAGTTTTATAATGTTTAGAATGCTCAATAACCTCACCAGAATTTCTGTGCATTTCCAAGGGCCAGGGGTTGTGGCTGTGTATGGTGGGTGTGCATCTGTTTTTAGGCTGAGGCAGGTGGGGCTGAATAAGCTCTCATCGTGCCACCTTTGGCACCAAACTTCACTTTCAATGATTTAGTTCAGTGTCTCCACTGATCCAGATATAGAATCTAGTTTGGTTTTTTTTTTTTCTCCCATATTCTTAAATACTGTGGGGCACTAATAAAGAGTGGTCAATTATGTCTGGGTAGTCTTTAAATTCTAATTAGAAACACATTTTGACTAAAAGGCCTGAAAAAGCCAAATATATCATTCTTTAATGACAGAATTTCTTCTACTTTGAAAATTTGACGTAGAAGGAGAATAAAGAGAAAGGAAGTTATCAAGATAAAACTAATTTTTTTATCTGTAATTCCAACCCCATTGATAGCTAAATAATTTTTAAAATTTTTTGCTTTCATGAATTGTCACTAGATTTCTATTAAGAAAAAAAAATTAAATACCTGTTAACTTTTTTGTTCTATGCATGAATTTGGAAATAGTTAACTTTGAGTTACCTTGATTCTAGATTTAAAAACAAAAAAAAACCCATGGATTTTCTCTTGACTACTATTTAGTTCTAATTGTATTCTGTATTGAGTGGAGTTTTATTGTAGAGAGCAGATTTCTTGCTAGCTAGTTTGAACATATGGAGATTTATTATTTATTCCTGGCTCTTAAATGGCCTACAGAATTTGGAGGAATGCTCAAGGCTGAACATTGGAAAATCAGTCCCAAAGTCTCCAGCCTCTAGAAAAAAAGTCCTAAAGCCGTAGAGTAAAACCAAACCATTCAGGCATCCATTGACTTTTAAATGATGAGAACCTGTGGAATCAGAAGTTGACTAGTAACTTAGGAAACTATTATTACAGTGGCTAGCTCCAAATTATATCACTATTACTGTAACACATATGAATAAAATAGATATTTCCTGCTCAGTTTCTCTTCATAGAAGTCTTTCTTCTAATTCTAGCTCATAATGATACATTAGTTGAAATTAAATCATATAGGGAAACCTCAGAGAGTCTGGTTAGGGAGGCGTTTACTTTCCAGTTTCTGCACAGTTAAAAGTGGATGGAATGCATTTTTGAGTGAGCCAATTCGTAGTACCACCCACATATTCTTTTTGATTGTGACCTCAGGGAGTTAGTATAGTAATATATTCTATTAGTTAAAATATTTATAATAAGTAGTACTTATAAAATATAAGAATAGAATTTGAAAATCCTTACTAATTTTAGGGAAGAATAACATGTAAACATGAATAACATAATTTTATAGTTCTCAAATAATGTTGTACCTCCTTTACAGGGACATTTGGAAATGTGTGGAAATGTTTATCACAATGACTATGGAATGCTACAGGCATTTGGTGGACAACGGCCAGAAGTAATAAAGAATAGCCCTACCTTAAAAGCCAATAGCCCTCTTCAGGAATATCATCATAATTAATCTCCAAATAATTTCAATAACCTACATTATCATCATAAAAAAATGCCTATTTGAACATTGTCTATTTTCATTTTTTTCTACTTTCTTATAGAAGGGCACATACCCAAATGAATGTCAATATCGGAATAGGTTTTTAAAAAGAGCATGAATAATAGAGATTAATATTTTATAAACAAATGGATCATTTGATTTTACTAAATAATGTGCCTCAAAGTATATTAACCTAACCAGCAGCACTGGCATCACCTGGGAAGTTGTTAGAAAAGAAAATCTCAGGCCCCAGAACTACTAAATCAGAAACCCTGGGGTTGGGGCAGGGTTTCTGATTTAGTAGCAATGTGTAGATTAACGAATCTTGCAGGTGGTTTTAATATATTTTAAAATTTAACAACTGCTGGAATAAAAGCATCAAGGAGCAAAGGTTAAAAAAGTTTTGTATAGTTAGGGAATTTGAATTTTTATCTGTGACAAACATGTTCAAAGGAAAGAAACATTTTTTTATATAAAATTGGCTTGCATTGGGAAAATCTTTGGTCCTCCTAAAAGTGATTCTTCCTAGGCATAATGTTCAAGATAATACGGAGGATAGATTTCCTAGGGGATTAGGGAATTCTCACCAGAGAGTTAGGGAACTACAGCAGAGAATTATGTCAGAGAAACCCAGAAAGAGCTTTTAAACCAGAGAAAACCTAGAAATGGGATATATTAGTTTTCTGTGACTGCTGTCAAAAATATCTAGCCTACCTGGATAATCTAAATCTCTTTAAGGCTCATAACCTTAGATACACCTACAAAGCCGCTTTGGTCATGTAACATAATGTATTCACAGTTTCCAGGGATTAGGGCATGGGCATTTTTGGAGAGCCATAATTCAGTTTATCATATGGAAGAATTAATTTATTTATACCTTGAGCCACAAAATTAACTGTGTCAGGTTCTGAAGTGTAAAAAAAAAAAAATGAATGTCATAGTTCTCTATTCCAAAAATTTTATAGTCTAGACTATATAGAAGCAGATGAGGGAAGCAGAGAGAGGCATTATATCTCTATTCCAAAAATTTTATAGCCTAGACTATATAGAAGCAGATGAGGGAATCAGAGAGAGGCATTATATCTTACTGATGAGAAATTCACCCACAACAGTAATTCCTAAAGAGTCTGTAATATTTATGTTAATTGTGATATTAAATAATAACAAGAATCTTAGGCAGAACTTCAATGGCAGATGTTTTCCACTTAGAAAATCCATGCACTTATCATGATCCCAGGTAGGGGACTTGGTAGCAGCTAAATCTCCAGACCTGTTAAGGAGCAGGTGACAATGACTCGCAATCATTAAACCAAAATGGAGACCAAGGTGGAAACATAGTAGTAGAACTCACCCACATAGTAGGACCATGCACATACACGGGTTGGTCCTGGGTGTTGAGTCTGGTACCAAGGAGACCTGGGGCAGCAATTCAGGAAAACAGTGGTCATCACAGGGCCACTGGAAACCCTGTGTATGTAGCAGCAACATAAACTCATATGCCCACACCTGCCTCAGGACTTTAAAACAGGAAAAGACTGATCCTGGAGATTGTGTCAGAGGGTATAAACTCACAGAACTTAACGGTCCTTTGTTACTTTGTGTGAATTTGGTGATTCTCTGTCAAATAGGGATGTTCCCCACCTCCCATACTTTTAGATAAAAGGTGTAAGGGGTAAAACAATATACTGGGTAATAATAATGGAGGCTGATAATTTGAGCTATGGAACATAGAAGATATTTTTGGCAATAGATTCATGTTAGTGACACAATAGCAATTCGTTGAATTCAGTTTTCTTAAGATACTTGTGAAATCAAATATATTATATTGACCTTGCTTCCTTCCTTCCTTCCTTCCTTCCTTCCTTCCAGCCTTCCTTCCAGCCTTCCTTCCTTCCTTCCTTCCTTCCTTCCTTCCTTCCTTCCTTCCTTCCTTCCT
>NW_006434897.1:2036772-2052326 GCF_000325575.1 Pteropus alecto
CCTTCCTTCCTTCCTTCCTTCCTTCCTTCCTTCCTAAAGCATTTTAACATGGATTATAATAAGATTTTTTACAATAATCCATCAGGGAGAAAATTATGAGGAGAGTTGGTAACTTTTAGTGAGTTGAACAGAGAGTGATATGAGTATATCCCAAGCCCACATACCTTACTTTTTGCCCTGCTCACCACGTTTTGTCACTTAATAGAGAACATACATTTCTCCCCCCAGAAATAGAGCATTTCATAAGAAAACAAGGAGATATTAAGTGATTTCCAGAAGATTATTCTTTTCAGTGAAGAAATAAGAGAATGCCACTGTTGAATTCTTAGTCTCCCAATCTTCTTATTAAAGTAAAAACACAGAAGAAAGAGGTAGAAGCTTTATCATATTTATAAAGGCAAATTTTTACTGCTGATCCAAAGTGAAAGAAAGAACTAAAGCAGGCCTTTTGGGAGAGGTTCTCTGATTCCAGGAACATTTAGCACCCAGGAAATTACTGAGAACTAAAAATAAAAGAGATAAGTTGATAGGGGAGACCGAGAAGTTCTGAGAGTGGGCATGACTTGCCTTCATGATTTTTAAAAGTCGCATTTATCAGAGTTTTGAGACTTTTTTCCTAATGAATGAGCTTGACTTTTAAAGAGCCATTGTCATTTACACATGTCGATTGTTGCTCCTATTTCAACTTTATATTAGAAATCCCACCAGAGAAGCAGTGTGGAGCTTGTAACAATCTCACCTGACTCAGGTAACTGAAAGTCAAAGCTCAGGGGAATATTATTCTACCCTGGAGCTAAGGCTCAGGTAACCCTGGCTTTTGGGGATTGGATCTCTTTCCAATTGTATTCAAGGTTGCCATATATTATGCAAGGCTAGTAATATCTGGCTGTTCTGATGCTATATTTAATTGTAGATGTTCACATGATGGTTTTATTGCCAAATGGATTCTGAATCCTTATGATATTATTTTGGGGTTGGGGCACAAGACAGTGGATAATGGAGACAGAAGTCTATGCCTGGGTTTCTGGCTCACTCCAGGTGTGACTTTGCATAAATTCATTACCTGTCCTTTGATTCGTCAAGACCAGCAGTCTATGTTAGTTTGTGGCAAAGCTAACTGCAGGTGGTTTCAATGTGATATGTAGGGTCCATATAATTTGTTGTATTTTCCTATGAATGTTATGTAGATTAACTTTTACCTCATAAGACCACGGAGAAGAGAAACTTCTAAAAATTTTTATAAAGCCCTTATGTTAAAAAAGTGTATAGTGCTATGGAAATGCTAACAAATAACAACAACTAATGGAAAAGAGATTAATTGAGAGTCTAAAAATAGCTCTTGCCAGGCAAAATCCAACATTTTCTTTTAATTGTGCTAATATTATACAGAAGAAATAAGCAAAAATTTTAGGATGATATGTTTTATTCAATAGCCTCTCTGACATGTTTCTCTAGGGTCTTCTTATTTGAGATTGCCTCAGCTAATTGCTTTAACATTTTCAACAAGTATATTACTGAGCCAGGAAGGCCCAGTGTCCAAATCACTGATGTTCAGGGCAAGTGGGCCACAGCTGCACAAAACATAAAATCACAGCTAGAATGTTGCTCTTTTTTGACTAATTCTAAATGTTTTATATTAAAATATAGTGCTCAAATCTGGAATTATGATCTTATTAATTCTGTAGGAAAACTATCCATCATTTCTTAATTTTTTTATAATTTTAAGTAGAACCCATACAAATTATGGGAATTCTACCCTTCTTTTAAATTATTCAATTCATTTAGTTGATCTTCAATAATATAAAGTCCACCGTTTTATAAACTAGAATGTTGGCAGAGAAAAGCCATAGATTACCACATATTTTCTCCAGTAGAGCAAAGTCATATCTGTGTAGAATTTATTCTGAATCTAAAAAAAAACAAAAGGCGAATAAAAATTATAAGACAAGCACATTTAATAAAACAGTATATGATTTGTTACTTTTTGATTTATAAGAAAATTACACATAGAAACACTAACTTAAGTCAATTCATTAAATAATAACTGATTTATAATAATTTTTGCCAAATGTATTTAATCAGAGACCTGTCCAAAATTCTATTCTCTGAGGAATTAAAGCAAGGCATCCAGACAAGCAAGTTGACTTTATATAGCTTTCAGACAAAGAAAAGAATTTAATTCATGGAAAAGTTCTTTTCCTTGGCATTTGTCTGTTTCTTTCTTTATTCTCAACTTGATCTCTTTTCTTCTGTGGACTATTCTTTTACTGTCCGATTTTTCTCCTTCTTTAGAAGAAAAGCCTCCTGGAAAGAACAAGTAACATCTTCAAGTGGATATAAAATTTTAGCTTCCTATTAGATAATAAGGCATTCTAGTTTCAAAATTCTATAAATAAATATGTTATGTTTATTTCTACTCAGTTTGAAGACTGGAATACAAAGGCCTTAAGCCCTTGTTAAAAACTGTTGCTACCAGTAATTCATGTAATACATAGATAATCCAAAAATTGTTTAAAAAAATTGAAAAGCAAGTTTAGATATTTCAAGATATTGAGTGCTCTTTACGGTACAGCTGATACAAGTTTGTGAATCTCCTGTTTACTAAATCCTTTCACTACTTTTCTATCGAATATTACACAAACCTTTATATAATATCACCAGTCATTGCATTGGTACTGATGAGAAGTATCAGTTCTTTGCAAATAGAATCATTCTTCGTCATAAAAGGCAAAGATATATTTCTTAATTTCTCTACCTTTTAAATATCTGTCTTTGCCCAAACAATTTCCTTGGAATATATCATTCTTATGGTCTGAATATTTGTGCTTCTCAAAATTAACGTATTGAAGTACTAACCCCCAATATAGTGGCATTTTGGAGATGGGGCCTTTGGGAGGTAATTAGAGTTAGATGAAGACATGAAAGTGAGATGAGACACCAGAGACCTTGTTCTCTCTCCCTCTACCTCATTCTTTCACTCTCTCCCTCTCTCCCATATGACAACGTGGAAACAGCAGTTTGCAAGCCAAGAAGAGGGCTTTCAGCAGAATGCAAACAGGCTTTCACCCTGATGTCAAACTTCCAGCCTCAAAACTTTAAAAAATAAATAAAATGTTTGTTGTTTATAAGCCACCCAGTCTATGGTGTTTTGTTATAGTAGCCCAAAAGGACTATGACACAGCGCAAGCTAACACAATCATAGTGTTCATTTTTATTCCAAAGAAATGTGATAAGAATATATTTGATTCAAGCTGCTTTCTTTACTATACCTCTCCCCTTAAGGACATACAACCGTAATTCAGTGACTCGGTGCTTTCATTCTTCTGTGTGTTTACTTAGCATTAATGTTTCACCATGAGACAATGATGCCTTGCAAAAATTGTAAATGTTTTAATACTATAATACTCAACAAGATGCAGACTCTTGCATATGTATTTTGAAAGGTGAGAAAGGGCAAAATTTATAAAAAGGTTGGTGATAAATTCTAGAACTGGAAATTTGCTTCTTATTTCTAGATAAGATACCATGCAAAACCGCAGTTTGAAAAACTGCCTGTATTTTTCATTAGTATGTTAAAACTGTTCATTACTTTACAAATTGACTGTAGTATTCATTACTAAGTGAAATAATAAATAGAAACAATGAAAAGAACAAGTTGTCTAATAAGAATAATTTATTTGCATCTAGAGAATTTATCATACTTCCATGCATTGCTGTTCTTGAATTGAACAGCTTTTACCTCCCTGTAGCTGAGACAAGCTTACAATTTTTTAATCAGAGGAAACTAGTAATTTTACTATCTCAGCTAGATTACAATATATAATCTTGCCATTTTTTGCCATAAAGCCTTGGCTCCTAAGCTGTGATATCTGTCATTGATATGATCGTGCAGAGGAGCAAAAATTAAAAATGTCCTCATGTCTATACAACATCTGCATTTCTTAAAAAAAGTCAATGACTTATGTTATTACCCATGAAAATTTTAACTAGGTTAATTGACGACATGGAACAAATTAGTGCGAACCTCATCTAGTTACTATCGTGATGAAAAATTGAAAATGTCTTCTTTAATTATCCAACATAGAAAGTAGAGAAAGTACTACTAGCGAGTTTTTAATATGACATATAACCCATTGACATTTTAATTAATGTTAAGTTTGTATATTATATATATACATATTATATGTGTTAAGATAAAATGTTAGCTGATAGAAAATGCTATAAAAATAAGAAACAGTTTATTAATTATAATTCAATATTAATAATTTATTTTCAAATTATATTTGGTTTATTGAATTTTACATTTTAAAAAAAAAGTCTTTATAGAAAATCCTTTATCAATCATGTTTAAATATAACAATTTCTTGATAAGCTGATCATGAGAAATAATCTTCATTAATAGTTATTGTCTTTAGTAATTTCATGATCTAATAAATACAGAAATCAAATAATCATGATTGTTTCAGCCTTAATTAATAGTAAAATTACAGTAAAATCTCACTAATTTACACTAGTGATAGAGGAAGAGCAATAAATTCAATGCTGAATCATAATAAATATTTTATAGAATTATGGATTTTTTTTATGTTCGCATAGGTAGCAAAAGTAGGTTAACAAAGTGATAGCAAATAAATGTCCTGAGAAAGACTAATAGATAAAAGAGAATGATTTATATAATTTTCTATTTATCAGTTTATTAATTATTAATACTATCTTTAAATTTCATTCTCTTAAATGACTTAGATGTGCTCCTTGCAAACATTATTACCTAGCCTTAATTTTTTTTTTAAGCCAGTTGTATTGCCAGGATTAGAAATAAGTTTCAAAAGAAGAAAAATAGACTCTAAATTCCACCCTCAAAACCAGTTTCTCTGACAGCATAAATGAGAACATGTTATTCTTGCCTCCCTAGGAATAAAAGAAATGTTCTGGTAACTAAAAGCAGGAGCTTTCAAGGCATATACTTGATACAGGTAAAAGCTATAATTCAGATAATGTGTACAATTTCTAGTCAAGTCCTAAAACGTTATTGTGATTAATCTAAATATTGCCCAGAACATATAAATGACATCTAACTTAACACTTATGAGGTACGTGTTTTTTTATCTTTCCTTAAAATTTTGAGATTAACACAAGGAAGCCCATGTAAGGTTTAACACTGCCTACTACATATTTTCTCCCTAATACTTAGGTGAGAGATGCATTCATTCATTATTTTGATAAAGATTTAATGAAAGACTATTTTGCGCCAGGCACTGAGAGAGGTACAGAGTATACAATTCAAAACAGACACAATCCTCATCCTTATTATTCGTAGAGTTAAATGGAAGAGCTGTATACTGAACAAGTTATAACCCAAATACATAATTACAATTGTTATAATGCTATGAAGGAAAAAATAAAGAATGATAAAAATGAAGGGAAATGATTGGTAGACTAGGTGGGCTGGGTTACAGGAATAATTTGCAATGAATGATCTTGTCTTTTTACCCAGCGTCATAGTAATAATTCATACCACTATTAACTGCAATCTCTTTTCTCTCTATCCGCATTTTTTCATTATTCCTAAACTTTATCCCAGTTTTAATTCTAACCCTATTGCCTCTACTAGTACCATGGCCTCCTAACTGGTCTTTCACTTTCCTCTTTCTCTCCTAAATAAAATCCAGCTTCTGACCATATAACTGCTTCTTATACATTTTTAGTGTTTTTTGTTTGTTTGTTTACCTGAAGATGGATTTATACACCATAAAATAAAAGCAGCCTAAATGCCCTGTGAACAATTTGATTCCTGCCCTAATTTTAAAGCGATGGTGAGGACAAGTTCCATATAAAGATAAGTACCTAGCTCTGTTCTCTTCCATTTTCTGGTCATTGAAATAGACATTTAACCAAAGATGGAAGACAATTTATATGTCAATGACAGAGTATTTAGTTTACCAAATAAATTACTACTATATCCTCATTCTCTTTAGGCCCAAAATTAATTTTAACTTCTAAACACATAGGCAAATATTTATTGTCATGGTGGCATATATTAGTTCAGCACAAGTTTCTATTTATCTATTAACCTGTCTGCATATCTATCTCTAATTCCAGCTGTCTCTTTAATTAATATGTCTAGATACAAATAGATATCTACCCATATGGATAATATCTGTAATTAAAGGAACAATGTGTTGCTTAATGTGGAATTCTAGTATTCTTATTAAAATAATTTTTAAATTAGATATAGGAGAATCAATAAAGATAAGGGTTAGAATTGCTTAGTATTGTACCTGCTAACAAATTTCTGTATGCGCTCCATCAATTTGTATAACCTCTCTAGCATCAATTAACATTTTTATAAAGGAATCAAAATAAAATTTCCTTTATCCTTAAAGTTTTATGACTCCAGGAAGTGTTTTCAAATTTAGAAAATGTAAAATATAATTCCTTTAAAAATAAGAGTATTTTCATGGATGCTGGCCATATATTTAAAATTTTCATTTTAATATTAATTAAACATTATAAAAAAAATGCACTACAACTCCTTTGCCTGTAAATCTTATACATTTTAAAAGGGAAAATAATTAATAAGTTAAATATAAATAAAACTATAAGTCCTTTAAAACTAAATACAAAAACATAAATGTAATATGCTAGATGACATTATTTTGTTATATTTATACTGTTGGGTTTAATAATTTGAAGACATATTTGCTTATTTATGTCCTACTTTTATTATTTTGATTTTTGTAATTATGATAAGGATGCATTATGATGTGTGAACCTGGTTTCATTCCTTTTTTAAAAAAAATTAAAGTTATTAAATCACGTATGATAATAATGACTGAAGCAACAAAATTAAAATAGAATGTATTACAATTTGTCTGAAAGAATGTGTTGAATTGAAATGGCTTACCTGAAACCCAGAGAGAGGAATCTACCAAGATTTGGCCATGGTTTTCCATCCAGCAATGTTCAGAATAGAGAAATCTTAAATCCAAAGGACAGCATTAAGCTAATCATTTGAGAGCATACTTATTTTAGAACACAAATAATATCTTAGGCTTTACCTGTTGCTTAAATGAAATAAATCTTAAGGCTATCCATCTCTCTTTTTTTCTCATCATTGTTAAAAAACAATATTTCGATTACCAACTTAGAACTCCTGGAACCTTTACACTGAGAAGGAAATGCTCTGGACAGAGAACATAAGTATTTTAGTCACTGGAAACATATATTCCACACTAGAATGTACTCTGTGAGGGCAGAAAAATGTTTTTTTCTCTAGCTTTATTGAGATATAATTGATACAAAACATATTTAAAGTGTATAGTGTGATGATTTGATGCACATATATATTGCAGAATGATTATTGCAATAAGGTTAGTTACTTTCATCACTTCACATAATTACCATTTTGAGTAATGATCACATTTAAGATTTACTCTCTAGCAACTTTCCAGAATATAATACAGTTTTGTTACCTATAGTCACCATGTTGTATATTAAATCCCAAGAATTTATTTATCTCATAACTGGAAGTTTGTACCCTTTGACCAATAGTTCTCCACCCTCCACCCCTAACTAGCTCCTGGAAACCACCATTCTACTCTCTATTCTGTGTTTGGATTTTTTAGATTCCACATATAAGTGCAATCATACAATATTTGTTTTTCTCTGTCTGAATTATTTCACTTAGTATAATGCCCTCAAGTTCCATCTATGTTGTCATAAAAAGCAGGAATTCATTCATTTTTATGGTTGAATAATTATTCTATTGTTCTTTGCTAGGCATTTAAGATTGTTTTCACATCTTGGCTATTGTGAGTAATGCTGCAGTGAACATGGGAGTGAAGATATCTCTTCAAGATAGTGATTTTATTTCCTTCAGACAGGTACTTAGTAGTGGGGTTACTAGAGCATATCATACCACTATTTTTCTTTTTTGAGTAATCTTCATACTGTTTTCTGCAGGAGCCAGCCGGGTGCTGGAGTGGCCCAGTGCTGGGATCTGGGCATCCATTTCACTCTCCTTCTCCCACCAGGTGGTTGTCTCTCTGTATGGGCTGCCTGGGCTTGGAGGAGGGGCAAAGCGGTAATGTGAATCTATATTTCCTACTCTTCTGAATGCATCTTTTCTTATTTCTATGCTTCATAGAAATGCTGTAATCCCTCATCTGGAATCATAGCTCTAGTGAAGGTATTTTCATGCACAGAAAGTTGTTCAAAATGATATTTTGTTTTGTTTATGTTATAACCTGGTGAGGCAGTGGTTTATACCTTTTCCCTATATCCATTTTTCTTTCTTTCTTCCATAAGAAGGAACTATCCTGAGAAACCCAGATAGCCTTTGTCTACCCGCATATTAACTCTTGCCCTGAGAGAAGTAGTCATTTAATTTGACAGGAGTTTGGAATGATAATATGGGCATATTGTCCATCCCCTTTCACTGTCTTTTTTCTTTCCCATTGACTTTACCTCTGCCTGTCTAATTATTTATAAAATGTTAATTATTTCTATGTTAGTTGATAATTTAAATATAATTTCTAAAGAAAATAAACCTGAACGTTGTCTCTAGGTATCTTCCCATATGATAATTATACTCATATTAATTTTTAGATTATCCATCAAAAAGGAAACAAAGATATTAAAAACCACTTGAAGTTGAAGAGCTCCTAGCAAATCTATAAAAGCATAGGTAATGCAATATTTAATAGTAACACTAATAAAATAAATAATTTATTGTAAAAATGAGGATTTTTCTTTTTACAACTTTTTGGTATTATGTTAAACTTAGAAAGACATTTAAGAAACTTAAAATTTACATATAAATAATTAAACAGATGTATCTTGATTAAAATGGCAGGTTTAGTCTTTTAAAAACACTTAATATCTTCATATATGTTTTGTTAAATGCAAGCATACAGATCTTAAACTAGCCAAACTATTGACAGAGGTGAAGCTAGACTTTGAAAAGGAAGCTGGAAGTAGGCATTTATAATAGTCGATTATTTTGCTGTCTAGAAGCAGAGAGACCTTTTTCAATTTTTCTGTTGTATCTTTTATTTACCCATAATATTTATCTCACACACTCAAAATTTAATTGTCTACATTGCACATCATTATTTAACTTGTTAACTTTGCCTTCACTAGAACTAAGGTCACGTAAAACCATGTGGACTCCTACATAATTATCTGATAGGCTGTTAGCGGATTGAGACCACTGTTCTGGACATAATCAGCTGTCATTGCTTTTGTGAAAGTATAGAAGACTCTTGCCATATTATAAATTCCTTGGGAGAAAAAAAATAGTCAGTTTTCCACAAACTTTATCTTTGCTTCACTTGATTTGTTCTATGCTGGCCTTTGAAAAATCATAAAACTTTTATAAGTCAAAAGTTAATTTTTATTATAAAATGAATTGTTGTTATACATCTCTCTTTTTGAAAAAGACTAAGAGATAAACAATATTTTTAAAGAAAAAAGCAAAACAAAAAAGAAAGCTTATCTTAAACTAGGAAAAAAACAACAATTTATATGAACTATCTGCTTACACAATAGCTAGAACAAAAGCAGGGAAATGAAAGCAATAACTTGGTTCCATTTTTTTCCTACTCATTCTATTATTCTAACTCAGTATTTTAGTTGGCTCCCTGAAATACTGACTTCTGAGCTTTCCAGTCTGAGGAATGGTACTCCCAGATCACTTCACAAATCCATGGAATGGTGCTGTGTTCAATTTCCCAAACAATGAGAATTGAACACATCTATTCCAGCTTCCTGTTTCAAAAAGAGGACGAAATGTTTGCTGTGATTTGAATTGACCTGTCAGAGGGGAAAACTGACTTGCTTAGTTCTATTGACCTGTCAGGGGGGAAACTGACTTGCTTAGAAATATCTCTTTTAGGAGTAAGCAAACAAAATGCCAAGATTTTGAAAAGAAGAAAGTAAGGATTTGTTAATGGATTGCCGAAGGTTTGGTAGTTATTGTTTTGTTGTTGTTTAAGAGATGTTGGTTAAAACAGAAATGCCTTTTAGGAAATGAAATGCCTTAATTTTCTATCATCCTCTGTGTGTATATATGTGTGTATGTGTGTGTGTGTGTGTGTGTGTGTGTACATTATTACAGTGCTGAATCTTATTAACAAATCTTTATTTATTTTATTTTATTTTATTTTTTATGCTTACAGCACTTGGTATTCCTTGGTGGTCTCCCATCCAAGTACTAATCAGGCCCAACCCTGCTTAGCTTCCAAGATCAGACGAGATCGGGCATGTTCAGGGTGGCAAGGCCGTAGACAATAAATCTTTAAATATCTACAAAATTTATATACCGATTAAATATCTGAAAGGGAGAGTACCTGGACGAAGGAGTTGGGTGACCATATGATTATTTCTGGCCAAAAACTTTGAACAAGAATAATGTGTGCCAATTTTAGGTCAGAGTATAAAAGGCCCTTTGTTGTCCATTTTCCTTTTGACATGGTAATATAATGTTCCAGAATGTGGCTGCTCTAACTCTGCCCAGACAATTCTCAAAGGACATGAGAAAAATTAACCTTTTGTTTTCAGCCACTGTGACTTTGAGTTTATTATACAACATAACATAGTCCAACCTGATTAATATATCTAACTACTTCAATAATTTCACAATTTTGTTTAAGGCCTGACTTTTCTATAAGATCTGAATGTTTAGTGAAACAATATGTACTATATTTCATGTGGAAATATAGAACATTAAAGCTACTTTATATTTGTATATCCTCTAACAATATTTTAAAATATATTACCTCACTTATTTTATTAGTTACCTTACAAAACATGAGAAAATATTATTATTACTACCACTGTCTTTAAATTAAATAATTGAGATTAAGAATGGTTCAATAGTTTGCTATTTGTGGTAAAGCCAAGACTTAAATGCTTGGATATATTATAATCTATTCTTTTTTTTTCCTCCATCACTCTCCTTTTATAAAATAATTCTAAGCATTGTGAATACCCAAAAGTCTGAGTCATGTGCAGTCAGAAAGTTAATAGAATAAATCCTATAATAGGAAGTTATATTAACTAAAAGAAAAATGTCCTCCATTAGGATGAAATTCATGACCACTGAGGACCTTAATTACAGAGTCAGGATCTGTAAAGATACATAGTCATTGATTTTGTGCAATATGAAATTAGTAACAAATTATGCATATTATGAATAACTTCTTTATTAAAAATTTATGGAAAAAACATCTAAAATATTGGCTAAATAGTCCCCCTAAAGTAGAGCTATATATTTTTCTGGAAATTGGGACTATGAAAATCAGTATATTGTAGTAAAATTGAGGAAGCTCCTTTTATACTTTTTATTTGGGGTCATTGGAACAATTAATATTCAAAAAAACTGCATTTCTGTGAATCCTAAGAGAATTCTTGAAAACTAGTAACTAACCACTGATTATAATGGGGGTGGGAGGAAGAGAGCAGTAGGAGAAATAAGAAAAGCACAATGTATTTACTATCAACAAGGAAAAAGAGGCGAAATAACAAATGTAATGAATTCTGGGCATGTCCTTAACATTTATCACACTATCAATATTGTATAAATTTTGCCTAAATAGGTGCTTAAGACCTGGTGTTTATAGTAAATGCTTCCAAGATTTGAAGAAAAATCTTCCATCTATTGTCTTGAGAGGAAATCTGTTAAATGTTTGTTAAAATATAATGGCATGTGTATAGTCAAACCTACCACTTATCTTCACATCTAGCCAGTATGAATCACAAAGCCTACATGTGCGACTTTCATCACAATGGAAATAAGGAATAAATGAAACTATTAAATAGAAACTCTCTTGAATGAACCACTTTAACATTCTTCTCTTCAAAGACAATCTTAGTTTTTGTTACCAGCCAAGCTTATTTTTAAAAGTGGCACTTCTATTAAATATTTCAATTTGAATATCAATTTAAGATTCAAGATAAACTCATATCTTGTTCACCATATTTTGTAGTAATTATGAATTATGCACATTTTAATATGTTTTCACATAGAATTTAGAGTATAATCTTGCACAAAAAAGTCACTCAAAAGTCTCTTCGATTTAATTGTTCCCATGCCATCAATTGCCTGTGTGTGTGTGTGTGTGTGTGTGTGTGTGTGTGTGTGTGTGTACACAGATTAAGACACTTTTCCACCTGAAAGAATTAAACAAGAAACATTTTATTAATACTAGAGATCTACATGCTAGGGACTGAGGAAAGCCCTGTGCCTACGCCTATTTCTTAAGGATTAGAAAAGAAATAGCTGATATTTTCAGGTTTTAAGGGGTAAAAAAAATATGATTTTTCACTACCTTGGCAAGAACAAGCTATAAGAATATGTGACTCTGATATTAGCCATATGTTCCATTTCTCAGCTATTAAGTTCTCCTTCAGCACAGCTGATTAATTAGAATTTTAAATCAGGCAATTTACACCTGTGATATCATACATCACTTGAGATCCATGAGCCTGAAATCCTCAGGATGTTAGAGATCCTCTAGGGTCTGAGCAAGAGGAGGGGAGAACAGTTCCATAATATGGTGCACTTGTATTTTTTAATAGTTCTTATGGTTCATATAAATGTTCCATTAAAGAGAATGAGTTCTGGAGTACATGTTATCAATAAGGGCCAGAGGCTAATAGGGTATAATCATAAAAGACAAATTTTCTGAAAGCTTTGCTCTGGATAAAGCTTCGGCCAGCCTATATAGAATTTTTATTCTATCCTAAGAAAACAGGGGATGAATACTAGTGAGAATAGAGAGTAGGTCATACAGGTATGTTTAAAGAATTGAGCTTAGGTACATGAACGTCCCAGTAGGATTTCTAGTTTGCTTCTCATATTAAATGTCAACAGTTGAGGATCAGGGAGGAGGCTGTGGCATAGCATGCATAGGACATGTGAGTAAGAGCAAGGAGGAAAGAGAAAGTGTCTTCACAAGTTAAAAATAAAACTACTTGATTCAAGTACAGACAGTCTCTGACTTAAAATGGTTTAACTTACACTTTCTTGACTTTACAATGGTGCAAAGTGATACATGTTCAGTAGAAACCATACTTCACATTTGGAATTTTGACTTTTTCCTGGCCTAGCAACGTGTAGTACCATACTCTCATGATGTTGAGCAACCATCACAAAGGGAAACAATCAATACTTTACAGTGCTGCCAGCATTTTGGTGATATTGTGTTTTGTGTTTTCACCTCTCATCATCCTGTCTTCAAAACATCCATCTGTGTTTTCTTCTGGTGAGGAGAAGAAGAAGGCAATTATTCTTCAAATGAAACTCAACATAATTGCCAATTAGGCTAATGTAAGTGTTCTGAGCACATTTAAGATAGGTTAGGCTATGATGTTCAGTAGGCTAGGTGTAGTAAGTTAATTTTTGAATATTTTCAATTTATGATGGGTTTAGCATCATAAATGGGTGTAGTAAGTTAATTTTTGAATATTTTCAATTTATGATGGGTTTAGCAGGACATAACCCATTGTAAACCAGGAGCATCTATAATGCAAATTTTCTCATTTTTTAATTTAATAGTTCTACGACAGTTATTTTCATTGCTTACCAACAGATTGAGAAATGTAATTTAAAAATCTGAACAAATATTTCAGAAGTTACTATGTTTCTCAGATACTCAGATCGAATGTCAAATGGCAACCAGTTTCTTGAACTTGTAATTTATTTTTCTTCTCAGAAAGTGATAACATTTTAAGTACAGCAATAAAATACATGAATTCTTGTTTTTTTTCTCCTCACAATAAACGTGGGCTGTATTTTGCTTTGCTGACAAAGTTATTAGAAACAATAAAACACCATTAGTGTCCAAAACTTCACTGTGATCATCATTGGAAAAGCTACCATAAACTATGTCTTAATAGAAATCAATCTTAATAAAAATCAATCATTCAATTTTCCATATCAGTGAACAAGAGCATTCACACAGAAAATAAAATTTATATATAATCTGTCCATCTAGATGAGATGGCATCTCCATCATAAGGGAGGCTAAGAGCTCTGGATAAGGAATATGAAGATTTAGGTTTCCTTTCTTCATTGCCACTTATACCATACTCAGAACCTTAGGGAAATGCAGACTTAAGGCTCCTTGACCATAGTGTTTGAATTAAGGTCTTTTCTGGTTCTATGAACTGTGTGTGCTATGATGGTATTCTAGAACTACCGATGTAATCTTACTCATCAGAGTTAAGGTCATTAAGGTTGTAAAGCCTTTTATTTAAAATATTTGGCAGAATATCACTTAGACTGGAAAGGAAATAACTGTATTAATTAGAAGGTCTAGACCCTTCATTAGCATTCCCATCATTCATTCACTATATGCAATAAATCTAGATCAATACCTAAATCTATAGGAGCTGGTGCTAAAAAATATTCTTAGAGTAAATTTATTCATTCATTGATTTAACCAAACATTCAGCAAGTATTTATTGAATAATTATTTGTGTGGCACTATTTTACATAGACTGTATACAGGAAGACATTCCCTGCTCTTACAGAGCTTGTGTTATATTAAATACTAATATACTTCATAGCAAGGATTTTTAGGGCCAGTTATCAAGCATCTGACCTGGGCAAGGACCTCATTCCAACCATCACTGCCATAGAGAAAAGAGCCACTGTGGCTGGAATAGGCATGGCTGAAGGCAACGCTGCTGAGGTTTACCAATAGCCAAAATTGGATCTTAACTTTTGAAAGTACATGTTTCCTGATATTTCAGTATTAATTATGTTTATTAGGAATAATTATACTAGTGAAAAGTAATTGGAATACAATTAAGTACAGAATGATTGTGTATCAGTTCTAAAAGAAAATTATTGATTATTTAAGAATTTATCCTTTGTGAGTGTACAAATCCACAAATATACAACATTTGTATCAGCCAGCTCTTCGCAGGAATACTATGCCATTTTTTATTATTATTTCTTTGTGGTTTTTTTTTTTCCTACTGTTTTCAGCCCTGACTTTTTCACATTCTCTTACCCTTTTCTGAGACTCTGGTGACTCAAATATCCAGTGCCAGAGAAAAAGTTCTGATGAATACATTCACAATAAGATATCAGAGGATTGGTTAAAATACACATAAAGGTGAATGTGAATTTTAAGAACCAAATGGAGGCAATGCATAACGTAATTAACATCTCATTAAACGTGAACTCTCAGTCATCTAAGGAATAGCTATTTCAAGGAAGAAGAATAAATAGAAGTTCTTGGTTGTGAATAATGACATTACTGTCCTCAGTAATTGGTTTTTTAAATTAATGCCACAAGCTTTTATTGAAAATGTTTTATGAAATAAATATCTGCTTTACAGCTCGTACACACACACACACACACACACACACACACTTTTACAGCTCGTGCACACACACACACACACACACACACACACACTCACACCACAATTCATACTCTTGTGGATCTCATAGTGATTGTAGCGATTGCTTTGGCCTGCCAGTACCTATGGCTTAGAATAGACCAATCATAGTTGTTTGCCTTCTGGTCAACCATTATCAT
>NW_006434897.1:2052359-2063227 GCF_000325575.1 Pteropus alecto
TGGGCCAATCATTTTCTTTTTGTGAGAATTTTTAGAAGGTATTTGAAGTGTAATCACTTTATATTAATGCCTACAGGAAGACAGGCAGGCTCTGGATCATGTGATCTCCATAACTGTCCTGGATCCAGACTGTACTGAGGATAACTTGATCAGCTCTTCTTTTGTTTCTTGGGAAAATACTGATACTTTATCAGTAATTTCCTTTCTTTACTTTCAACTGAAGAACTTGAATTTTAACAAACAGCATGCATATAACTAAGATGCTAAGCCAATTATTATGAATATTATAATGTATGTCATGGAAGAGAAACAACAGGAGTTATGGGACTTATAAAGGGAGATAGAGTAATCTGGAGGGTTAAGAGGAGGCATTCTTAATAAAAATAACATGAGACGTGTGTTAGATTCCAGGTAGTTGAAGAAATGTCTCTAAAAATAGTCCATACTTCATTTCTTTATTCATTTAGAATGAGAACCTAGCCCTGTTAATATAATTTCAGAGCCATTTTCTTGAAAAAAATAATGAAAATTTTAGGTACCTAGCAACTGAGCATCTTCCACAGTTTTGATGACTGGTGGGGTGAAAGGAAGTAAAGCATAGTATATGATACCACTTAAGTTCAGGCTACTATAGATATAACTCTTCCTCCTGGGAAGTAATTCAGAATTTAGAATCAGAAGAAGAGGAACACAAAGTTCTCTTTTTCCACCTTTTACCAATTGGTTTCATCGTAGAGTTGAGTCATAGAATTCTCGTAATCTAACAAATATGAGCTCAGAAGCCGCATTGCCTGAGAAGGAAGTACTAAACAGGCAACTTTCCTGTTTGTTGGTGGGAGAACAAGAACAGTTCTCTGTAAGTGTCAGGAGTGACACTGATAATGTCTACCTTCTCTGCCATCTCTCTTTTGCAATCAGTTCAGACTGTAAAGGAAATAACAATATAATTGGGATCTAAAAGCTTGGAAAATGTTATACAGCTGTAATCTTCAAGAACACATCATTTCTGGATAAAACTTTTTTTCTTACGAGAGAAGAATGGATCCTAGCCTCTTTATTATATTCTCATATCTTCGAAAAACATCTTGAGATTAAGAAAATGTTGAGAACAAAGAATGAAAATGAAGCCCTAGAATTTATAGCTAAAACCATAAAATACTTTTTTTCTTTAAAAAAAAAAAACTTTCTGTTGATGTTTATAGACATTGATCAGTTTGCATTATAACTGATTTATTTATAATCAGTAGGAACTATTTATCCAACAATTTTGTCAGAAAACATTGGCTTTATTTAATCCTAATAACGACTTTATGAGACAACTATTATTACCAGTATCCTCAGCTTTGGAAATGAAGAAATGAAGAGAGTTTAAATAGCTTGCTTAAGTTCACAAAGTTAATAAGTGCTGGAGTTAGGATAAAAATTACTATCAGATGCTAAATCCCACACTCCTCCCACAGTACTAACCTGCCTTCTAGGGGTTGAGTTTAATTTTTAATATCATATGTACATGTTTACTTATTTCTAAATTTATGTCTTGTATTGCTCTCAGGATTATAGAGGTTATGGTGAGATAACATCCAATATTTATAAATAAAATTTCTCTCAGAAGAATTCGATTCATCAAGCTGCTAGGATTAGCCATCTACATTAGCAAATTAAGGTATTTTTTATAAACTGCAAATTAATGTTAAAGACACAGGAGATTTGAGAATCATTTCGGAGACAACATTGTGTGTATAATCTACGGCATAGACGTGAAACTGGTTGAAACTATTTGGGGGAAAAAAAAACTGTGAGAACAGGAAAGGGGGAGCGGGTCATGGAAACATGAGAAAAGAAAAGTCTGAGAATCAAACACTGGCAGAGCAACCACTCAAGGCTGTGGGTGGAATGAATCTTTGCTAAGCAGATTTGTGTGAAGGTTTCCTTGGCAAGTGTATTCCTCTAGCAGATGAAACAACTTAGGCTACCTTAGCTTAAAGTCACCTAAGATAAAACCAGCTTCTCTTATTCTGATGCCAAGCTCACTACTGTGGTTGGACAATTTAAGTATTCTGGTCAGCGTAAGGATTTTAAACTAATGCATTGATATTCTGGTTTACATGTCAACCTCTGTATGCTGGTTAATATGCATCTTTTTCTACAAATGAGAGAAAGGGAGAAATTCTTTCTCATTATGTAGATCGAACCAAGAATATGGTAAAGCGACCACGGTCAAGGCCAATTCTTGGAAACTTTCTGAACAACCAGGCCCCTGTCTCCACATTATCCTCCTTTCACCCTTTTTTACGTTGTTTAAGACTTCTGTAATCTGTACATGTCTTGATAGCTATATACCATGGGTACAAAAAAAAAAATTTGAGTAGAAGTTGCCTGCTCACATATTTTGGGCACTTCACTCTGACCTAAGTCATCTATTCATTTTTGTCTAAGAGATTTTCTCTTATGATGCCCTTATCTCACCCAACTGAGGAAT
Source organism: Pteropus alecto (assembly GCF_000325575.1). Taxonomy (NCBI): domain Eukaryota; kingdom Metazoa; phylum Chordata; class Mammalia; order Chiroptera; family Pteropodidae; genus Pteropus; species Pteropus alecto. The sequence continues at coordinate 2,054,839 of NW_006434897.1, forward strand.
GTATTAACTAGGAAAAAAAGAATTCTGTAAAACTTGTGTGTGTGTGTGTGTGTGTGTGTGTGTGTGTGTGTGTGTTTGTGTGTGTATTTCTAACTAGGATGCATGTATAGAGCAATGCAGAACTAAAAAAGAATGCAATGGATTTGTGATTTGCAAACTCATTTTAGAATTTTGTTAATATTAACTATACTGCTTATATATGGTATGGTAAAGAAAGTAAGTTTTGTAATCATCATCTTTGAATGAAACAGAAACTCTAGATATTGGGGAGAAGCAGGACTTTGCTTATCTACTACTTGTACACTGGCCTTTACTCTTCTTTCCTACACTAGCATTCTCTGTAGAAGAAGCTAATCTAAGGCTGTGCAAACTGACACCTAAGGAACCTAGTCTGAGAGCAGAGGCCTCCTTTGTGCACTTCCTAAGGTATTGTGTCTTAACTCTTTTGTTATGTGTTTGCCTCCACCTGCTAGCCTCTGCCACCCCTCCCTTTCTCCATTACTCCCCTCACTCACATAAACCACAGATAGAAAATGCATAGCTCGCTGATGCTCTACCGTCATTAGCTCATTTATGCCACATTCAAAGGGACCCTTAGTTCTACCCTGCTACAATGTGCTTATTTTAAAAACTACTGTTACTGGCAGTGGCCTACTGCTTCCTCTCCCATTCCCATAACCCCTATTTGTTGCTCACTGTTTAGGCAGACAACTCAATGTAAATGTCAGTGTGTTCTTACAGGTGCAGAATATGTTTTGCTATTCTACAGTAAATTAGCCTCTCTATCCCTTGGTAGCCCTTTACTTTTACTGAAAAGAAAAATAACACACACACATACACATGCAAAAATGCACACTTGTGAAACCTCTGAGTGAAATAAAAAGAGGAAGAGACATGAGAGTATTTCTAGACGTGGCACTTGATAAGGAAACAGAAGTGCCAGCTCTACAAAGTAAAATACTCAATAGGCAGGAAGATAAATTATTTTAGAATTCTTAAAGTCATGAAATCCTGTTATCTTGTAAAGAAAATGATCAGGAAAGAAAATGACTAGAAATGTACTTGAGGTTGACTAAAACAGATTACCTGAGAGAATTTGGAGGTCAAGAAGTTTCCTGCTAGATAAAACATCACAGTGTCCCCTATACTTTTTTTGCCTGGTTTGAATCAATTGTAATTTTCTATATTGAAAAACAAATGTCATTTGGCAATTTACAAGTATTAATCCAATCAAAGTCATAGAAAATATCAAAAATATATAATTTTTGCATTTTTCTGTTTAACACCAACATACAGTGATTAGAATACATTAAAGAACACTTGCATCTCAAAACATTTCTACCTTTTTAAAAATTTAGATATTTTTTTAATTTATCATCATTTTGGATTTTTATCCCCAAATTTACATAGCAGTGTCTAATATCTCTTGCATGTTGACTATCTAGATATATTTTAACTGTCAGGTGGCACTGTACTAGAAAAAAACTGTATTTATAACAGTTTTAAAATACTTAGATTTATTACTCCATTTTAATCTCATCAAATGCATACTTTTATTGTTTTATTGTGAAAATGAAAAGGACTAAGTGAGGAAATAAAGTTGCCTGGCCATCACTATGGGACTGCTCAGTGGATGAGTCAACATAGCTCCATAGAAAAATCAAATTTCTTGCTATATACTGAGTCCTTTTTGTCCTCTTTGGATATAGAAAAGCTGGAATTCTGGTAGCTGCTTAAAAAAGAGAAGGAGATACGTTAATATAAGATGTTTTCTCAGTAAATAGGATTGTGTGCTCAAATCACTAAAGATGAAGCTTTTCATAAGGAATGAAAGGTCTAAGTCTCTTAATTCCTTCTGGAGGTTCAGATTAATTACCCTTTTCAGTCAAGGTCACTGACAGTGTAAAGAATTTCCAGGCCCCCTAGAGCCAAGTGTTATCTTTCTCATACAGAAACCATGGATGCTTAAGTAAATCAATACACAGCAATTAGCAGGTAATAGGCATGATTTTTAAGTGGAAATAAGATATGATGATCTTGTTATGGTACACATACGGCTAGCCATGAGTGAACAACTGCTGCTATCTTGTTGGTGTAATAAAAGATCCATTTCAATATATAGAGCAAAAGGGCTATCATAAGATGGGAAAAATCAGGATATGAAATTTTCAAATTTTGCTGCTTTAAAAAAATTATTTAGAGGACTTCTATATGTTCTTAGGATGACATAACTCTAGAGAAGAGTGATTCTATTATATTGTATTTTTATTTTTTATAATAAGCTTTACTATTAGACAGTCTTAAGTTTACAGAAAATTGAGCAGAAATTATAGAGTTCCCATGTACCCCAACCCCCTACACACAGTTTCCCCATTATCAACATCTAGCATTAGTGTGGTACATTTATTACAATTGATGAACCAATAGTGATACACTATCATTAACTAGAGTCCATAGTTTACATTAATTAGGGTTCATTCTCTTTGTGTTGTAAAACTCTATGGCTTTGACAAATGCATAATGTCAGATATCTGCCATTATGGTATCATACAGAATACTTCCACTGCCCTAAAAATCCCCTGTGCTCCACCCTGTGCCTCTAGATAAGATTCTGTATCATTGTATTTTTATGTATGAAATTCTAATGTATTTTGGCCATAAAATTATTTTTGCATTTTAAAACTGATTTAGGAGCTAAAATAGTGATTTTTTTAGAACATCTTTGATATTCTTTCATTATAAACCATTTCCATACTTTTTTTTTTTGTGAGTACTACTGAAACAAAGTAATAATTTAACTCACAGAATTTGAAATTTAATTTAAATTAAATGAGTGGGTGAAAAGTTAAATAATACAAGGCATCAATGACAGGCTAGAAAATAGTAGGATTTAGTGGTGAGTGAGTGACACAGATAAAATTACAGAGTGTTCAATGGAGCAATCACACACAAGGGCACGAGGTTAAGAGAAGGTTTAGTGGATTAGGAAGCTCTTGAAGTGAAATGGGCTCTGGACAGTCTAATGGAAGGACATTCAAGGCAGGTGAAAGAGTTTGGCCAAGGCTCTATGAAGGAGGTGTTTGTTCTGTCTCTATGCTATTCTCGAAGCACAGGAAGTTTGTGAGGCTATGCTTAGTCCCATCTACTAGATGCCTTTGCCCACGTTCCTCACTGGGAACTTGACAATTCCTTGGTGGCACTGCAGGACAGCAAGGTCCATCTCTGCTCCCAAGACTTACGGTCTTTGCCTTCTCAGTTCTCCTTACTTCAGATCTGGAAAATCTCTTCCTAGTTTAAACAACAAAGCCTTTCTACTTCACATTATTGTACTCAGGAATTACAACATGAGCTTAAGCTTTCAGGAGGGAAGAAAAGAGAAAAGAGGAAATAAATGTGGTGTTTTTTTTTTTTTTCTAGCCTCTTTCAAATACCCTCTAAGGCAAAGAAGTGCAGACATCTCCATGTTTAGAATGGGTTAGGGCAAAAGGAAGAAAGGGGAAATATAAGAAGTAAATAAAAACAACAAGTAGGTTAATATCTCAAAACCCCATCTTATCACAGAAATAAACAATTCGAATATCCCAAACTTATTTTAAAGTTAGTATAAGAACCAGAAATGTCTGATGTTACTAAAATACATCTGGTTCCCATCTTCTAGAGTTGTTGAAAGCAGTTTTTAATGACAAGGGATGAAAAGACTGAGGAATGAATGAATCATATTAATAGCCTTTAACCATGGGGAACATAAGAGGCAACAGGACAGGTTTAACAAGGAAGCCCCAGAACTGGCAAAATGGCATACTGCAAGCCAGTACGACTTGCAGTCTAAGGAGACTAGACTTCACAAGGAAGTGCAGGACCTTTATTGCAAGAAGTAAGTCTTTAAGTCAGGGAATTAAATTATATTAGGATAAAAATAAGTATCCTAGGTCCACGCGAGCCATTTGCATCATACAGAACTTTAAAATTTTGGTAAAATAACATAAGGAGATAGTAAAAAGTCTGTGCTGTAATCCAGAACACAGGCTCTGCTCCTTAATAAAAATATCCCTTATTCTATGTAATTGACAAGGTAAGAGAGCCTGAGAAGTTGGCATTCATCATGCCAGACCAGAGAATTCAGATATGTTGGTGGTAAAATTGGGGGTCGGGGGAGAACAGCAGAGGTTAGGGAGAGGCTAATTAAAGGGAAACTTTCTCTACTCACAGTACTTCTGACACCAAATGTGTGTTTTCCTCACATCAAACAAATCTCCAATTCTCTGTGGAGAGCAACAGAGTGTCCTACAATTTAATTCATTCTGACACTAACTACCTAGAGTTAGTGCAAACTTCACAGGTTTAGGGCTCAGTTCCACAAGACTGCCCCATATTTCAGACAATTGCAAGTAGCAGGTCTGCTGATTACCCATACTCATTCCAACTTGGCTACAAATTGGGTGTTCCCCAAGACCTCCTCCTCAGGTTCAATAATTAGCTTATTAAACAATTTGCAAAAGTCAAGGAAACATTTACTTACATTTACTGGTTTGGTATAAAGGACGTGATAAAAGATACAGGTGAACAGCCAGATGAAGATGTACATAGGGTAAGGTCAGAAGGATGCTGACCTCAGGAGCCTCTGTTCCTGTAGAGTTGGAATGCAAAACCCTCCCAGCACATGGATGTGTTCGCCAAACTGTAAGCTCTCCGAAATCCTGTCATTTAGGAATTTTATGTAGACATGATTATTAACTCAATCTCTAGTCCCTCTCCCCTCCAGAAGGATGATAGGGGCTGAGGCTGAATGTTCCAAAATTCTAATCATGGCTTGATTTCTCTGGTGACCAGCCCTCATCCAGGAACCCACTAAGAGTCACCTCATTTCAGCGAAGACACTCCTATCACCTAGGAAATTCCAAGAGATTTAGGAGCTCTGTGTCAGGAATCAGGGCCAAAGATCAAATATTAGAACAAAAGATGCTCCTAGCACCCTTGCCACTCAGAAAATTATAAGGGGTTTTAGGAGCTCTGATCCAGAAACTGAGGCAGAGACCAAATATATATTTCTTATTATGTCACAATACTATGCTTGTACTGTGTTTGTCTGAAATAGAAAGGAAATGCTCATTTTTTAAAGTAGTTTCACTTACACTCAGAAATTTAGTCTTTAGTATCTATCACATTGTTTGATCTTAGCACACTCCCTGAAACACGGTGGTCACTTAGTAAATATCTGATGATTAAATGTAGGATTTTAATGTGTTATAATTAATGGAGGAGTCACAGTTTACTGATAGATTTTTTTTTAGGAGATTAAAACAGCACATATTTATCGTGTCACAGTTTCTGTGGGTCAGAGTTCAGGCATAGCCTTTGCGTCTTCCACTATGGGTCTCATAAGGTGACAAAGTGTGAGTGGACTGAATTTTTGGGGAGGGGAATCAAAATCTTCTTTCAAGCTCAAGTGGCTGTTGGCAGAATTCCGTTCCTTGCACTTGTAGGACTGAGCTCTTCCTTTTTTTAGCTCTTGTCAGTTGGAGACACCTCTCATCTCTTAAAGGCTGCCCGCAGGCCCTTTCATAATGTGGCAGCTTATGTCATCAAGGCTGTCAGGATAATTTTTCTTTAAGGCTTTTGTCTGATTAAGTCATGCCCACCTAGGATAATCTCCCTTTTGATTAACTCAAAATCAACTAATTTGAGGCCTTAATTAACATTTGCAAAATCTTTTCACCTTTGTCATATTCTCGTCATGGCACATTAGAATTCAGCCTGGACCAAAGAAAAGTCAATTGTCCAAAGTTCTTCTCTGATGTCAACGTATAGGAAATATTATAATATTATTATAATCTCTAATCTTTTATCTAAATTGAGATATCGCAAACATAAACCATTTGCAAATTTTAATCACATGACCAAGTATCTTAGAATCATCGAAGTATTAGAGAATAAATAAAAAAATACATGAGTCCAATTCCTTCCATCTGCAAATAGAATCTGTTCTCCATTGTTCAAATAACTTTTTCAGAAATATAAGCATTCAGTATTAAATGAGAATATTTACAAATGCTTGAAACTAGTGATTAATTGAGTTTTACTGACATTATCTAAGAAACTCAAATAAAATCAGGTCAACCAATTTTACTCATATCACAACCCCTTTTTTCAGAACTGAATAGAACATGCTAAATGCAGCATCTTTTAGGTCATAGACACTCAGCTGCTTTCCTGCAGATGCTAGAATGAACACTTGATCTGTGAAAATGCAAAGTTAGCTCTTTTCTTGATTTTATTTGATTTTTTTTGAAGTATTTATATATTAGGTAGAATATATTTCCTGGAAATACTTTTACATATTCTTACCGTGATATACTTTATTTTTCCATGGCGAGGGGTGGGGCCGGGGGGGTGGTGGGGAGAGGAGGTGGTTTATATTAATTTTAATACTGTCTCTTTAAATTTTTATATGCTCAACCTACAAAGAATGAGCTTTCAGCAAATAAAAGTATATCAGTGAGGAAACTCACTGATTGTTCTCTGCTGGAAGGATTAAATAAATGTAGAGTTCCAAGCAGGCTTAGGCAGTGAACTGTAAAAGACTAAGAGAATGCGAGGGTAAAATAATCTATCTTCCATCACCAACTGATCATGTTACGAGTGTCATATTCTGGAAGTAGCAGTGAGGTTACCTTTCCTGCTCTCTGCCTCTCCAGTAGCTAAGAGTTGGAGTCCTCTGTACCAATACCTGCCCATAAATCAGGGCACTGCTCACTGTTAGTAACAGGATGAGGCCTGTAACTTAAGAGCCTAGCCACTGCCTGTTAGCTCTTTCACAGGAGGGTTTCTTATAACTTGTAATACCTGCCTCACGGGTTTATTACTGAGAATCTAAGTAGAGAATAGTCACAGAAGTGTTTGGTAAACAATAATCTATATAAATGTTAGTTATGAATAATATTGTTATAGGAACTATACAAATAAATATGTGTATATATACATATACGCATATAAGTGTATATGTGCATATATATACATACACACTGTAAGAATCTAAATCAATGCTTTCTCTTCATAGCAAAATCATTTTTAAAAAATTGTGGTCTGATAATAATTCTGTGAACTTATATAATGTCTTTCCTCTTGTACACTGAAAAGTTTTTAATAGTAAAACAAAATAAAATTTAAAGTCTGTAACACTCCAGAAACTAAACTAAGGTTTTTAATAGTTTAATGCCTCATTCATTTATCAAAAGAATCATGACACAAAGATATAATTATTATAATTAACAAATGAGAAAACTAAATGCCAGAGGCTGTATTAAGTTTTTAATAGTCATATTCTTGATTCAGACATGAGAGGAAAAACACCACATGAAGAATATATACCTTTGGATTTATGATAATATAAAACACAAGCTGACAGCTAAGATTTGTATAAGAATTTAATTGTTAAGTAGGTGTTATAATCCTCATCAATAGATGAAAAAAATTGAAGGTTAGGAGTTTTAATAATTTGTCCAAGTTGAAGATGAGAACCAACATTTGAGTAGGATAGGTTTGAGCTAAAACTTATGGTATTTCCATTCACTTACTTATTCAAAATATTCTAGAGGATCTTCTGAGATATAGAATTTCTTAGCAAAATTGCCATCACAGAGTTTACAGTTGAGTGAAAGAAAGAGAAATTATTCCAGTGGTCAAACAAGAAATTGTAGCTGACTTATCCTTCAAGTTTCAGCAAAATATCTTCCCAGAGAACCTATCTCCATCTCCTCTAATGGTGTGTCCTCCTCCCCTCAATAGTCTTTAGCATACTCCCCTGTTAGAATTTTTTCAACCGCTTATATGTTTGTTAACTTGCATTTTTGTTTGTTTATTGCATGTATCCCACTAGAATAGAAGCTCCTGAGAGGAGGAATCTTATCTGACTAATTGACTGTTGTCCCCAGTGTCTAGAATCAAGCCTGTCTTAAAATTTAATTATTCATTAAATGCTATTTGAAAGAATAGAGGAAGGAAGAAGAGCTCCTGAGGGAAAGTACAGAGTGCTGTAAGAACAAATTTTACCCAATAGGAGAAATCAGAGATACATGAGAAAGTCACACTTGAATTGCAAATCTGAAGAATAAATGAGATTCCAAAGGAGGAGTGTGGGGTGTGGGGAAAGGGACAGCAGGGAGTTTCAGGTAGAGAAGATAGTGTGTGCAAGGCCAAGGCCTGTGGTCAGACAGAATATGTCAAATATAAAGAAAGAAAAGCCAAGGGCAATTTAAGTGCATCCTGTGATGAGAGAAGTAGATTGGGCTGGTGCTTTGTAGCAATTTTGACACTCTGAAGAGCAATTAAGAGCCATTGAAGTATTTTAACCAGAAATAAAATATAATGATGTTTGCATTTTCAGCAAGAT
>NW_006434897.1:2063260-2069824 GCF_000325575.1 Pteropus alecto
ATTTTCAGCAAGATTCCCTTTTTTTTTTTTTTTTTTTTGATGTGGAGAGAAGAGAGAAAAGGGACAAAGTGGATGCAGAGATCCTAGATCAGAGTCTCTGCAATAGTCTAGAAATGAGGGGAAAGAAGTTGGATGATCTTTGATGATGGCGGTAAGAAGAAAAGCTGTTGAAATCCTGAGCTCCTTACAAAAGAAAACTATTCAGAGTCTATGATAGAGAAGAAATATAGGGCAGAGGAGATGGGGATGGAAGTGATGACCACCAGGTATCTGGCCTGTGCAGTAGAAAAGATAGTAATGTCAACTCTGATAGGGAGCATGGTAGAGGAGCAGGGAAGGGTGGCATGGATCTCTGCCTCCCCTTTGTATGGGGTCTCTCTTTGGTCTTAAAAGGTTTGGTAGAGCATAATCATTTATGTTTAAAAGCCTAAGAGTTGTCAGAGATGATTAGGGCAGAGCCCACAACAGAGTCCAGGTAACTTTATTTCAGTCCAATCTACACATGAACCATCATATTGCTTATTTTAAATAACTATTGTGTTTTGAATTAGAAAAAGTCATATCCATCTCACTACAAATTTTGAACTAGTTTGTAAAAATATTTATGTCATTAAATTCCTACGTAAATCTCAAGTTCCAGATTGTGTTTTAACTATACTGATACTAGAGATAAAAATATATACACCCTTATGAGGATTTATCTTTTCATTTTAGAATCAAGAATAATATTCCCAAAATATAATCAGCTATTTTCATTTTAATACATCTATCTGAACAGTCTCAATAATTTCAAAGAAAGAGGGAAAACTGAAAATGGATAAATATTGGAATAAGAACAACCAGTACCTAAAATGTAAAAGTAGAATCGGATCTTATTATATTATAGAAAAAGGATTACAAAACCCACAGCACAAAGGAGGTCTGTCTTTTCTTTTGATGTGCCTGTGTAGTGAAACTGCAATTAGTGGTAATAGGAGTTGCATGTGTAGCTCAAAGGGGCTTGATGCAAGATTGCAGCAGGGTACAAAATAGTACAAGCAAAATTCCGTTCTCATTACCAACATATAATTTTATTGTCTCCTTTAGATAGCATAATTTTTCCATTATCAGAATTCCTCCAACCCATTATATCACAAATGCAATTATAAACGCATTATAAATTCATCCAAGCTGATAAAAAAATCAAATGCAGCAAATTGATTTGAGTTGAAGGAGGGGGTTAGAAAGTAAATGGTGGTCAAGTTGTATGTGGGATGTTACCTACTCTCCTGTTCCTATGGTTTCACAGAATATATGCTTATGCTTGAAGACAAATACTCTGTTCTGATACAGAAGCATTTTTTTTTTAGATTTTTCTTTTAATATGCTAGTTTTTTCTCAGGCAATAGGGAATCCCTTAGATTGTGTAAACTGGCATTCATTCATTCATTCATTCATTCTTTTCTATAATAGTTTCTGCAGCAATTTTAACACCCTTGCTTAGCTCTGTGTGGAACTTGATATATGCTAACATGCATTACACACATTCAAAAATGTGTAACCATTTAAATTGATATGCATATCATATGTGTATGTAATAGATGTATAAATATGTTACTAAACCAGATGGTCCTCCATGCTGAGAATTTATTTATGTACACATAATATCACAGTACTTAAATAATTCTTTTTAGTTATAAGCAATTTTGTTAAGCATACATTTATTTATGCTATTCATATTCTATTTCTCTTCTTCCTTTAAAAGAATTTGACCATTTAACCTATTAATTTAAATTTTCTCTATTGATTCAGGCAGTTTCTATTCTCTTCTGCATTTTAATGTCTATTTTTGTGTCACAAAATAAAACAAAAATTTATTTTCACCCTCTATAGGATTTTTGTGTTCATTACATAACACACAATAAAACTTTACGTTAATAATTTTGCTGACACTATCATGGTGAAAATGGGCATTAATTTGAACACTGCATCTCCTCCCCATCCCCCAATTTATTAAGAACTTATTTGCTTAAATATATGAATTGGCATCACAGATTTACTCACACTACAATTTTCATATAAGACAAAAATATAGCCTCTGTATTTTGTCTACTACCAGTATGAATTTAAAAGCCCTGAGTTTCTGGGTAATGGGAAAAATTGTCCCACTGGTTTTCAGTTTAATTTTAGCAAAAATTTAAGTCTTTTTATGTAAGACTTAAATTTTTAGATACAAATTCTCAAACTTTCAGTCACTCAACCAACCTCCCCTCACCTCTCTAAGACGGCACTTCGTTTAAAGGAAGAGTAGCACTCAGACCTGCCCTGGTTTCTGGGATCTGTTCTGCTCCTCCTCTGTTTACCTGATGGATATATAATTTGTTCAACACTTTAGCCAGTTGACTGGCTCTCTTCCTCTATTCAGTCTGTGCCCCCAGCTAAAATCTTTACTTTGTCGGGGAGAGGTATAGAAAGAGGAAATCCTGAAGGTAGAAGCTGCCTAAGAACTGAGAGGTGTAATTGATAGAAACTGCCAGTTTTCCACTATCAAATCTGCAAATCCACTTTCATTCACACCTAAATTTTTCTTATTTGTTGTTATAATGACCTGGAGGGCTTGTTAAACCTTAGATTGCTGGGTTCCACCACAAAGTTTTGGATTCTGTAGGTCTGATGGAGCCTGATAATTTACATAGCTAACATGCTCAAGTGATGCTAATGCTTGTGGTCTAGGGAACTTACTTTGAGAACTACTGCAATGAGGACGTTTAATTGGATCAAAGATATGCTGCATCACATCCTTTTTCATCTTCTTAGAGGCCTTACTTCACCAGTTATTCCGTCTATTTCTCTATTTTTCAATCTCTTCCTTTCTAGGGAATCCTTTAAATCAACGTATAAGACATGATCTACTCTCTCTCTCTCAAAAACATTTTTAAAAAGCGCACGTGACTACAAATAGCTTTCTTAGATCTAAGATGTATCGCTGACTATCTTAAGATCTCTAAAAAGCCATACTTTTTTTGGAGGAGTTTTCTACTCATGCTGTAGCTACATTACCACCTTTTATTTGTTTTAGTTTTCTACAGTCTGGGTTTTGCTTTCACTATGTCTACTACTATATCATAACTGCCGGTGTGGTTAATCTAAGTAAATTTTATACTTGTATGATGCTATTTTACAGTTATTCTTAGCTAAGACAAAATATTATTTTGAGAATAAATGAAAATTTTAGGGAATTTTACAATTTGTAGATTCAGGTTCCAACTTGTTCTACCATTTACAAGTTTGGTAATTACGGACAAGTGCTTAATCTCACCGACACTCAATTCAGAAGTATTGACGAGAGTTAATGGCATCTATTTTATAAGATTATTGTAAGAATATGGCTGCTATACATATAATACTTAGAATAGTGCTTGGAATTCAAGTGGTATCTAATAATAATAATGACAGAAATACTAATCTAACTGACATTTAGGACAGAGAAAAATCAGATTATTTTTGAGACTATTTTGTCACCAATTATCAAAATGCAAGAGAGTGCCGGTATTGATTTTCTAACTCTACTGTTTATTATAAATAAATGATAATAAATCAAAAGAGTGGCCTCATGAATTAAATGGACCACTTGTTGAAAAAGGTACTTTATCATCTAATATCTTTTAGACAGGTCATTTTTGCCCTTGAGCTAATAGAACTGAAGAACAGTTCTTACTTACAAAGAATTCTTCAAAGGAATTTCCTGTGTACTAAACATATTTCTCCCTACAACCTCATTGTAACCATAGCCATGTCTTCCGTTGGTCAATGTCAATTATCCTTCATGGAACTGATGGGCTAGACTGAATCAGCTCATGCTGCACAGTTCTGGCCATATGGTCACTTAAAAACCCATGGTCAGGAACTCCATCTTTACAAAGACCCAGAAACACACCAAGAGCCATTTTTCAAAAGATCAACCTCTGAATGAGGTTTTGGAATCATAGAAGGTTAAACTGATTATCCTACTGAGATTGCCATAAACCCAACATTTTATCTTTTCTCACCCCAGATACTTACATTATCTAGGGTCTACTGGATCATATGTCTTAAGCAGCAAAGGTCCCTGCACTCCAGTCTGGATCTGCTGCTAAACTCTTGTCCTGTTCTGTGCTCTAATCACAGTTGGCAGCTTTTCAGGTTATCCAGTATACAGCCAGAGAGTGATATTCCTAGGTGTGGCATATGTTACTTTCAAAACCCAAAGAGCCCTACCAGGTGTTGTACCTCCTTCTTTGTAGTGAAAAATGCAAGGTGCAATAATTTGTTCTGTTCTTCAAATAGCATTCCTTAGACAATAGGACCTTTAAAAATGTGAGGTTGCAACAGACCCTGGAAATTTTGTTGAGTTTATCTCTGCCTTACTAAAATCTCTAACACACATGTCATTTCTTGTTTATTTTGTTCCATTAGCATGATGTCATCAGCATAGTGTGCCAGCAGGATGTTCTTCCAGATGTGCAATAAATCCAGATTCCTTTGACAAAAGGAGAAAGCATTAACATAGCCCTGGGGCAACACTGCAATGTATACTATTGTCACTTCCGAGTGAATTCTGTTTCGGTTCCTCTTTTCAGAAAAGGGTGGGGAAAAAATACTTTTCTAGATCAAAGGCTCATATCATATACCAAAGTCTGTATTTATCTGCACTAGCAAAGATAGCACATCCTTGCAACCGCAAGGAGGGTTACTGCTTGACTGAGTTTGCAAAAGCTGACTGCCATCATTCAGGAAGCACCTCATTTTCGTAGAGGCCAGACTTTTTATTTAAATAGAGATAAGTCGGGACCACTATCTCTGCCTCCTTTAGGGGTACTAAGCTCTGCCATTCCTCACTCTATACAATACTGGTTTTGATTTATAGTCTTAGCTGACAGAGCAGTTTCAGAGGCCTCCCTCAACTCTCTGCACTATGACACATCTCAGACAAGGGAAACAATGTATAGGCTTCACTGATCACCAAATATAACCATTTCAAGTGTACCGTTAGGGAATAAGAACATTACTGGGTGGGTTCATAAATTGAGTGGACCATTGTAGGCTAGACCTTGACCAAGATTCCACTTAATACTTGGTCCTTCACCGAAGGTCTCATCAGGGCAATTTACATTCCTTAGGGTTCTATGTCAACAAAGACTTTGTGTCCAATGACCTAGAAATGTTTAAGTATTCTCTTTTCCTCAATGCATAGTTACTCTGAGATGAAAATTAGCACGTAAGAAGTTTAGAGAGTGCCAGACTTAACATCTATGGAAAGGCAGATAATGAAGTAAGATTGAGCGGAGGAAGAAGCTGGTCTGCACTGCGGTTTCAACAAAGACCACAGCTGACCCTGCAAAGGGCTCTGAAGGTAGTAGCCCTTTTAAGTTGTCCCACATTATGGTGAGGAGACAGACCTTTATATTGCCCCTTCAACTACTCATTGGATAGAAGCTTTCCTTGGGAAGGGGATGTGACCTTGAACAAGGCAGCTCTCTAGCTGAAGATAATTTCCTGAGAGGGCTGATAACAAAACTCTCAGCAACTGAGGGAAAGTTTTATCTCTAAAGACAGAGCTGTGTGACACAGCACGCTACCCCCTGAATCTTCCATTATCCAGCTGTGGGGAAATGTTGGTGCTAGAAATATACCAGGTGCTCAAGCTCATTAATAGAGAATAAATGTAAAGCTACCTTCATATTATTGTCTCAACAGTTTGCTACCCTTGAACTTTTTTTCTTCTAATAACTATGTTTAGCTTTGTTTGTTTTTTTTTTATTTTTTAATATTGTGGTATATATACATAACATAAAACTTATCCTTTTAACCATTTTTTAAGTGTACAATTAAGTGCCATTAAGTATAAATATTGTGTGACTATCACCCCTATGCATTTCCAGAACTCTTTTTTATCATCTCAAACAGAATTTCTATTCCTATTAAATAATAACTCCCCATTTCTCTCTGCCCTTCAGCCTCTGGTAAACTTTATTTTCATTTCACTTTCTGTTTCTATGAATTTGGCTATTCTAGGTACCTCATACATGTGGAACCATATAATATTTTTTCTTTTGTGTCTGGCTTATTTTACTTAGCACAGTGTTTTCAAAGTTCATCTATGATGTACCACGTGTCAGAATTTCATTCCTTTTTAAGGCTCAATAATATATACATGTATTTTTAATTTGACTATTGTAAATAATGCTGCTATGAACATTAGTGTACAAATACCTGTTCAAGTCTCTGTTTTTAATTATTTTGGTTATATAGCCAGATGTGGGAGTAAAATATTGCTGAACAAATAGCTATATTTTATATTATAGTAATACAGAATATTTGTTTCATTCAAAATGTCCACTATTAAGAAAGTATAATTCTCACTGCATACAAAATTATATTCATTTAATAAATTTGCTTTTGTTTATTGAATATGTACTACTTTGCTAAGCATGTTGCATCCATTATATCTTAATTATTGGCAGATAGTAAGTACAAATGAAATGGTAGTGATTGATATTCATTATTGTTATCTCATTGAATCCTTACAATAATCCCTAAAGAAAG
>NW_006434897.1:2069847-2079569 GCF_000325575.1 Pteropus alecto
CTAAATTTATAATGAAAAAATTGGGGCTCAGACAGGTTAATAACTTGCCTAAGGTCATTCCTCCCCACAGTGCAAGAGCCTAGTTGGCAACTAGAACTGTTTCCTCAAAGAGTATGCTCTGAGTTCTTATCTTTTCTTATATATATAGAACTATTAGACCTTTGCTTCATATTTAGGGACCTCATATTTACCTTTCAAAATATATTGAATTACTTTAAAGTGTGGAATTCCCCAAGAGGAATTTGTTATAACATATTCATATATCTGATCAAAATATCAGTCAAGTAAGTTATTTTATTATAAGCATTTTGACAATCATAATAGGAACTTTTTTCTTATTTGTCCTCAAATTTCATGACAGAATATGGAATGTAGGGCTTGCCTAAGATATGAATAATTTTTTTTATGCATGTGGGAACTGGAAACAAACCAATTTTCTACCCCAAATTTTTTCACTTAATAAAAATGATAACATTTTAGAGTTTTTTGGCCGTTTTCTAGAAATATCTTATTAGAACAAGTAGAAAGTTATTTTAAAGTACTTTATAATTTTTTTCAGAAACAGAGGGCATTTTTATTGGATAGTTAATTGAGTTTACACATTAGAAATCTTATTTTAAGTCAAAGTAAATAGGAAAAATAATATAACTTTGCTTTTAGCATAATTATTTAAAACTCATCGGCCTATAATTATTTTAGGAGAAAAATATATCACATAGTTTAATAAAATAAATAGTTTTGGTTTATTTTTGTTTTGTGCCTAGTCTGCTAATAGATTTATGGGCAAGTGATAATGGACAAAAAGCCAGTTTAACAAGATATATCTTTTTAAGAAATGTTTCTCTATACCACAAAAGTTAAAATTATATTAGGAAACAATGTGTAAAATATTTAAATGGTAGTTACATTTTTATTCTATTGTCTTTTACATTTTTGTAAGAGATATTCTATAAATTTTATTGAATTCGGGGTGCAATCTTTGGTTAGGTTGCTACTTTTAGCTAACAGTTTGTTTCTTAATGAAATTTTCTTGTTACATTATTTATTCTTTTTTTTTTAAGCCATTATATCTCTACCTGACTGTGATTTGGCTGTATGAAACTGGGATAAAGTTAAAATAGAGCTGAGATTCTCTAAGAACTCATGAGAATCTTTAAGTTATGAGTAACACATATTGCAATAATTTAATGATATTTATTAATTGTATATAATCCCAATTGAAACACTTAGCTTCTCATCACAGCTTCACTTGAAATTGATAAGCACATCTGGCTTACATGTCTATACTTCTCACTCCAGGCTCATGATTTGGAACAGTATTTTCTAAAATAAACTTTTAAAAGTTTGTCTCTGCAGATGTTTGGTCACAAAGTATGGTGACTCCCCCAGAATTATATTTTCTTAAGTGTGGCAACAAATATCACTATGTAGATTACTCTGAGTACTCCTGCAGTAGAGAAGTATGATTAATGTATTCACTCAAAATATTTGAACCTATTGTTTAGAAATTATGTTATGCATGTTGAAGTCTTTTGATCTCTATGGAGTCCAGCCTGGCAATTGACGGAAAAACAGAAAGCAACAAAAATATCTTTGGATTTTATGTTGGTATATATAAATATTTGCTTGAATATACTGTAACCAATCTATTCAGTTTAGTTTGAAGAGTATTTAATCCCTGGAAAGAGATCATGCAATTGACAATGTTTCTGAATTAACTTTTTTGACTGTTATCTGTCAAGCATATTAAACAAATGAAAGATTTGGTGATGAAAAATTAGTTATGGGTCACTGAATTCAGTACTAAATATATTATGTAATTCAGAAATGACAAAATTCTGTACTGGAATGAAAATTTAAGAAATTGCCTATGTTATATAAATATCTACTTTTTTATATTCTCAAAATTAGGTAAAATTTAGGTAAAATTTAAACCAGTAATATTTTATAAATTAGATTATTAATTTAGTATCTAATAACTTGGTTTATTCTTATAGCACACTTGTGTATTGTGGAAGAGGCTTCATAAGAAAAGGAATTATATGTAATAATGTCACAGTCAGAAGAAGGGAAGTTTTCATCTTAAAGTTGTTCAGTCACTGTGTTATAACTTTCTACAGAAAAGAGTAGGTGTGCCAACAGTTATTTAGATTTTATGATTTTTATGGTTTTTTTATATAACAATATGTTAGAAAAAGCTCATTTTTGTTTAAAAAGTAAGAGATGTTTGTATTATATATAAGGATCATCTAAAATCTGTAATTTTTTTTGTAGCTACCTGTAATCCATTGATTGAATGGCAAAGTATACTATCTCCTTCACCTTAATGACCAAATACTAAACTTTGCTAGTAAGGTGCCCTGTATCTCTCAGGTCTATTAGAACAAAAAGAGGTCACCTGGTTACCTAACACTATTTTGAGAATTCATTTAATGTTCATGCCTGTGATAGAGTCAACGTCTGCTTGAGTCCTAATATGCAACTGATGATAGAATGAAAATCAAGCTCATTTTTATGTGGATTTATATGTCCTTTAGGCAGTAATTACTTGCAGGTGCTATCACTGAGGTTCATTTTCTCCACTATACTCTAAATGGCTCGTTATTAAAGAAAGTTGTTCCAACCTTTATGGAGGTCTAATAACAACTTCCATGGAATCTAAACAAATGGACAAGAAAGAGAAAGACATATATAAAACAAAGTATAAAATTTATTATTGTATTTATTACTTTACTACTACCTGGGAGAAGGTACTTTGCTTAAGAGCTGAATGAGCTCCCTAAGTAAATCTCAGATTTAGTTAGGATAATACTTAAGTCCTGGAACTAGTCCTAAATAATACTTAAGGATTGGAAGTACCAAAGAGAATTTGTGCTATCTGCAGGCATCTAGTTCTCAGAGGAAAAAGGGGATGAGATGATCTAAGCAGAGAATGATTAATTTGCTTATCTCTGATTGACGAATCAGGTAAATCACAGTCTTTCCTTTGGGCAGAACAATTCAATTTCCTCAGTGTGGAAAGACACATGAAAAGTATGGATGAAGGATTCTCCCCTAACAATGTTACTTGAATGATATTCAAGAGGGCAACTGTCATGTCATTGAACATACTTCAACTTTTGAATCAAGGGACCTTGGTAAGAGTTTGTCTGTACCATTCTGATACTGTTTTGACTTCAAAATGTTAAAACTATCCACGCTCCAGTTTTCTCATTTGCAAGTTAATATGATAATGCCTAACTTTCAAAGTTATTTTAAGGGTTAAAACACATAATGCATGTAAAAATACATAAAACTGTGGAAATATAAAATATTATTACCATATTATTAAATGGTAAATGCAACCAAGAGTTATTGAGCACTGTGCTAAGCCTTGAAAATATAAAGATGAATAAGGCATTGTCTCTGATTTTGAGTCTCACATAAAAAATAAAAACATAAACAGATCATTTCAAGAGAAGGGCAGTAACGAGAAATGGCTTGAGTGCTTATGGGTAAATCTCATTCATTGAAAGCTAATGGGAATAAAGTTACTTACAAATTTTAATACAGATCACATGAATCCATGGAACAAACAGCAGCTAAACTTTATGCCCATGGCTTTCTTTCTGTACTTACTTTGCTCCTCTAACCAACATTCATATGAACATAAATTCTACGAAACTAAACATCGTATTATAGAAGTCATGTCATGTAGTGAAAACATTGGATTTATCAATATTAGGCTGTATATTGTAAAAAACCAAGGAGCATGTCACAAGTTCAGCAAGCTTATAGAATCCAGGATTGACATCTAAGATGAAAGCCAAAGCCAAGAGAATGTTCTCAATAAAATAAGAGCTTTGAAAATGCAAAAAGCATAATCTGTGCAGTAGTTTGGGGTCAAAATCAAATAGGGACTAAAAATCAAGAAAATATACAAGAATCATATACTTACACAGAAGAAGGTTAATTCCTTGAACTGAGACAGTCTAATCCATCCCACGTCCTAAAAGGAGAGCTGCCTTGCTCAAGCAGCTTAAAGTACTAGCTGAAAGTTCTGTTTAGCCTATGTTTTTTCAAAATTCTGCCATTCTTAAAAATTGTGATAAAAAATACATACTGTAAAATTTACTATTTTAACCATTTTTAATATACAATTCCATGACATTAAGTATATTCACATTGTTGTACAACCATCACTGCTATCAATTTTCAGAACTTTCCCATCATCTCAAACTGAAACTCTGTACACATTAAACAATAACCCCTCATTCTTCCCTTGCCCATCTTCTGATTACTTTAATTCTACATTCTATGTCTATGAATTTGCCTATTCTAGATGTCTAATATAGTGGAATCATAGAATATTTCTCATTTTGATTTTGCCTTATTTCACATAGCATAATGTTTTTGATAGTCATCCATGTTGTAACATGTATCAGAATTTCATTCTTTCTTAAGAGTGAATAACATGTATATTTCACTTTTTCTTTTTTACTGCATTCATCTGTTGATGGATATTTGAATTGTTTCCACCTCTTGGCTGTTCTAAACAATGCTGCTTTGATCACATGTTCATATTGTGATTAATGCTGCCATGAACATTGGAACATCTGTTGAGTCCCTGAATCCCACTTTTATGGTTATTTGCTCAGAAGTGTAATTGCTGGTATATGGCAACTTTGTTTAATGTTTGAGGAACCACCATACTGTTTTTCACCAGGAATGCATGAGGGTTTCAATTTCTCTGCATTTTCAGCAACAGTTGTTTTTTCTTTTTCTCTTTTTTTGTTTGTTTGTTTTTAATTACAGTCATCATAATGTGTGTGAAGTGGTATTTCATTATGGTTTTGATTTGCAGTTCTCTAATGACTAACAATACTGAGGATATTTTTATGTGCTTATTGGCCATTTGTATGTCTTCTTTGGAGAAATGTCTATTTAAATTCTTTGCCTATGTTTTAAAATTTAAATATAGTTGGTATGCAATATCATATTAGTTATATTAGTTTCAGGTGTACAATAATGGTGTGACATTTTTATACCTTACAATGTGATCACGCCTTGCTAATTTTTGAGTTGGGTTGTTTGGTTATTTTGTAGTTTCGTTGTAGGAGTTTTAAACATATTCTGAATATTAATGTTTTGTCAGATATATTATTTGCAACTACTTTCTCTAATTCTGTGTGTTGTCTTCTCACTCTCTTGATAGTGTTCTTCAATACACAAATGTTTCCATTTTGATGAAGTCCAAATTATCTGTTTTGTTGTTATTGTTGTTGCCTGTGATTTTGGTACCATATCCAGGAAATAATTACCAGTCTACTTTTAAAACAAACTAATTAATTAATCGAAAACTGGAAGAATGCTAAATTAGCTTTTGCAATATTATTATTTTATCTTCAATTTATTAATTAAAATAAGAAAATGAAATGGAGAATTATTACTGAGACTTAGCTAAATATATACTTTTTATTTCATATAGATTATTACTAAAACTAAAGTGCTAATAAAGAATACACCTAAAAATATTGTCACTGTGCTATCCAAATAAAAAATAAACTTTGCCCATTGCAAACTTGAGAAAAAATATTGTCGTGACATTCATGAAATGGTATAGTGCCTGCTTTGTTTGTAGTGATACATGAAACAGACTGCTTTTATTACTGATGGGGAAAATAGGCAAATATTTTGTCTTCTCAGATCTCAGTGTAATTTACAGGTTAATTGTGCATCACAAATACAAAGTAGTTAGATTGTAGAGTTGTTTTCTCTATATTGCTATTGATCTAAATCCACATAAAGAAAAAGGCATTAATTTGAGGGCAAAGAGGTGTTAGAAATGATTTATAGATTTCATGGAGTGTCAGGAAATGGACATCACTATCTAGCGTCTTTTATGAATACTAAGGATGAAATTCTGAAGAAACTAAGCTACAAAATGGAAGCAAATGTTTCACAGAAGGAAATATTGACATAAAACCAATATATCTTGTTTTTAAATGAATCATAGAGATGAATCATGGAGATTATTCAATACCACTGCAATAAGCAAGATAATCTCACCAAAGCTGTCTTCCAAGGGTATTAAAGCCTCCTTTTGTGCTCTAAAAGAACTCTAAGTTTCTGAAGCAAAAACATGAAATAAGCTGGACTCACCCTCATAAACAGAATGTGAAAGTCACCCATCCATTATAGATGAATGACCTCCATATTTACACACCCAAAAGTACCTGCTTAGAAAGCTATCTGGATAGTACCACACTGCCCTTCTTTGTCAGAATTTGTATGAAGAGGGCTAATACAAATTCAGTTGAACAAACCAGTTCAAATAGGAGACGTAGGGAACGCATTTAGACTTCATATGTCCTTACCAACAAAAAGTACAGCACATGACAAGGACTAATGTTTCGATATGAAAGAAAATTTTGGCTGTTGTTGTTAGTCATCATAATAAAAGTAGATATCTGATGCAATGATAGACACAGGTAATGATTTTAAAAGGTGGGATTTGGATGGTAAGGGAAGCAGGGGCACCTTTTCTACATTAAAAAAAAGCATCAATTTTAGTTTGGGTACATAGTCTGACAACACAAAAGAAAATGTTTAGTGGTACTCCCTCTTTGATCTTTGAATGTATGTGATATCAGTAAAGAAAATTAGATTACAACAAATATACTTGAAACTTTATTTATTTCTGCAACCTTATTGAGAGTTGCTCCTTAGATGAAGAGCAAACTATTTCTTTCAATATTTTATTTCTCCAAAAATATTTCTCTCATTCTCTATCAATGAAGAGAATCCCAGAAGGTCAACCCAGTCCAGTCTATTGCTGCCTTTTTCAGATACATCTAAAAGTTCATTAAAGTACTAAGCAGACTTTTCCTGAAAGTATCACTATCAAGCATATTCTTTTCACACAGTTTTTAAGCGAGAGAATATTTTTCCCAACACCTTGGCATGGTTGTGGGTTTTATCTTACTCAAAATAACATCTAGTCCCAGTCATACTCTGAATTTCAGCATAGCAGAACAGTGGACGGATGATATATGAGGATGGTGATTATTCATAGTTGCTCTGTTAAGAAACAGAATCAAGAAATACATTTCCAGTACTCAAAAATAAAACTTTCTTAAGTGATTTTATATTTTGAAGTTGTTTCTTCTGTATAAATATAATTTTCTATTGGCTCATCGAATTTCATTTTCTATACTAATTCTGAAATTTAGGTAGATTCCTGAGTACTAACTTTAGGTGCTCAAAAAAGAAAGAAAGAAAGGAAGGAAGGAAGAAAGGAAGGAAGGAAGGAAGGAAGGAAGGAAGGACGGAAGGAAGGAAGGAAGGAAGGAAGGAAGGAAGGAAGGAAGGAAGAAAAAGAAAAGAAAAGAAGGAAGGAAAGAAGGAAAAAAGGAAGAAAGAATAAAAAAAGAAATAAACAAATAGCTAAAAAGGAAATAAAATCATAGTTTAAATTTTAAAAAATAGTAATATTTAAGGAGAAACATGAAAATTCACCAGGAGATATCCTATATATGATACAAAAATAAAAAATTGATGCCATATACCATGCTAAAATGAGTTCAGTATTGTTAAGTTCAATACCACATATATTGTTCCATTCTTCTGATCTGTATTATCTCTGGGCCTAGAAAACAGCACCAGTATCAACTATATGTGATCCAAGCAATAATCTACTATGAGGGGAGAAGTAGGGGCGAGATAAGCCAAGGGGTTTATCAAAGGGCTGGAACAAATCACTTCAACATTGCCATTATCTGAAGGAGCAGAACAAGGGTTAATCTACTGCACTGATGACTAATATTCAGCTGTGCAGGCATGAAATAACTCTGCACAGTAATGTTAAAGGTCTTCCTGACTCAAAGGCATATTTGTCCTGAAAGGGTTAGCATTTATTTGGTGGAGGGTAAAGGGTTTGCTTGTTGACCAGGTTGAGGTCACAGGGTGAGATTAGGTATTTGGAAGGAATGCACATCTTGTTTTTATTATTAAGAAGGTGTAAAAAAACAAGCTTTAAACAAGCATGAAGACCTGCAAACAGATGGCTAGTTTGACTCAGACCCTTACTACCAACATGTTTTCCCTTACTCGTTTATTTTCAAAATAAAACAAAATCTTTGAACTATTTTAGGAAGTCTAATCATGCTTTGCTCAATTACAATATTTTTGTCTTTACCCTGTGGCCAGAGGGATGGTTGGGCCAGACTGTGGGTTAAGTCTTTCTTTCCCCCATCTTTGGAAGTCATCCAAATTGGTTTGTCAGTTGCCAGTTCATGGCCCTTTCTCTAATGATGTGGTGGTCACAGCTGATTCTCATGTCACATATGAAGTCTATAATAAACTGGAAAATCATTTAGTGTCTTGGGAAACATTAAATTTACAAAGGCATTAATCATTGCCTTGACATTGACTTACATTTTAGTGTTTAGCATGACACATTGTCAGTTAAAAACAAAAATTGACAATGTTGTTGCTCTTTATGTAAAGTTCTTTGGTGCATAGGATACTCTGTGAAGTAGTTTTAAAGACAGATATTTCACTATTAATGGTCTTGATTCTCTGATGATCTACATTAGTAATCCACTTTATAGAGGAAATGTTCATATCTATTAAACAGAGGCACTCTTTAGGAAAAACACTACTAAAAAGTAAATTATTTCTTTCAAAAGATCAGTTAATAGTCTGGGGTATAGGAAATGTTATACTTCTCAGTCAGTGTTGAATATTTTATTTCTGTTGGCCTTGCAAAAGATAGTGTCTTTGAAATTTTAGTTTTGATATTTAATATTCACGTACAAAAGAAATTCTCTCTATACATTAAATATGGATATCGTTTTTGAAGGTATTTTGAATATAGAAGTAAAAATGACATAAAAAATGTAGTCTGTCAAAATAAAATGTATCTACTATCAAGTATTCATTTTTTCATTAATTCAACATATTTTTAATGTCTAGAAAATTCCAGACACTGTTCTAAGTTTGGAATCTATAAAAGTGAAAAAGAAAAAGAAAAAAAAAAGAAACATTGAAGTCCATTCCCCATGATGAGACAACAATAAGAAAGATATGTAAAATATATAGTGTGTTAGATAGATCATGATAAATGCTAAGACAAATAGACAAAAGAGTAAGGAAAGAGCATGTGTATGGGGGAGGATCTCAGGGACTGGTAGTAATTCAAAGAGGGTATATGGGAAGTCCTCACTGAAAAGGTGACCTTTAAATAAAAACCTAGAAGAGGTGAATGAGAAAGGCTCATTACTTCTAGAGGAGAGCATTCCAGACCCAAGGACACCCCAAGGACCAGTGCCCTGAGGCAGATTACATCTGGCATCAGTTTGGTGGAGCAGAGTGAGCTAAGAGGCTAGGATGAGAGGCAGGTGGATGAACTCAGAGAGGTGGGAGGGTCCAGATATGGCAGACCTTGCTCATCATTAGGGAACCATTGCAAGGTTTTAAGCAGAAGAGTGATATTACCTGATCTACATTTTAACATGATTGCTTTTTATGCTTTGTTGTAAATAAACAGCCAAAGACAGAGCATGGAAACCAGTTAAGAGATTATAATAATTAATGATATATTTTTAGAGGGTAAGATTTATAGACATAAAAATAATAGAAAATAATGGAAAAGAGGATAATATTATGCTGCTATGTGATCATCATTTTAGTCATCTTTAACTGATTGTCCAGCACTACCAAAGTGGTTTTACACTTTTTAT
>NW_006434897.1:2079642-2093512 GCF_000325575.1 Pteropus alecto
TTTCCCTAAGCCTGAAACTTCTATTATACTTCATTCTATAGTAAAGAGGGAAAAAATTGCCTTGGTTTTCATGAAAAATATTCTTTCAATTATTCTTTCAATAAAAATTTATTGATCATCAAATATGTAACAGGTATAGTCACTAGAAATATAAAGATGAATAACAGTATTTTTCTTTAAATCCTTACAGTCTCATGAGAAAAAAAAACCAGAAATATAAAAATATATATGTAATACAATTTAGAAGCATAGTTCAGAGATATGTCCAGGGC
This sequence comes from Pteropus alecto, assembly GCF_000325575.1. Lineage (NCBI taxonomy): Eukaryota > Metazoa > Chordata > Mammalia > Chiroptera > Pteropodidae > Pteropus > Pteropus alecto. The sequence goes on from NW_006434897.1 coordinate 2,079,915, forward strand.
ATCATTAAAGCACAGAGTAAGTATATTCAGAGTAAAAATACATATTTTAGCTTAAGAAATCAGAAAAAGTTTCTGAATATTGTTTTGAGTAGACTTCACACTTCTTAAACTCGTCCTCACACTCTTAGACAGGAAGCTGTGATCAAAGACATGTGGAAGTTGATCAGAAGAGAATTCTAGCCACTTCATTCTGAACCTTTGTCTCAGGAACATGCAAACATCAACATTATATATTTATTTAACACATTTATCAAACACTATGTTCTGAGAACAAGCCAAACTCTAGAATTCAAAGAAGAGAAAGCACAGTTCCTGCTCTCAAGGATCTTATTGTCTGATGAGGAGGATAAAAAAAGATAATCCGGAAATGTCAAGAGTATATTTAAGGATAATACATGCGATACATTGAGAGTACAGAGAAGGGACATCTAACCAAGATTAGAAAAATCAGAGGGATGCTTCTGAATATTGTATGTGATGATCTAAAACAAAATTGAGAGCTAGCCAGAAGAAGGAGGTAGTGGTGTTTGTGTGTGTCCGTTCAGCAGTGCATGTAATGAAGTGTAGTAGAGTTAAATGAGAGGATGAGGAAAGATGATGAAGATGTTTTAAGCCTGAATGAGCAGCAAGTACAGAGATTTGGAATTAAGAGACGGGCTATAAGTAGTTGGTAGGATTATCATTTGGTTGAATGAGGGCAGAAGAGTAAAGACTACTGGAGAAGATATGAACAATCAAGTTACAGGAATAATCAGAGGCCAACTATAAAGGTCTTCTATGCCATTCTGAGAAGTTTGGACTTTAGACTTTATTTTGATAGAAAGTCTTTAAAGAGTATTAATCAAGAAATGATATGTTTAGATTTGCGTTTTAAAAATCTAAATTAGCTAATTGCAAACTGATATGAGAGAGACTAGTTAGGTGGGGCAGAAATGCATGCGAGCAGCAATGGTGGCCTTAACTAAGGTAATTACAATAGAATTGAAAACAACAAATTTATTAAAGAAAGACTAAACGGAAATATAATATTCAGAGAAAATACATTAAAAAGAGAATTATTCGCTTTTGGTAATCAGTTAATTTCAAGAAGTATGAATTATTAGAGTAATATCAGGGCTTTTGAGCTGGGCAAATGAGTAGAGTACATCAACCTTTCAAATCAGGGGTGTACTTGGAGAATGAAGTGAAGGAATGGCAATTTTTATTTCAGCTATATTCAGTATGAAATACCTGAGAGAAAAGCAGAGACCTCTCCTAGTAAGTTATATATCTGGAGCTGGGATGAAGAAACGACATGGGGTAGAAAATTAGATCTTGAATCAAGTCAGGTATCTTTATACTTTCTACCTTGGAGTGTGTTCCCTTCTTACTCAGGTACCCCCACAGAGCATGGAAGCAACTTTTAACCTACTTTGTTTAATTTTATTTTCAATTTTGTTTCCATTATACTAGAGCAGGGTTTCTCAGCAACAACATTATTCACTTTCTTTGTTGTGATAGTGGGCTGTTTTATGCAATGCATGATGTTTAGCAGCAGTTCTGACCCTAACAGAGATGCTGGTAGCATGACTTGAGTGCCAATCTTGTTTTCATGGTTGTAGTAGTGATTGATTCAATTTATGTACTAAGAAGTAATTTATCAAGAGGGATAAAATAAGAACTTACTGATTCGGAATGAGATTCTGCGATAGAAATATTTTTCTCTGAAACTATTTGAGGATATTCTTTTTGATTTTATTGGTTTGCAGGATATAAGACAGAAAATTTAAATCAAGATCCTTGGAGACTTTTTACTGAGAACAAAAGTGCCACAAATCAATTAAATTATGTCAGCATTTTATAAACCATAATAAACCAAACATCATTTTTAAGAGATTTAAAAAATTAATTGCATTTCTTTGAAAAATTAGAGTGGCTTCCTAACTAATTAATTAATTAGAGTATCTTTCTAAAGCAAAGGTAATAAGATAACACTTTACAATTCATCATACCAATGGCAAATAATTTTTATTATCACAAACTGCTCCTTTAAAGATTAAATACATAATAAAAATTATTTTTAAGTTTGCACTTAAAATTTAATTCTCACAAAAAATTGCTTAAAAATTTTTTTAATTTAAACAATTCGAGGTGAAAATGCAAACCTGGATATTATATATGACACATTAAAGTCTTATTTATTTTTAATGCATCATTTTCTTTTAATATAAGGAAGACTTTAGAGAGTACCAAAAAATGCGAAGACTATATGTGAAAATGTAAAGAAAATCTTTTAAAATTATAGTTTAAAGAATCCCAAAGTCAACACAAATATCACATACACAACCCCCAATGATTTTTTTCTCTTGTATTTTACCTTCAAACCTCATTTATTATTTTAAGTAACTTTTATAGAAAACTATCCCTTTGCGTTACTTACAATTTCTATGAAGATTTATTTTTTAGTTTTTTTAACAACCTGAAAATGATACTTTCATTAGAAATGCTGAAATTAATTCAAGAAAATTATTAACTCTGAAGCATAAATATATTATTCAAAACATTAATACTTCAACAATATGGAGATGAGGGAAGTAAGACAAAAAGTTAAGCATATAAGAGGATAGTAAAATGTGCTCCCTTTGTCCTCTGTTCCTGACTCTGCCAACATTCCTGGAATAAGGGCAGGTAAGACTTCCAAAGGCATAAAGCCTCCCTTGCCTGACAACAGCTCAAGGCCCACTCCTATCCCTGCTGAGTTATTTCACTTCTTGCCAACCTCTTGATCTTGACCAGATTCCTGACACCTTAGTGTTAGAAATCTATTACTATGATATAGGGAGGAAAGCTGCTTATCATCTCAAATACTTGGAAATCTAAACTTCTATCATGTGCTACAACTCTTCTCACTGAAATAAGCTAGTTTCCTAGAAGTTATTTTACAACTTTGCAAATATTCTTAAGTTATGAGCTACACATAACTTGTTCGTCTATGTGATTTAGAATAATGATGCTCAGATGATTCAGCTCTTTTGAAATTTATCTCCAATTTCAAATATCTATATTAGTTATAGGTTAAATAACAAAATATGTTTATTTTATTATCCACACATTTTTCCTTTAATGCATATCTTCATCAGAAAGCAAATTAATTCTAAAAGATAAATCCCCAAATTTAAAAAAATATTAAATTTAACCCTTTTCACAAATAGGAAATATAGTACAATGATTTAGAGAATAAATTTTGGAATTAGATCTGTATTCAGTTCCATTTACTATTTGTGGGCCTTGAGCAAGTTATTTAAATTGTTTTCTCAGCTATAAAATGGAAATAACATCATATGTACTTCATAAATCTATGTTCAGATTAAATAAAACAATGCATATAAATTACTAACCATAGTGCTTGTCAAACGGTAAGCATTCAGTAAGTATTACCTATTTTTATTGACCTTAGTATCTAAATTGGGGAATTTTTGATGGTAAAACAAAGCCTTTATGGATCTGGAGGTGGAAGAGTAAAATTAACCTCAGATTAAAGTTTCAAGGATTATTCACACTCCTCGTTGTGGAAAGGCCTCTCTGTCTTATTTTAGACCTGACCCTGTTTAAAGTTTGAGAAGAAATACATTTTCCTTAGTTTTTCTGCATGTAATCTTTGCCTAAACTAATGAGTAAATAAAAATGAAATTATTTTATATAAAAGCAAGCGCTTCACAGTTATATGTACTACACAGATAATGTATGCTAAGTTCAGAAATTTAATATGGACATAAAACAATAATCATATTGACTTAATACAATCTATAGTAGAAGGTAAAATTAATTTTACTTGGAAGATAACTGAGGAAGATATAATTAATGTAATGGCCTTCTCATTATGAACTTCTAATGAACCATAAATCAATACGTTATGTAGAAAAATGGAAAGGTCTGTTATAAGCAATGTTATATTCTTCCCAAACAATAGTCAATTAAACTGAAATAAAAAACATGCCTAATATAAAATTTTATATTATTTAGTATGACATAGTCTATATTTTAATATCTCCAAATTTAGGTTTTCACAAACATGATTTCACATGTTTACTAAACACTTTGATTCATTCAATAATACCTATTTTAGTAATTCTAAAGCTATATTTATGGACTGATTTTTAAAGGAGATAAAGAATAAATATCATTGTAATTAATGTTGATAAAAGAGCAGAAAAATGTAGAAATTGATCTTGTCTTCCAAATTCGTTTGTAGATGTTATCCTTGAAAATCTCCGATATTGATTGCAAATCTTGATATACCATGTCCCAAAACTTTTATAAAAGGAGAAACCTGAGACTGTTTTGGTTTAGGACTCAGGGCTGACTGGATCCTCCTCACATTGGAATCCCTAGGACAGAAGCAGGCACAAGTGTTCCAGTCCATTATGGAATTTGAAATGGGGAAGATTATTCCTCTTTCTGATGACTGGAGGGCAAAATTAGGAAATTGCACCTTGAATCTGCACTTTGGTGCCTAAGTTGTGGCAAGACAGTTAAGTACTGACATTTGACAGAGAACAGGAGCAAATGTGGAGGAGCAAATGGGAACTGGAAGGCTCAGAGCAAGCAAGTGGAGAGGACGAGTGAGATGGTATGGTATACCTCCTGAGATGGGAGTTTGGATGCCTACGTGGCTTTCTATCCATTCACCATGAAGGCCATGAGCATATTATATCGTAAAGAAGCTAGATTAAAAGAAAGATGAGTCACCATTTCTCAATGAGTAAAAACCTGAACATTTTATGAAGTGTCATTTATTCAACTTCTCAAAGTATGCATTTTTTTAGTCATTCATTATTTTTATTCATTCACTTATCAGATGCATCAAGCTCCCACCTTGTCTGTGCAACATCTTCCTGCCCCACTTGAATGCCTTAACTCTACTAGAAGCACTAGTCCAATGAATACCTAGGATAAGAGATAAACTCTTCCTGCTAGGTTTTCACAGAGGTTTATCATTCCTATAGTGCCAGCAAGGATATTATATTTGCTCAAAACTCCCAGCATTTTCCTAAAGGAGTTTGACTTCTTATAGGATTTAAGAGGCACATTGTTGAATATGTTTTGATTTCCAGTATTCACCTAAACAGAGAGTTCAAGAATAGCTCTGGTAAATAAATAGAATTTTTAAAAAATTTAGGTTATATTTTTATCCAGAAGTAATAGCTTGGAGTTCTTGTTAGAAAGAAGGTTAAGTTACCAAATATGGGACAATTAGAGGACCATGGAGAGTGGGATTAACACCAAGTCTGGTCTGTGATTTTCCCACCACAAAACACATCAGTACACAATAGTGGGAGAGGTATTATACGTTCTAGGGACTGCGAAGTTATAAGACCTATGGGAAATAACGACCTGCAAATTCTCTTGTTCCTTTGACCACGATCCCGAATTTGTAGTGTGCTCAGCTCAGGTGAATGATACAGTTAATGTTGGGGTTTTTTTTTAGGGCAGCTCTTATTCTCTTATGATTCAGCTCTTTTTCAGTATTTATACACTACCTAGGAAAAAGCAAGAGGGAATTTTAAGGAAGGTAAAAGTAGTAATGTGTGGAAAACTGTGATATTTTACAGGGCCGTATAAATCACTAGATGTCTTGATAGTGATTAAGACAGAAAGAGAGAGCACATGCCAAGGAGACCAAGAATACAAAGAAAGGTAGTGTGATGGTGAATGGTCCTGGCAGAGAGACGTGGGGCTGGAAGTGAGCTAAGGGAACTGACTGAGATCTGAAAGCATTGTAATTTGCTTTGAGTTTTTTAATTTTTGCATTCAATGTGCACAGCCTCACAGTTTTATGAAATTTTTCAAGTTTGGCAAATATTCCAAATATGAATGGCCAGATACAATATTCAAGGTCATTTTTCCCATGCTCTATTCTGACTGCTGAAAGGAACTGAAATGCTGATAATAGAAGTAGAGTAGTTTCCAGGACTGACTGAAGCTCTACAATTACCATTCTGTCTAAACAAAGCCCCATTTGCTGAGGTTCAGACCAGTGAAATAAAAGGTTATCCTTAAGTTTATTCTTTTCCAATTTAAAGGAAGAGTGCTATTGAATGGGAAAACAGGTTTCCTTTGTCTTTTTAAAAAGATATATCTAGATTACTTCTCTACTTAATATTTATGCCATGCATACATATTTCATAAATTAAAACACTAAAGAATCAAAAGAGCTTCATGATATGTGTACCATTAACACTTATTGAACTAGAAAAAAACAACTAGAAACAATATTTGGGGGCTAGGATTAATAAAATCTTCATAAAAAACACTTGGTTGCTAACAGTCATATTACTTATATAATTAGCCTAATGAAATTTCTGGCCTTTGCATTTTTATACAACTTTACTTCAGCATGATTGCGATGGTATGTCTATTATCAATTAACAATGCTGAGAACCAACCTCAGTTTCATCTCAGGTGTTTTCCTTTTCATCTCTCTTTAGCTTACCTAACTTTACTTGAGCCCCATCCAAGTTTAGCAGGAAGCTTCATCTTCTGAAATTGAATCTTGATTCTGTATATTTCTTAAGTTCTTTGAACCTCAGTTTTTCATTTATGAAACAGAGTCAAAAGTATTACAGCCGGCTTTTGTGAAAATTTAATGGAATAGCATATGCTAGCTCATTTTCTGAATTAAGCACACTGCTTAAGTAACATATATTCAAACAAACTATTGTTTCTCAATTTTTAGCTCTAATAACTTCCATAAAGCCTTTGGGGAAAAGAGGCCAAAAACTTCTGGAAGAAATCATTGTTTTCCTTTACAGAGGCTTACACTAGATTATAACTTCTGTAAAACAAATTCTAAGTGACATAAAACTAAAAAAAGCACTTAAATGTACTATGTGGAAAGAAATGCAGAAATAGATATTTATGGAAACTATTAATATTAATATCATTATAAATAGCTCTAATTACGTTCTGCTGAAGGCACAAAGTGAGTCAGATGCAAATGCTCGGCGCCTTCTCCACATACACCCACACACACATACACAGACATGCTGAGCTATCTTCACAGGGTGACCTCCACCCTGGCTTTTACACACACCTTCTAGGAAACAAACAAGATGTTACTGATCGTTAAACAGGTATTATTTAAATTCAACCTGAACCTTGAGCACTAATGCAAAATGAGTTTGGAATCGTGACATTCAGAGGAACTTTCTGCTTTTTAAAAATGTGCACATATTTATATCAGAATGGAAAAGAATGAACAGACATATATGTACTGCAAAAAATAATAATATAGAAACCACTTAAAATTCCACTTGTAGTTTCAGTGATACAATTTATTTTGGCATGATTCAGTGCTCCTCATTTATTGCAATAGCCACAAATTCACTTTGTTTCATCATGAACATTTCTTCTTTAAGCCTTTATATTTTAAAATGTATTTTAATATTTTAGCTTTAATTTAGATGAAATTTTAACTCAGTAGTATGATGGTTTGTTCATTACAAATTCTTTTTCAAGGCGGCTGCTTATTTCTCTACAATTTATAGCCTTTTAAACCTACTCAGATCAGCTTTGAAATATTTAATGATTCAGCTTAAAAGTAATTTCTAATAATCATATATCTAAGATAATCTTTTATTTTAGATATGAATATAGTAGCATTCAAACCACATCTCTAATATTATTTGGAGAGGATTTCAGAAATCTACATTTCCCTGTCACTTTTTTACTTTAATATTGTTATAATACAGATCACATAAAGGATTTTTTCCCCTGGAGGCTAGTCTTTAAATTCAATAGCTAGTAGTATTAAAAGGCTGTTGGAAGCTGGGGGAGGGCTGTATATGTAGAGAGAATATAGGACTGAACAGAAGCTGAAGCAGAGAGAAAAATACCTCCTGCATATAACAAACAGTGCACGATCTCATTTGCACCTCAAGACCGCTAAGATTTCTGTCGAATAGACGATGAAGGACTTTAACTGTAATCCCATGGAATTCATTGTGGCTATTTCAATAATCGTGACAATTTTATTTGGAGTAAACATGTATACATATCAAAACTTGAAAGTTTTTCTGTATGTAGTCCGTTAGCATAGGTGAAACAGCTGTCATTTAAGATAGGAAGATTTAGCAACATATAGTGATATGTGAAAAGGAAATATTTTTCTTCTATTGGCTTCTAATAGAGTCAAAAGACTATCTGTGATAAGCAGATTTTTAAACAAAGAGTTATGAAAATGAAGGCGTATGTAGAAAGCATTTTCTTTTAGATTCTTTTTCACTGTTTCAAATTGGTTTTCATCTCCCAGTCATTTCTATGATATTTACATTCAGGTAGCTGAATCAGCAAAGGGGTTATTAGAACAGACTAGTAATGGAAATGATTTGCTCAGAGATCCCTAGCAGTAAAAGCTTCAGTATAGTGGTGCAATGCTAAATGATTTGAATGCTGGTGGGGCGAGTACACTGCAGCTCTGAGCTCTTCACTTCTCCCACATCCTACTTCTGTTATTGCAGATGGAAATAGACTCACTGAAACTTACAACTGATACAGAATTATTCGTTTTTACATAAACTCCTTAAGTTTCTGTGGAACAATAGTTTCCAGCTTTTATAAAAATCCAGGAATAATTCCCTCTCTGCCTCTGACATATAAATTATGTTGAATTTTTAATTTTGCTGATGCTGTCAGAGTACACAATAGGCATATTCTAGGATATTGTAAATATCTTGGATTAAAAGGAAATGTTTTTTTCATAAGGCCAAGAATAAATGTGTCAATTAAATGGAAATAGTCAATGATCCAAGCAAGGAAAAATAAATGGAAACACAAAATAAGGTGTTTAGCATTATTCTTCTCCTAGACTGTTAAGCCCCAAATTCACTGGCCTAGTTTATGTTCCTTCAACTTAGGAATATAGTAGACTTGTTTTCACCTTAGGATCTTTGAAGTAGCTATAGATCTTCATCTTTCAGACCTCAATTTAAATACATATTCACAGAGAGTCCGCTGTGGACACATCTAAACCAGAGAAATCACTCATCGCACACTTCCTATCATTTTAGTTTCTTGTCCTCATAGCATTTATCATTTCATGAAATTATCTTATATATTTGAGTACCCATTTCTATCTTTCTACATCCCCACTCTACTTCATTCTCCTACCAAATAGAATGTAAACTCAAGAAAAGCAAGAACCTGAACTTCCTTGTCTACTGTTTTATCCTCAGACTGGTTGTAGAATAATGATTGACAAATATTAGATATTCACTAAATATTTGTTGAATATTTGGAAACATATTACTTTGTAGTAGACGTTATGTTTAGAAAATAAAGCTTGCTATATTTTAGCAAATTCCAAAAAAAGATGTAATTCATGTTTTTCACTTTATTTCTATTTGTGAGTAATTTGGAATTATTTTCATGTCTTCAGTGGCACAGTAGAGTAGGTTCAAGGAATTTACATGTTAACTGACAGCAGTTTGGCTTTGGTGCATATTAATTAATGATAAATACCATATATTGAATATTTGCTCAGGTACTGTGCTAAACATCCCCATGTCCTTTCACTTAATTCCCCCAAACACCCATTGATAATAAATACCGTTACTATTGCCATTTTATATATGAGGAAACTGAGGACTAGCAAGGTTAAATAACTTACCCAAAGTTGTTCTACCAAGAAAATGTAGAGCTAGGTTTTGATCCAGTTCTGTGGAACCTGCAAAGCCAGTGATCTTACCGCATTTTACGGTCTCTTATTAAATCAGTTGTTGTGTTTACATATCTTCTCCTAATTTACACAGAAGAGCCTTTTTTTTTTTTTTCATAAAATAAGTCCTCTGTTTAAGCAACAGTCAGTTGTATGACTTTTCTCCCGGTTTTTAGGATTTTTTTTTTTTTTTGTAATTATTGTTTTGTTTTGTGGAATTAGAGATGTGCACTATCTAATCACATTTTTTCTCTTTTAAACAAGGCTAAGTTAGACTGTGTATATAAAAGACTGGAAAGGGGAAAAATTCATATGGTGACCCTACTTCTATGATGGCATTTACACACTACCTAACAAGCACACATTCCCTGAAAAACTCTGTCAGATGTATTATATTATTCTATGAGAAACTGGTCTAAGAATTTGGAGGCAAGCATTCAGGTGCTGGCAATAATGTACTCATCAACTGGTAACTCAATTCTTGAAAATGGAGTTATCTGCTTAACTCAATCAACGAATTAATAAGCATAGACTCTGTCCTGTGCTTGATTTTCTTTCAAAATATATTCATTTTGATTAAGACATTTGAAGAAATAACACTGTATCTACTATGTGAGTAAGGCCTCAGTTGAAGGTAGTCATAAGGATTATGATAAAGAAGAGAGAAATAGGAGTGGGAGGGATGGTAAGAAAGAGAAGAAAAGAAAGGAGTATCAAGTGGAGGAGAAGAAGAAAAAAGAAAGGTATTATAGGTATAGAAAACAAAGGAGAAATACTTTATTTACCTTTAAAAGCATTTGCCAATATTTTTAAAAATCAAGACTCCTTTCCTCTGGCAAGTATTATATATACGTATTTGTATACTGCTATGTATTCCACAAAAAAATAAATACCTACAGTTATCTGAATTAAATGCCCATGACCACCTTAACATTTTTAACAGTTAAGGAAAAAAAACTTTTAGTGAGAGCGGTCTCCCAGAAACATTAAGTGTACTAACTCGACACTATGGGCTTTATAGAGTACTGAGAGGAAGGCCAGTTAGGTCATAAATTCATGAAGCTTCTTGATGCATAACTTACTATCACCCTAGAGATTGAAAACCACTCTTATTTTAAATTTATTTTTGTTAATAAACACATATTTAGTATGGTAGCATATTGTATATGCTTTGGCACTTATGATTCTCTTAAATTTTTTTTCAGGAGGTGTTTAATTGTCAAAGCTTTAAGCATACTTTTCCTAGGAGAACATCAAACATTAACACAGAGAAGACAAATGTGCCTTCATTAGGAGAAAAATACCAAACTGAACGGATAACCTAAAAATAATAGTCTCATGCCCTGAAGAGAAAGAGCAGGTGAGACATATTATTGCAAATAATGCAGCGTTAATCTGGACTTTATATGATTACAAGAAAAAAGTGGCTTTTTATAGAAAATCTAATGCTATAGCTGTATGATCTGATTTTATCAAGGCGCAATATTTCTGAAAGATTTAAATTAATGCATAATCCTTAAAATTTTAGACATAAATCACTTTAAAACAGATTCTCATTGTTTAATAAATGTTCCTCTGTGTTTATTTATAAAGAGAGATTTCATAACTTGACATCTAAATATCAAAAAGTCCAAAAGTCTCTCTCTCTTCAATCTTTAGGAAAAGAAATTTCTCGAGTGTGTACTTGCCTTAAGCAGTCAGTAACACCCTGACCTATATTTTGAAGCTGTCATTTTATTTAGGATATAGATAAAAATAGAACTGCCTCAAAAATTTTATGAAATATGAAAATATTGAGTGAAATATGCACATTATAATAACCATTTGAGGTCAGAAAAAATCATAATTTAATTTAAACTTGTTAGTTGTTCTTCCCATCTATTTCTAATTGGTATCTCCCCTAAGTAATAGCCACAGGGTTTGCACCAAATATATAACTTAAACAACTTTTGCAACATACAATGCTTCTGCAAAACAGTACATTGCTTTTTATTAGGCATTTAATCGAGCATAGAATTTAAAAAACAAAAAGTTAATGTTTTGATGTCAAAAACTAAATACAAAATTAACTAAATTAAAAATTGACTATACATTTTTATGTGACTTTTTTTCATCTATCGAATCTCAAGGAAAAAAGGAAAAATAACAGAACTGTAATTTTTTATTTAATGACTCTCAGGAATATGGGCCCACTGTGTTATTTTTCATGAATAAAAATTCTCAAATATATAGGTAGGTTAAATATTCTACATTATATTTATATTATGTAAAAAAACATTTAAGACTTCTGATTTAGCAGTTTCATTTTATTTTAAATCAGTTATAAAAATAAAAAATAAAATGTGTAGATTAAAGATAAAGATGAAATGTTCTCTAAATTTAATGTTTATTAAAATAATCCTCTCAAACACAACATTATTTGAATACTAAAAAAATTAACAAATACTTATTAAACTCAACAATGGTATAATTATTTTGCTGCTACTTGTCTATCAAAGTTTATATAGTCAAACGAGATATAATTTTTCAGAACTCAGGCCAGATACAGTATCTAATAGAAACCCTTCCCTGATAACCCACCCCTTAAATTTGGATTATTTATACCTACAACATATAATACAAAACATCCCATTTGCATCTATTTTTGCTCTTATCCAGCAGTTTAGTAACTGTCAATTTATTTATTTATCTTTCCTATTAGAGTCTCATGTCTCTGGACTTTATCTTTTATTTCTCTGTCTCCATAGTTTAGCATTTTGCCTAGCATATTGCCAATGTTTAGTTAAAGTTGGTAAATATTTCATTATTCACCTTTGTATCTAACTCCTGGCACATAGTAGATACTTAGTAAATATTTGTGGACTGAAAGGATAAATAAATGAATGTCATCTGCTTTTAGAATCACAACAAAGATACATTTCTCAATTACTACATGCCTAATAAATGGATTAATTAGAAAAAAAAAATCCATACAAAATCTTTAAAAAGGTTGTATAAAATGCCAAGAATTTGTTTTGTTTTTCAGAAAAGTGAGGGAAGATAGTCTTGAATTCCTGTTTGTCTCTCTGTTGTACTTCTTGTATTTGCTTCTATCATTGAATATACGCTACTGTGTTTTTATTCAATGATTTATTATTTATTTAACAAATGTCTATTAATGGTCTCTATGCATGAAGTACTCTTCTAAGCATGGAGAGGGGAGAGGGAACAGAAATATCCCAGTCCTTATTATCTTTTACATTAGTGGGAAAAAAAGACAATAAACAAGAATGAATACATATACATTGTTTTAGATAGAGATAAATGCTAAGAAAAAAATAAAACAAGTAAAGGAGATCAGAAGTAGATTGACATTGTGTGGGGTGACATTAGTATCTTAGATACCATAGGCAAAAAAGGTTTCACTAAGTGACATTTGAGCAGTCTGGAAGAACATAAAGAAGGACTCCCGTGTGTACCTGGGAAGAGACTCTACAGAGGGAAAGGCAATAACAAACAGTGGTGGTGCATGAGCGGAGTTGTGAAACGCAGACTTAGAGGATATTCTAACTACTTTAACTCTCAAAGAAATGGAATGCCATTGTAGGATTTTGAACAGAACAGTGGGATAATATGAATTTGATTTTAACATGATAACCCTGCCTGCTATGTTGATAATATACTGTGAAGGGCAAAGGTAGCTGTAGAGGTCAATTAGAAGGGTATCGCAATAACCAGGGTGAAAAATGATGGTGGCTGAAACTAGGTTATGGCAGTGGAAGTTCTGAGAAGTGGTTGAATACTCTATGCAATGTGAGGATAAAGCCAACAAGATTTGCTGAAACATTACATGTGCGTTATAGAGAGAGAGAGAGAGAGAAAGAGAGAGAGAGAGAGAGAGAGAGAGAGAGAGAGAGAGAGAGAA
>NW_006434897.1:2093600-2105680 GCF_000325575.1 Pteropus alecto
GGAAAGATTGCACGCAGAACATGTTTTGAGAGGAAATCAGAAACTTTTGTATGTGTTAAGTTTGAGATGCCTGAGATGCTATTCAAGCAGAGATGTTAAGTGGGTAGGTAGACATAAGTTAGGAGTTTAATACTAGAGATACAACTTGGATGTTATTAGCATTCAGATAGTGCCAAAACTCTGAGCTTAAATGTGCTCACCAAAAAAGTGAGTATAAAAATAAAACAGAAGTTTAAGTCTTGAGTCTTGGAAAATTCCAAATGTAGAGGTCATAAATGTGAATTGAAATCAGTAAAGGAGAAAAGGAGACTGAAGATGTATAGGGAGAGAGAAATAAAAACGAGGGACTATGGTGTTCCAAAATCAAATGGAATAATTGTTTTAAATAAGAGAAAATGACTAAAATTATGCTGATTTATGATTTAGTCACGTTTGACTCTTTTCTTTGCTCAGAATCTACATGTAACCTTCAGTATTCCTTTGGTTATTTCTACAAAATATCCACATAAGTATTTGTTTCATCAGAGAAGCAGAACTAATATGAGTGATAAGACTAAGGGATTTGTTATAGAGATTAGACATTATGCAATTGTGGGAGCTCTGAAGAAGTCCATGGAAGTTTATTGCCACTGCATCTTAAAGTAACTGAGATCAACAGAACTAGCAGCTGGGAAGAAAAACTATGTTGGCTGGGGGTCAGCTGGGACGAACTGAAATCTTTAGCATAAACTGGACTTCTAAAAGACAATCTTTTCTATACTTACGTCAGCTGGGACAGATGGGTAAACTGGACCCCGCAAAGGCAATCTCTACCTATACCTGTCTCTTGCCACTTCCAACCTCAACATTACAAGTGATATGCAGATAGAAAGACCCATTACAATGGAGCTTCCCACATGTGTATGTGCACCTTCTGAGAGAATAAAGGAGGAGTTCTGGCAGGAAGTAAGGGAGCTACAGATACAGCTGCTGCCCAAAACCAACAAGGTGAGCTAGCAGATCAACATCAAGGAGCATGAGCTGAAACAGCACCTGGCTGCCTACACTAAACTTCAGCATATAATAAAGCTGCTGCAGCATTTTTCCCCCCAGATCTTATGAAGACTTCTTTTCTGACAACCTCAATGCAGAACTACACAGGCAAGGACGTTCTGGGAAGCACAGTACCAGTTTAATAGATTAACATGGTTCAGTCACTCCATGCTAGATAGAATCTAATAAAGTAAAATGAGGATTGAGAGTTAACTACTGTAATCGTTTGTTGTAGTATGTCTATTATTGGACTGTAGTTTCCTCAAAGAGAAAGAGTATATGCTTATGCACCTTTTTTAATTGTGTTCTACCATAATTATTTGTTTCTATGACTGTCTCAACGGCAAGAATTTTTTCCTCATTTTAATCTCAATAATATTTGACTTGTTTAACATCTTCAATTCAAATTTGTTGAGTGACTAACGTTCCTTTAAATTCTACTTTTCTATGATTTTAAGTAAAGATGTTTTGTAGATACTAATAACAAGATTGGTCAGAAATTAACACAATACAGACACTGAAATAATTTTTATGTATCATGTTTGTGAATATGCTCCTACAGTATGCTTAGTCTGACTCTCAGTCTGTCATTTTTAGCTTAATATTCTAGGAAAAGAATAATTAATATATCACTGTGTTTAACTTTTGTTGACTATATAGCATGACTGCATGAATGATTATGCTTTATTTATCTAAAAATTCTCTCCATTCAAGACCACTTGTTCAGTATTTACTTAACCTAGTACCAGAAACATCTGATGCACCTAAATCTCATGTTATTTTTCAGAGATGTGGCATTCTATTGGCTGATACTTTTACCCATAAACATGGCCACAATATATGGAAAAGAAGAAAACTAATTAATAAATAACTATTTATTAATGAATCAAAAAGTTATTCATGGTAATACAAAGTACCATACCTAAATCTCAGTATCAGTTAAGCTCTTGGGAAAAGTTGACATTATTCTTAGGTCTTTTATATCTTCTTCAGTCTTGACCTGTGCTGTGGTCTGAGTGTTCGTGCCCCAGCCCAACCCCAAATTTGTATGTCAAAATCCTAAAACCCAATGTGATGGTATTGGGAGCTGGATCTTTTGGGAGGTACTCAGTCATAAGCGTCCACCTTTATGAATGGAATTAGTGCTCTTGCCCCTTCTGTCATATGAGGACACAGCAAGAAGGCATCAGCCATGAAGCAGGACCAGAGCTCTCACCAGAACACAGCCATGCTGGCATCCTGATCTCTGAATTCCCAGAATTCAGAACTGTGAGAAATGACTTTCTGTTGTTTATAAGTCACCCTTTCTATGACGTTTTGTTATAACAGCCCAAAAGGACTAAATCAATCCGCTATGCCATTACATCAAAGCTTGCCACACTGCTTCCTATGAATGAATATTACTTAGTTAGTTGGTCCAATAATGTCTGCAACCTTCATTTTTATTTTTTAATATAATTTAATTTGTTTAAACTTAAAAACAGAACAGTTCGCTCATTCTTCTATCATCCCACCCTACACTTCCAGCAACCACCAATCTATTCTCTGAATCTATAACCTTGGTTTTGTTTATTTGCTTATTTAGTTTTTATCTTCACATATAAGAGAGATCATATGGTATTTATCTTTCTTTGACTTATTTGAATTAGCATAATGCCTTCGAAGTCCATTCATCTTGTTGCAAATGGCAAAATTTCATTCATTTTTTATGGATGAATGATATTCCATTTTATACGCATACTTATGTAATATTATGTGTATAGAGATAGACATATATGCATATATGTATGTATATTATATATATTATATTTTCTTTATCAATTCATCCATTGATGGACACGTAAATTCTTTCTATATTTTGGCTATTGTAAGTAAGGCTGCAGTAAACATGTGGGTACACATATTTTTCTGAGTTAGTGTTTTAGTTTTCTTCTAATAAATATCCAGAAGTGGAATTGCTGGATCATATGGTAGTTCTATTTTTAATTTTTTGAGGAACCTCAATATTGTTTTTTATAGTAGCCGCATCGATTTACCAACAGTACACAGGGTTTGCTTTTCTCCACATCCTTGCCAATAGTCGTTATTTCTTGTGTTTTTAATAACAGCCATTCGACCAGCTGTGAGCTGATATTTCACTGTGGTTTTCATTTCCATTTCCATGATAATTAATGGTGTAGATCATCTTTTCATGTACCTGTTGGCCATCTGTATGTCTTCTTGGAAAAAGGTCTATTCAGATCTTCTGCACATTTTTTTAAATCAAATTTTTTAACTGTAGAGTTGTATGAGTTTAATATATATTTTGGATATTAGTCTCTTATCAGATATATGATATGCAAATATTTCGTTTTCCCCCATTCAGTAGGTTGCCTTTTCATTTTGTTGATGGTTTCCTTTGCTGTGCAGAAGCTTTTTAGTTTGATGAAGTCCAATTTGTTTTTGCTTTTGTTGCTTTTGCTTTTGGAATCAGATAAAAAATCATTGCCAGGATCTGAGTCAAAAAACTTATTACCTATGTTTTCTTCTAGTTTTATGATTTTAAGTCTTTCTAGATTTTAGATTCAAGTCTTTCATCTCTTTTGAGTTAATTTTTGTGTGTGGTGTAAAGTAGTGGTTCAGTTCACTGTTTTGCATGTAGATGACCAGTTTTTCCCAAAACCATTTATTGAGATGACTGTCCTTCCCCATTGTATATTCTTGATTTCTTTGTTATAAATCTATCATATAAGTGTGGGTTTATTTCCAGGCTGTCTATTCCATCTCATTGATCTATGCGTCTATTTTCATATCAGTACTATACTGTTGTAATTACAATAGCTTTGTAATATAATTTGAAATCAGGGAGCATGATGATTCAGCTTTGTCTTTCTTTCTCAAGATTGCTTTGGCTGTTTGGGGTCTTTTATAGTTCCACACAAATTTTAGGATTGTTTGTTCTATTTCTGTGAAAAATGTCACCGTAATTCTTATAGGGACTGTATTGAATCTGTGGATAGCTTTGTGCAGTAAGAACATTTTAACGATATTAATTTTTCCAATCCATGAGCAAGAAATAATCTTTCCACTTGTTTTTGTCTTCTGCATTTTTTTTCTTTAATGTCTTGTAGTTTTCAGTGTACATGTCTTTCACCTCCTTGATTATATTCCTCTGTATTTTTTTAATATAATTGTAAATGAGACTTTTTTAAATTTTTTCTTTCTGATTCTTCATTAATAGTTTATAGAAACAATAGACTTTTTACTTATCAATTTTTGCATCTTGAAACTACTGAATTCATTTGTTTCTTCTAATACTTAAAAAAATATTTATTTATTTATTTATTTATTTATTTTATGGTGACATTGGTTAAAAAAATTTATTTTTCCCCTCTCTATAATCCTCCCCCCCTACTTTGACCCCAATATATCTTATACATATTTACAGTGTGTGTTCACCTCTCATAGTTATATTTCTTTCTGTTACCACATATTTGACCCCTTTTACCCCATCTACCTCCTCCCTCCTCTTCTACTCACTACCCTCTGATAAATATTAGTCTATAGTCCACGTCCATGAGTCTCTGTTTGTCCTGTTCAGTTGGTACTTTTAGGTTTATATCCCAATTTTTATTTTTAAAGTATGTTCAGAAGAAAAATAACTTTTGAAAGATGTTCAAAGACAAAAGACTGCCAATAGTTTGAAGGAAAATAACATCTCCTGAAGGAATGAACACTATGGCTTCTCTATTACATATAAGTTTTAGGAAATGATAGATTAAAGCTTCAGTCATATGTACCACCCTCGTCTCACCCATTATTTTGCTTCAAATCGGCGCTGAGGATATGATGAGAAGTAAATTAGTCATGGGTCCACCATTGGCTTATAGTCTTGTGGGAGAGTTTTCTCTGGTTGGTAAAAGAAGACAAATTTAAGGATTTGAAGCATGGGAATGATTCAAACTTTCTGTTGCTGGCCTGAAGGAGGGAGAAGCCTGTGTCAAGGAAATAGAGACCTATTTCCTGTGACTGCAAGAACCGAATTCTAGCAACCACCAGAAAGAACTTGAAAGCTGATTTCTGCCCCAGAGCCTCCAGATAAGAACTCAACCTGACTAACATTTTGATTTCAGGACTGTGATATTTAGCAGAGAACTAAATACACCTTGCAAGAATTCTGACATATAGAACTGTGATCTACTAAATTTGTGTTTATTCTAAGCCACTATGTTTGTGGTAATTTTTTTTTTTTTTTCAGCAGTAGAAAACTAATACAGCTGGTCTCTGCTCCACAGTGCTGGCTAGAGTGGATAGATTTGGAACTGGAGAATGTACTTCCAAGATGGCTCACTTACATGGCTGACAAATTGGTGCTGGTTGCATGTGGAGTCTATCAGATGATGCTGAGGGCCGGGGGCATTGGTTCCTCTCCATGTGGGCCTTTACCCTATAGTAGGTGGTTAGGTTCCAAGAGCAATCATCCCAAGAGAACAAGGAAAAAAGTCAATACCAATTTTATGACCTAGCCTAGGAAATTACATAATATAATTCATACCATATTCTGTTGGTGGAGTCAGTCATAAAAATCTGCTCAGGTTCAAACAGAAGAGACATAATCCTTACCATTCAGTCAGAAAGATTTCAACATCTCATTGTAAGAAGTTAATATGTGATAGGGTATTTTGTGACAGCCATATTTGAAACATACAATTTAATTATATGGTGATTTAATGACTAACTCCTATCTCAAAACTCATTTTGTTTGTTAAAATGTTAACAGTTGAAAGAAAAGTTGGAAGTGGTGACAGTGCAAAAAAAAAATATTGTTACACCCAATGTAAAATTAGGGATGAGAATGGTTTGGATGTATAATGCACATGCATGTAATAAATCCCATGATGGCAGATGTCAAAAACACTTGCTAACTTTAATATTAGCTTAAATTTCTAGCAAATATCCAAGATATTGAAAATGGGGAATAATATTAAAATTAAGATCTATTTGAATGAAATGTAAATTTGTTATTTTAACAGTAATTAATAAGCCTTTAATTTGAATTACATCATTATTGTTTTCTTGAACACTTGTTCAACATATAGACATTAATATATAACAATACATAGCATTAACAATAGTTATATTTCATACATCATATATTTTGGTTTGTAAGGTATGTAAATGCTAGAAAACAGAGAAACTATTATTCATCCAGATATAAAATGTAAGCAATTTTTCCATTACAGCATTAGGTATCTCATTTAGGTTTACTTTTTCCAGAAAGTGAATAAAATTCAATATTGTTTTTATTTATAGAATATAATGGTAAGTGAGTATAAAGCAATAACATTAGTCCTCAGCAGATCAAGACTGCATAATAATATCCAAATTATTCCTCTTCATCTTCTACATTTGGATAATTAAAAATAATTGAATCTCATTACTGAGTAAACCAGAAATATGGAAAGCACACTTCCATTTATAATAACATATGCATACATTACTGAAGTTAAAATTTTGGTCAAATAACATATAGATTTTTCAAAATAAAAATGACTTCCATTTCACATAACTTAATAAGTCTAGAATTTCACAATATGAGAGAAGTTTTATACAAATGACGAAAACTAGGAAATGCATTTTTTACATTTTAATTACAATTCACATGTCTGTGTCTCCTGCTGTGATGTTTTGTTAAAAAGAGATTTCATTTGTGAAACTGCCAGTGTAGAAACTGACAGATGGTAAGACCAGTTTCCAACCTGTTTAAGTACTGGTTTAATATGGTTTAGATTATTTTATTAGCATCGTCTACTTTTACTATATATTTAAGTAGCATAACGGTACATTTACAGTTATATTTATTGCATTCTTATAATTAGATCTATTTATATGATTTATACATAGATTTATTGTTATAGTTGTAAATTTTACCAATATACTATTCTTAGAGATGATTTAACTAATTTCTCTAAAAATATGTGTCAAGTTCTATTTATTTTAATGAAATGCCCACAAACACATAAATGCCTGGGGACAATCATTGAACAAGTCAAAAGCCCAACTTAAAAAAAAAAATCACTTTAATAGATGTAACCCATAGACATCAACAAATGAACCAATTAATTGGGTTGGAAATATTTTTAACATTGCAATTAGAAAAAATAAGTATTTAAGCACAAAAATTACCTCATGTGAAGGTGAGAAATCCTGAGGTAATTTTCCAAGGACCTCATGAATCACATTTGGAAATAGAAACAAAAATGAAATTATGTAAAAGGAAAAGACTTTACTGGTGAGGCTGCTTATAAAGACTTCTTTGGTTTTATGTTGATAAACATTATTTTTACTACAGTTTGCTTTCCTTAAAAATAGGCATAAATCCAGTGAACATCAATGTTGGTTTAATTCTCACCTCCTTCACCATCACCCCAACTTTTCCAGCTCTCTAATCTAGATAGTTTTTCCTGGAAATTCAGGTTTACTTCAGTTGCTGGGTAAACAATGCCTCTCCACACCCTCTGCTTTTCATTCTCTCAGCCCATTAAATGGGTTTAGAACTAGATTACGTTGTAAACCTGGGACATGGTACCCCAGTGGCAAGGACAGTGGCATACATTCATCTTAATAGTCTTAATACAACATCTGTCCCCAGGGGATGAATCCTTGGTATCTGTGTAGTTCCCAGATCAAAGACAGCTGATGCAGTATTTTCACCCATTCATCTAGGCTTAGCTTCTGCCAAGGATTCGTGTCTGAAAGCCTGGTCAGTTGACCTGCCTAGCCTTTTAGTTTCCTCCACAGAGCAAGAACATGAATAGATCCTGCTGTTCTGCAACCCAGCATAATTTCTGCTGCAAAAAAAGAGACAGTTTACCAAGTATAGTCACTTCTACGTTTTCTGAAAAATAATTCTGTCTAAATTTTTATCAACTGTGTCTTGTCTACTGGTAGGTTACCCTAATAATGCCATATTGAATTTTTCCTTTGCTCTCTGGACCTTGAACTGCAGCTCAGTCAATCCTTCCATCTCCTAGTCCACACTCTCTCATCAGTCGTTTATCTTGAACCAAGTGCATGTTTCAGCCACAATCTCCAATAAAGGCTCCTGCTGCTCTAAGGTACCCATAATGACACTTCCATGTTACAACAGTTGTTATAAAAAGATGATTTACCTTTTAGTAATATGGAAGAAATCCAGAATGCTAATAATATATAATTGTGTATATGTATGTATGTATATATATACATATATATAATATTTAAACTACATGTATATATGTATATAAACATAGGTAGATAGATAGATAGATAGATAGATAGATAGATAGATAGATAGATAGATAGATAATTTCTTTTATAATGTTAGGCTAAAGCAAAGGGGAGAAGTGGCCTTCATCTAACTTTCTTCATAATAATTGGGTAATCATGGTAGGGTATGAAGTAAATCAAAAACTGATAAAATAGGACAGAAAAAAAGAAGTGCAACTTTTAAATTTATTTTCTGATACTTCATCTACAAATATTGTTTGCAAATGTTTTAAAGTTAACTCACTTTCTAAAACATCTTATGAATTTCATTATAGTAATACGGTTGGAAAGAAAAAAATTATCTCCCTAACCTTCCCTGGGCACTAATTTTACTTTTTAGGTGCCACTACTGAAGAATTTCTAATTTGGTTTGTCACTTCATTGGGAATTCAGTGCACAGAAGGGGCATATGTATAATTGGCAACCTAATTTTTCTGCTTTCATCAAATGGTGTAACGCCAAATCTTCATTGAACTTGCCAGTTAAATGCACTTGGGAACCAGAGAGCAGCAAGCGTTAAGAGATGAAAATGAACAAACTGGAAAGAGTCATTAACTTTCTGTTTTCCTATCACAACAAAAATTGTATTATTGAAAGTGTAGCAATGTGGGAAATTCTACTTGAAACATTAAACAATCTCAAAAGAGAATAATTTATTTACTTAACTTCTAAAATGTTGTTTTGTAATGTATAAATGGGGTTTCTCCAGATAGTTTTCAACAAAAAAACACAAAATAGTTAAAATGAATCAACATTTTTGAAGTGTATTTAGGTTATATATATTCATATGTCTTTTTGGTCCAGTGTATATGAATTCTAAACTTTATTTGGCAAGTAAAATTGTTAGAAAATTAAGTGAGACATGTTGGCTTTATCTAATACCTTAATGAATAAAAGCAATTGGCAGATTGTCATGGTTCTCAAAAATTATGAATGCAATTGAGAGTGTGAAAATTACCATCAGTTGTGGTTACCAAAAATGCCCTTCAAATAGCTGGTCTAATGTATAATTTTGAAGTATGCAACATAGAGTCATTATTATATCATCATTATTGTTGACAATTAATAGAGAACTAGAAAAATAAAAACACCCAAAACTTGCCCAATATGATTGAGCATCATCCTTATACAGGGACAAAACCTATAAAATTATCTATTCACAGCTCTTAAATAAACCGCATATTTATTGGATAAGTGTAAATGTTCAGATCAGGAATATCTCTTTTACAAGTTTCTTTTGCTATGATAGCGGGATTCTTTAGTAAAGACTTTGGAAAAGTTTCCTAACATTTTTTCATCTATAAGGCTAAGTAGTTAGGACTTTTTAAAATCCTTGCCTAACTCTCAGAAATGAACATTTTATAAATCCCTCTTGCAATGGAAAAATGGAGACAGTAGAAGGAAAATGCCAAAGGATTTTGAGTTTTAGATCAGCTTGTTTCATGATTACCCAAAGCTCTAAAGAAACTATTAAAACTTTCAACTAAGCCAGGAATTCTGAATGGAAGGTGGTATGAACTAAGCAGAGTAAGGCAGACTTAGGTTGAATTCAACCTTCGTCACTTAATCAGTGTGTGACCTTAGATTAACTACCTACTCTTCCCAAACCTGACTTTCTTGATCTTTGAAAATGAAGAAATAATAGCTTTTTAAAAAGTGGGCATACACAACCCAACATCCTTTGTTAGTACATCCATTTCCCAATGCTTAATCAAAGAAACTATAATGCCCTGTATTTATGTTACTGATATATTGTCCACTGGTTCCAGCTTTGCTGCCCTTTCTTGATTATATACTTAAGCCAATTTTCAAGGACTTAAATGGACTAAACTCTTTGTCTGAGACATAAAAGAATAAGGAGAAAGGAAAATTAATGTGAAAAACCTGAAAATATAGCCATGGTCATGAGCTACTAAGGAGAGAATATATAATTACTGAGTTGTTGACCTTGCCACTACCTCAATAGCCTCCTGAATGTTAATTTCCTTTTGTCACATTTATGAAAATAGTTTCCCACAGTTGTCCTCCCACGCTAAAACAGGGCTGTCCCCATTTAAAAATATATACCAACCACTAATACTCATTCAAAAATTACTCCTTGCTTTTACACCCAATTTATTCACATTGCAGAAGCCAGATCATAGCCAGTTAGATTATTTAGAACACACACACACACACACACACACACACACACATACGCACACACACACGCACACACACACAGACATGCACACAACCTGGGAAAATGTATAAATTGCTTGATTTCTGGAAGCTGTTTCCCAATATAGTAATGCACCAGATTACAAAAATCCTGTAATCTGTGCAGGAGGCTAGTTAGGGTATAAGGAAGGTGATGTCAGGTATACAAACTTAACATTAGGGACATGGTATCTATCTAGAAATAGTCCTATATGCCAATAGAATGGGTTAAAAAAATGTTTCCTACACACACAGAGTTCAATGCATTTCATCTACTTTACTGCCTACTGATGACAAAATCTATAGGAGCCCAGATAAAGAAGAGGATGGATGGGAAAGAGTGCAATGGGAAAGAGGATCAAGGGAAAATAAATTAGGTAAGCAACAGCAGCATGCATCAGAAGTCTTCTTTATTTCTAAACTGGCAAATGTTCTCCAGGGGATCATCAGTCAAATGATGTCAAAATGGTAGCTGGTTCTGTTTGTAATTCCCATGTTTCCTTATGTGTAGGAACGCAAAGTCCAGTCCAGGTCACAGTCTCAATGCTTCCATTATCCTACAGAAAAACTGATTGCTGTTAATGGTTCCTGGAAGGTGTGACCTGCTTAGAGGAAAGAAGCCGGGTTTCTTTCTTTGCTGGCCTGAAGGAAAGAGACCTGTCAGGTTGTGAATAGATGGGTGAAAGGAAAAGGGGAGAAAGAACCTCACAATTTTCTTCCTGAGAGGAGGAAGAGAAGATAACATCGGTGGTTTGGAGCATGTTCAGCATCCTCGCGGTCCTTTTCGCTACGCTTCAGCCTGCCAGTCTTCTGTTTTGACCTGTCTCTGCACTTGGACTCGACTTAAGCACAAGGATGGGCTAAGGGGTAAGCGAAGTCAGCACCGTCGGACACCGCTTCCCTAAAATGAAAACTCAGCAGTGGGTGTGCGCACGTTAATATGTGAGTATGCGTGCGCGGTAACCCGCGGACGCAGTTGGCCTGGCGCCGCCCCAGCCCAACCCCCAACCCCAATCCCTATAAAGGCCGCGCTCGCCACCGCCCTCCGCACAGTCGGGAGCGCAGTCTGCCGGGGAGGTAGCTGCGGGCTCCCCACACAGTGGCACTCCGCACTCACACACTTGGAAGCGCCTCCCCACGTCCCTCCCCTGCCCTCCTCTTGCTTTGCTTTTCTCTCTCACCACAAATAGTCGCCGACCAACTGCCAATCCGTCTCTCTCTCTCGCAACAACATGACCGACTGGGAAGCGGTGGCTCAGGCACAGCAGCTCTGCTGGCGCAGGCAGGAGGTGCAGGAGGATTATTAAATAACGCAGCTCGACTCCGCAACTGGGAGTGGAGAGAAGGAGCTCAACAGCCGAGAAGGGGAGGGAGGGCAGAGGAGGGGTCCAGGAAAGACACCCCCGTGCCCCGAAGACGCAAACCCCTGATTGCCCAAGAGGAGCCTTAACAAGCAGCGCGGAGCCTTCAAGGTAGTAACGACCCCGGTGGCCCCGCGCTCGGAGGGTCGCGCGTCGCGTTGCCGCTGCGCTGGGGCCGGCCCCTGGCGGACGCGGGATGAC
>NW_006434897.1:2105985-2131705 GCF_000325575.1 Pteropus alecto
GCTGGCGCCTCGGGCTGCGGGGGCCGGGGCAGGGGTGGCGGCGAGGAGGAGGAAGGAGGGGGAGGGGGCGGGGAGTACGGGGCTCCCTGTGTAGCCGCAGTGCCCGAGCCGGGACCGCCTCTTGCCTCCGCCTGCTTGTCCTCTGGCGCTGGCTTCCTGGCTTGGAGGCGAGACCCTCCCCAGCGGCGGCAGGAACAGCTTCGACTTAGTGTGAACAAATTGCTTTGTGGTGGCGTGTCAAGGGCTTCAGGGAGAGGTGTGTGTTCGTTTGTGTGTGTTCGCGCTCCTGACTATGTATGTGTTGGTTCACCTGAAATGAAAATCAGTCCTGAGTCAAAACCGCAGGTGGCCCCTTGGGCCCTCTCACCTTTTGGCTTTTTTCCCCAGGGATTACACGCGGTGCTATCTAGGGGAAGGGGTGCGCGAAAGGGAGACGGAAGGATTTGTGAATGGTGCCTCTGCGCTTGGAGGCTGAGCCTTGCTGATGTAAAGGAGGAGGTATCCGGAGTGAGAAGAAAGGCTATTTATGGCAAAGAGTTGTGAAATTTCTCGGGGTTTCCTTCAGTGTGTCTTGAGCTTCTTTCTTCTCCCTCTCTCCCATCTCTCCCATCTCCTTTATCAGAATTAGAAGTGATTCTGCTTTCCCCCTTCTCTCGTGGGATTTGGAATATGAAATCAAGTCAGAAAAATCACTTGCCTTTTATAGATGGAAAAAAAAAATGCTTCTTAGAAATCTCTTAGAAGAGCTCTTGCCCTTTAATGTTTTTATGTACTTACTCTCCACTCCTCTTAACTCCTCAGGCCATCAATAAGACCCACAAGACATAAAGTACCTACTTGCTCTCAACAGCTTTCTTTTCTAATATCTTTGCAATTGACTACCTTACGACTGAAATGTAACACATACCCTCATCCTTACCCCTAAGAAAGGCTATTAAAAACGATGCACACACATTTTACTGTAAAGCTGGTTCTATTAAACGCTTTAGTGGAGGAAAGAGAAGCAGACACCTAGCTGAGTTTATATTGATTACTACTGATTAAAAACTTGCTATTAAGAAAAGACCTAAAATATTGTTAATCTAGGCTACGATAGTTTCTTTCAGTTTCTCTTTCTATTTGATTTTTAACAGAGACATAACTTGAAGCTTAGAGATGACTTGGGACAATGTCTACTAACTATGCTTTAGTAAATTTATGTTTGTTCTTAAAAGTTAGCAACAGAGCTTTTATAGAGCTGATGACTTATTTGTGACTGAGATAGTAGGTCATTGTCTTTATTCTTTTACATTGGGGTGTCTCCAAGGCCTGCCAAACACAATGTTTTAAAACACTGAAATTCCATGTTACAACTACCCCTTCAGTAATTTCACAGAGAAGAAAGAGAAGCAAACTGGTCAACCCATCATCAGAGTGATTTGTCTTCCTTTGATATTAATTAGGGAGCTCCTTATTTTGATTGAAACATGCCAACTGTATTTTTTTCTCCTTTCCCCAGTATGAAAGTGGTTTTCATTACCAGTCATGTGTATTTTGAAGACAAGCAGAGTTAAGTTATTTTGATTTGGTTATGTTCATATTGGTTTAAAATACATTTTCAACATTGGAGCATGTGTGGTTTTATATATTACTTTAGAATCTATACTGAGAGCCCTACTGAGTGTTGTTACATTAACTTTCCTGAATCGTTGGAATTTTAAAATGTACTTGATGAACTATAGTATTACAATCATTAAAAAGTCATATTTATGAATATTTTGTTCTTTGACGCTGTCAGAGAATCAGCAACTGTTTGTTATTTTAATGATCTGTTATTTATACTATAGAACGTAAATTTACATCAAACTTATGAAGTAGAAAATAAAAAGTGTATTATATTTTAGTTATTCAAGTTTTTATTGCATTTTATTATTCAACATAGCTCTCATAACAGGGCCTGCCATGTGCAAGGTACTGTTTAGGCATTGTGGAGAGAGAACATAAGACTCCCTTGCTCCCTGCCCTTCAGGAGCTTACTTTCTGATTGTGAGGAATCTGATGCTCATGCTTGAATGGAGTTAGCAACCCATGACAATATGAGATTGCATGTCTGTTGAGGACTGTAGGAGTTCAGAACACTGACAATAATATTTCATACTGGGTTTTGTTTAAAAAGGCTTCAGGGATAGGTAAGACTTGCTTAGTCTTGATCTTAAAGTATAAATAGGATTAGTGGCTTATGGATGACAATATGAGGTAGAAGGTGTATCTTTTGAAATTGTAGAAAAGAACAAAGTTATAAGAAAGATAAGTTTATTTTGAAATAGATTTAAATAGATTTAAATATTCGAAATAGATATTGAAAAGTGGTGGAATTTCATGTGCCAAGTGCAGGGCAAGTCTGTTTTTGATGTAAAATATTCTGTACATGCTAGTCTTGTAATTGTCAATACACATTTTTGTACCTAAGAAGACAAATCTTTGACTTTCTATTGCCTTTTAATGATCAAAATGCTCAACATATTTGTAAACAATACTTATTCTTTTTTTTAAAATTTATTTTTAATTTTTTTGAGGTGACATTGATTAACAAAGTCCAGTAAGTTTCAGGTGTATAAACAATACTTATTCTAAAATTTAAATATACCACATCGTACTGTGTTGAATTTGGTATTAATAACAAGGTGTTTGAGATACATCTGTAACCAACCATCTTTAGAAAGTAGGACATATGTAAAAGAAAACTGTATTAAGTGAGCATTTATTGAATACTTAAATATTTTATTCTTCATATAAAATGTGTAACCCATTAAATAACATATTTTCTATAATATTTTTATTTTAAAGTTATTAGATGCATCCATATAATAATCTATCCTTACATTATTTTCCATGAGTATAGAGCTGCAATGAAAGGCTGTGGGGAACAATTTTAGATTGTAGGAACAATTTTAAAGATATTGTAACTATCTTCTAGTAAATAGATTGTATTAATAATAGGAACATATCCTGTCTCTAAGCATTCTGAACTTACTTATTTTTTTTATGTATATACTTGTTTTTATAAATACACAAAATTGTTTAAAATGCATTTATCCATTTTAAGAACTCAAAAGGAAACACCTTAAATAACTCTTAGCCTGTTTATTCAGTATGACACCCCAGAAGTATGTTTTGGTGACAGTAAATAAAAAGTACAAATATTAGATATGACTTTCAATAAATAACAGTAGAATTACTTTCAGTTTGGTCAGATTAAAAGAGTTTCATATATAGTTTTTGTTGACAGTGAATAGATAAGAGTTAGTACAAAAGTGAAAAACCTATTAAATCACCAATTTCATATTCATGCAGGAATGGGATGATTTCCAAAGTAGAGTACAAATCAGACTGTCTGTTAATTGGTATTTTGAGTTTGGTTTTGAACTATATGTCACAGGTGTATCACTTTGATAATGTAATCTCTCCTACTATATGACTGACAAATTCTGCAAGATTTCCCTCTTAGATAGTGACAAAATCTGTTTGCTTTATATTGAGAACATAAGCTTCTCTTAGCAATATTATCTTCACTATGCACGGGTATCAGTTAACAATAAAATATGAAGTCTGGGGTGGGATAAGCAGTAAGAAAAGATGGGGAGATTGATGAAAAACAGTATAACAAAAGCAACATAAATATGTTATATTTAGCTTAAGCCGAATATAACATAAAAATGTAAAAATGACCACTCTAAACCAGAATGGATACAGTACCAAGATATTTTTATCGGTTTTAAATTTTATTTTATTTTTCAGTTTTTTATTTTAAAATGACCATATTGCATCTTAGGCATTTCGTGTGGCCTAAATAAAATGGCAAAATAAAAAGTGGTGTTTGAAAACATGTACTAGGGTCTGCGATATAATATTAAATTTTTTTAAAGCTTTCTGATTGAATGATCGACAAATGAAGTTTAATGTTTGGCCAAATTGTGGCCCTGTACTTAGATTAACTTAAAATACAGCTTTTGGTTTTGCATTATTGACACTGGATTAGCAATTCTTAAATTTCAATTAAACTAATTAAAATTTAAAATACCATAACTATGTTCTGAAACTAAATAAAATCTAAAGGTCATTTATAAGGAAACATTTTATTATCTAATAGCAAATTCTTAACCTAGAGCGGTGATTCTCAAAATGTGGTTCCCTGAGAAGCAGCACCAGTGAACTTGTTAAAAGACCAATCCCACCACAGACTGACTGAATCAGAAACTGTGGGATGGGGTCCTCCATGAGATTCTTATGCACTCTCAAGTTTGAGTACCATTGATCCAGAGTATTTCACTGACCTACAGTGAAACTTGCAGGCTGTGTCTTCTGCCTGTTTTGTGTCTAAGTAGTTTCCTCAACTGGTAGAGATAACTATGGTTTAACTATTTAGACCAAGAAAATACTGTAGTATACTCTCTACCAGATTTTCATCTTAACTGTATTTTTAAAAAAAAAGTCAGTTTCTAATTCCTGTGCACATATTTGCTGTTGATTGGGGGAAGCAATACATAGTGTAGAATTTAATTGGACAGTAACTGTCCCAGGTTGGACCTTGCTGATACTCATTTATAAAGACAAAAATATGCAGAGTGTACAAAAGTTGACCACTTTCTGTTTAGTCCGGTAGACTCATATGTGATATTTTTGGTCTTGGCATGTGGTAATCATCTTTCTCTGTATAAGAACACAATTATTTTAGCTGCACAAGAGTAGCATCACATGGAGTTTTCTTGAATCTTACTACTGAAATAAATTTCTCACCACATCTCTACCATCTTTCAAGGTTAAAGATAATGTGTTCATATCCTTTATATCTTTTAGTATCCCTCTCCCTCCCTGTTCTCCTCCTCCCTCTCTGCCTCTCTCTTTCCGTTCCCCCACCACCATCTCTCTGTTTCAATTGAGAGCTCAATCATTCTTTTTCTTGGCCTCCTTTGCTACATCAGTTACATAATATATATATAGGTTTACTTCCATGTTCCTTTACCTTGTGGTACTTATTGCAATTTTAATCTTATGTTTATTTTTGTAATTGGTTCAGTATTGTATCATCAGAAATTAACAGTGCCCAATACATAGTGAATGCCCCCAAAATATTAGTTGAATAACTGTATGCCCTCATTCTATGGATGTTTCATATTTTTCCAAAGAAAGACACTTTAAGAAAGACTTTAAAATATAGTCTTACAACCTATGTGAACATAGGTATTGCTTTTCTTCTATTTTGCAAATGACATTTTTTATTAAAAGCAACAGCAATGGCTATAATATGCTGAACATTTCCTACATGATAAGCAGTTTATATATATTATGCCGTGTAATTCATCTAATATAAAGGTGTTTTCATGAATATTTTAGGTTAAGGAAACTAACTCTCTCTTTTGTGGTTTGCTATATAAATCAGACTTTGATTTTTTTTTTTTTTTATTACAGTGATGCAAAAATTATGAAATCAGTAGAAAAAGTATAAAGGAGTGTATCCTTGTTCCCGATTTAACTCAGGGCCTAGCACTGTCTGTGCATTACCTGCCCTGTTGCCACCATCTTCAGTGATGCTGTTGTTGCTTCTTGGGTAATTGGAAGAAATGATGAAGGACTTACAAGGCTGAAGCTCCCATCTTCTTACTGTTCTTTTCCATACCAATGCTTTCTGCCCTCAGTACCACTCATTCACAGTTCTCTTACCCCATCTGGTCAGAATCTTTCTACATGTTATTGGAAATTTAAGCTGTAACCAAATATAATTCTAAGAATGAGTGCCATTATAGAGAGAATGTTCAAACATTAGATAGTCTCCATATTTGGACATATGCAGCTTATCTTCTGGAAAGGTTCACACAGAGCTTTGAGTACCTTGTTTAAGCAAAGTTGATCTTAGGTGCAGTCTGTTAATCCAGCTTGTGTCCTATGAGAAGAAAATACCACATGGTAGTATCAGTTTAGTTTCTTTGGGCTTTTACTTTTCAATTCATTTATTTAAATATGAGTTTAATCAATATTCAAATATTTGAGTATTGATTAAAGGAAATATTTAAAGGCTGACTCTGTAGAAGTCAGTAGACTTCTTGGTTATTCTGAAGCCCTCTACTAGACAAACTGTATGAAACTGTATATTTTATAGTGTTTAAATCAGTCAGTAGCATGAATAACATGTTAGTAGATGCAGTAGATCAAGAAGAAAAAAATAATTGGTTGTTTAACTGAGTATTTCAAATATGGCCCACTTTGTAGCTTTTGTTGGAATCTGTTTCTGTCTCTGAAATAATTTAATCATTAACCAGAGCCTCAGCCATTCCCCTGATTCAGGATCAATCCTCCTGTGTATTGGGAAGGTCAACTGGTTTTTGGGGCTTAAGAGTAAGCCACCCTCGAAGTCCAGCTCTAATATTCTAACATATGTATAATAGTGCTTCTTTATTATAACTGAAACTGAGTTCTCACCTAATATTTTCCCCAGCATCTTGATAAATTACCTAAGATCATCATTTTTCCTATTGTATGAGCAAAGCTCTTTTGACAGAACATTCTTCGTTTCTTTAAAGACTGGGATCTTTCCTTTGAAATCGTCTCATTTACAGAGTCCTTTTATATGCCAGCAAACTCCTCCCAAGAATACCAGTTTCCTGGATGTTTAAACATTGCCAATTCCTACAGTTATGTTAAGTTTCCAGTACTCACTCTTGAATCTCCATGATGCCAACTACTCATGGCATATTGCCATACTCCCAGATAGTCAGGCTGGTTGGACTTCTTGGAACTATTTACCACTGGGTCTCTATAGTGCATCCCAGACTATGGTGCTAGTCTAGTTCCAGGTTCCAACCATCACCAGATTGCCTTATTTTGCTACATGTAGTCTTCCCTTGCCTGGCTGTGTCCTCACTATAGAGCTACCTCATTCATCATCATTGGCAACAAATATTTTGTAAATGCTTATCCTGTAAAAGTCATCCTGTTTGAAAAAGAATGCACCTCCTATGGTTCCTGTGATTCCTGAACAGCATAATTCACTATAAATGTGTATAAATGAAATACACATTCTTCCATGTCTTGTTTGGTACCCAGAAGTGAAATGTGTATACAAATATATGCCGAATGTGCATATGAATTCTTTAGGATTTGCCTCTTTCTCCTTATTCTAGTCAATTGTTAATTTTAAGATGATCTGGCTCTTCTCCATTCTCCTTTATAACCTTATTTGAACATGATATGTTTGGAATGTAGAACAGCTGAAGAAACATACTCCAGATGGTACGATGCCTTCTCTAATTTTTCCCATTTGTTAATGAAATCTAGTGGTATTCCTGTGTTCAAGAAGTGTTTATTAAGCCAGGTATACTACCTTAATTCAACTCTTCTGGAATTCTTAGTGATGTACCTTCCTTGAACAACCAAATTTAGAGTAACATATCATATTTATTATGTGCCTATTCACTGTAATTAGCTCTTTCCTAAAAATAAGTAAATACTGTAATTCTGTTAATGAGTTCTTATTATTGTGTATGTGTGACTTATTTATTTTTTTGTTTGTTTTTCACAATAATAGAAGACAACTTATCACAAACCTATATTAGCTTTATAAATAAATCTAAACAAGGATACATGAATAAAGTCATGGCACAGATAAATGCAAATGCAGGCTTTAACATTCTAGGCAATTCTTCCTTTAGAAACTACTT
This sequence comes from Pteropus alecto, assembly GCF_000325575.1. NCBI lineage: Eukaryota > Metazoa > Chordata > Mammalia > Chiroptera > Pteropodidae > Pteropus > Pteropus alecto. The sequence continues at coordinate 2,113,680 of NW_006434897.1, forward strand.
TTATGTTTGTTTGTTTTTTGTTTATTTATAGATCTACAAATTACCAGAGCATTAAGTCTGAATATATGAAATATGTTTAGTAAGTACTCCTTTCTAACATTCAGTATTCTTCAGGACATTGAGAAAAAGCTTGAAGGCAGAAAAGCATACAAATATCCCAAAAACATCAGCCGAGAAGGTTAGGAAAAGGAAGAAAATGCCTCTAAACCAAACTCAAATTCATTATTAGAAATGCAGATCGAGAGTAACTTATTACAGGTAAAGTTTCAAAATATCTTATCAGTAACGAAATGATGGCTCTGTACATCAGGATTCCTAAATTTTCAAAGGAATGTTAACTATTGGGCAGATAGCTCAATTTTAATATTATATTCATGTTCAAAAAGACCCCAAAACACTAAAAGTATTCATTAATAACTGAGTTATTTAAAAGTTAGAATGTACCTCCTAATTTTGAAAATAAAATATAGATTAATAAACTGGGCCACCAACATAATTACAAATTTTGTACATAGCAAGGATGTTAATGTATAGACACATTATTGTTAAAGTTAACTTTGAAGGGTATTCCCTACAGTGTACCTCAAGGTGTAAATATGGTGGTATTGGAGAGCTTCTGAAATGATAAAGGGCCCCATGCAGTGGAAGTGTTTCAGTTGATTAGAAGGAGAGTGTAATATGAAGCATCTCTGGGGGAATCATAAGGGTCCCAGGTCTAAGGACTGCTCAAAACAGGAAGGGATAGAGACCCTCAGTGTTAATCGTTTAGCGAAGAGAAGGAAAGAATTGCCTCCCAGGATATTTCTAAGGAGCATGAGGTTCACTGGGCAATGATAGAGAAAACACACAGCCACAGAAGTCTAATGCAGGAAAGGAATGGATGAGGTGTTTTAAAATCCAAAGAGCTTTCATTTGAATATAGGACAGATTGGTAATTTTGAAGTTCTGGAGATCCTCCAGTCCTCCCTTTCCAATCTGCTAGACCTGTCTCTCCAGTCTCCTTGGGTACAAGGGAGCTATCCAGGGTACTACACTCTTGCTGAACTCCTCTCTTGCAAAATTAATTGTTCAACAGATTTGTTGCTTTTATGTTTACTAATCCTAGGGTCTGCTCTTGGCAGATACTACATCATTCACTTGGCGTGTCTAACCTTCTATCCTTTGGTTTATTCCAGAGGGCCCTTCAAGGCTCAATTCAATATAAATTCAAGAAAGCCTACCCCAAAACCATGCAAGAAGCCTATTTTGTGTTTCAGTAACAACCTGCGGATATCGCTATCACATCTCCATTTAAAGTATCATAATTCACTGATTGCTTGTGCTTTATGCCCACTAGCATGTGAGCTAGTGAGGGCAGGGATTTTGTATTTTCTCTTTTTCGAGCCCCTGATCTAAATCAATGACATGAGGATCCTCAGTACCTGTTAAATGAGTGAATACTGCTTAAGAGTGACTTGAATTTTGTCCATATTAAGTGAGCTCCTCCCAGTGCTAGCCACTGTCATGAATCACTTTGAATATTGTTCTTTATGGCTTTTTTATGGACTGAAAATTTGTTTCTAAGAGTAACCTAAAATGGCTAAAAGTCATGAAAAAAAAAAGAGAGGGCTGGAGTAATTCTTGGAACTATGGTATATATACCATGGGCGTTAGGGGATCAGCAAGGTTTAAGGAAGAAAGAAGAAGCAGTACAGGCTGATATAGAGAATGGGGGTAAAAGGAGAGTCACTTCCTCAAACCAGGATCCAGAACACTCACTCCCCATTTACTTTCTAAAGCTTCTGAAATATGGCATTTCCTCTTATTTACATAACCCAGATCCACATTTTGAAATGTCTACAAATCTGTTACTAGGGCCCTGTGTATTCGTTGATTAATGAAACATGCATGGTTCCTGTCCTCCTGAAGCATACAGTTTAGTTCCCACTTGCAGTACCCATATTATCCTTGATCCTTGGTGAGAGTGGAAGTTGGTAGACTTCTATTCTCTGTCTCCTGGTAGCCATATTAGTGACCTCCTGGACAGCCATAAAGAATAAGTGTGCTTTTTTCTAGCACTCCATCCCCATACATGTCATTGCTCTTAATGTTCAGTGTGGCAGTAATTGACTACATCATCATAGACATACACTTTTACTTCCACGTAGTACATTCTGCCACTGGTGTGATACTGACTTACTGATAACTTTTGCATGATGTTGATAATTTGTGTTCCTGTTTATATCTTCTTTTATCGGGTTATTTTAAGAATAGTCAGATACCACAATTTGTCTTTGGTTAGAAAATCCCTGTATTTAAAATGCATGAAACACAGGAAATAGTTGTGTGGCCTTTTGTGGAGGTTATGATTGCTTTGTAGATCTACCTTTCACATTTTTGAAGTATGTATACTATCTATTCTAGAGGTCATGTGTTTCTCTTTCCTAGTTTTTTTTTTCTTTTACCTATTGATAGCAGGAATATTTTGATTATTAAGTATAAAAAGAGAAGATCTATTTCTTAATGATTTTTCTCCCTTAGGATCCTAATCATATAACTCAAAGAAATATTATGGATTCAAAATATCTTACAAGTAAGAGAAAGGATTTTTAAAGTGTAAAAAATTAGTAAGCAAAAGTTTTCTGCAACCATCCCAAATAAACTCAGTTTGGAAAACTGATCATTTCTTTGCTTCATATTTGGAATTATGCGAAGTGATATGATTATTATTAATTTTGTAGATTAAAAATCACAAGAGCCATTTTTCTAATAATGTTAGAGATGGAACACTCTTGTAAAAACTATGTTTAATCTATCAGGAAGAAAAGTTGCCTTAAAACTGTTTTAAGAGTGAGTATGATATGTGTGCATGGTTTGGGTGTTTTATAATGAAACTGTTAGGAGAAAGGGATGGATTTTAGCAATCATGTGAATCATTTGTGTTGTGTAAGCATAGCCCCAGGAATCCTCAGCACTCAGTCAAACCGAAGACTCCTTAGGCACCAAAAGTGATGATTGCCTCTGATTTAGAGTGTGGTCAGGAAAAGATGGGAGCCTGCTGTGATTGCACTCTTCTTTTCTTCTTTAACAGAAGATAATGCAGTCTACACCCCCATTAAAACTAGTTTAAAAGCCTGCACAAATATTACTGAATTAAATGGTTTTACTAGAATATTATTTAACATTAAGTCAAAATTTGGATCATTCTTTGTTAAATCTGTGTGTATAGAAACCTACACATGTATATAGTAATGTTATGTTTTATAATGGAACCTATCTTGTCTAATTTTTTTCTTATAATGTGGGTGATTTTAGTTAGGTTTTTCTTTTGAGAAGAGGGGTAAATCAGCTAGTGTGCTCCTGAAAAAACAGTATGAATAGTGTATGTATCTGTATCATCGATCTATAAGAATATTTTAAGGAATTGGCTCACATGATTGTGGAGGCTGGCAAATCTGAAATCTGTAGGGCAGGCCAGTAGGCTGGAAACTCAGACAAGATTTCTGTGTTATAGTTTGAGGCAGAATTCCTTCTCCAATAAATTTCAGTTTTTGCACTTAAGGCCTTAACTGATTAGATGAGACTCACACTCTTGAGGGTGATCTGCTTTACTTAAAGTCAAATGTTAGTAGATATTAATCTCATCTACAAAATACCTTCACAGCAACATCTAGACTAATATTTGACTAAATAACTGAGTACCATAGCCAAGCCAAATTGACACATACAATTTAACTATCACAGAGTGTGAGGTATTAGATGTTAGCAAGCCCTTTCTGTTTTACATAAGTTGAAGTATACATGTTTTTTCCTTTAGTATCGGTCAGTTATTGGAATTTGTAGGCCTAAGCCATCATTTATTAGTTCCTTACTTATTTTGTAATCATTTATTTAAGAATACACTATTTGTAAGAGACAATGCTAGGCAACTGAATAATTTAAAGAAAATGAATGACAGAGGCCATGTAGTCTAAGTGTCTTAATTCTAGTAGAAGATTGACAAGTATATTAGATGGCTGTATGATAAGTAAATTTGAAGAGTGAAAATGTGCATTTTTCAAGCTTGTTAATTAAACATCATTATCCTCATGAACAACCAAAAAAAAAATTTATGTCAGTGGTTAACAGGTTAAGTTACTATACTTACTAGTTTTAGTATAACTCATGTAAAATTGGATTTTGAAAGGTATCCTTGCCCACCGCAGGTCAACTTCATTTAAACGATGTTGCCCATGAATACATTCATTTTAACACTTTAAGGATTTGTATTTGTATTCAACCTATGCAAATGTGATTCAGTATGTACTCAAACAGGTCTGACAAATAGACTGTCATGTTTTATTGATTATCTTGTTCTTCGTATAACAGAGCAATAAACATTTTCTTTACTGTTTCAAAATGAGTGTTTTCTCACCATATTTATCATCTCCAAACTATATTTTCTTTCTCTTTTCTTATAAAGTGGATATGAACTGGCTTTTGAGGTTCTCTGTAAGCTCACCACACTTTGTTAATCTAAACATAGATCTATTTTGTTAAGGTCATGTAACTTAGAGCACCCTCACACAGGGAGCATATGCATTTAATCCTTTCTGTTTATGCAAATCTCAGCTGTCATTACAGGCCTAGCTCCATGAAACCTTCCATGACGACTTTTACCCACCTGGGAGTTTTCTTGGCTGCACTCTAAGTTGTGAGCAATACCTAGTTGGCACTAGACAATTAAGTACAGTCTGTTATGCTACAATGCATTTTCCTGTAATGTGAATTAGCTTCTACACAATGGATAAATAGGAGAATTATGTTAGTAAGATGTGGCAGTTGGTTCACGTGTGATTCCCCCCCAGTATTTTAATATTTAGCTTTACCAACTAATTATAGCTGAATGAAAAGTATGCTACTATAGGCAAATGCAAAGTACAATAGAAAGATACCCTTTTCACCAATCTACTTTCATCTTTTTTTAAAAAGGAAAAGTTTATATATTTTCTGTGTAATTTCTTTTTTTATTAGGAATTTTGCATGTCCTTTTAGGCATATCAGATTTTTATAAAAAATTGTCATAATTTTGTCATAATTTTAGAACTCTGTGTTATAAGTTGCATAGATTTTGAGTATTTCTATGTTTTTGAGGATATAAGCTCTGTTATATTTATTGTCCAGTTTTTAGAATGAAAGGACACATATGTTTCAATAGCAGGAACTGGACAAAATCTATTTCAAATCACTCAATATTTATTGAACATCTACTATGTGCCAGGCACTAGTGCTAATGTTGAATGTATGAAAAATGAGCAAGGGAGACTAAACACAAGTCCTGTATGATGTTAGTCCTATCGCTTAGCTCGGTAAACGAAGAAAGACAATAAGAAGTAACTGTGACCTTTGTTCATGTTTCTCCCTCTGCCTGGAATGCTCTCACATTCCTGTTTTATTTAGCTAATTTGTTCCCAAATTTCATCTCTCAACTCGAATATCTTTTCTTTATACTAGTCTAAACTCTCAGAGTACCGTCCACTTTTCTTTCGTAGTATGTAAGGTAGCTGTAATTTTACAATTATTTTTGTGAGATTATTTAGATAATATTTTTCTTTTTTAATCAAATTTGTTGGGGTGACATATAATTAATAAAATGATATAGGTTTAAAGTGTACAATTCTGTAATACATTATCTGTATATTGCATTGTGTGTTTACCACCTAGAGTCAAATCTTTTTCCATCACTGTTTATTTGACCACCTTTACCCTTTTCTGCCTCCCCGTCCCCACTTTCCCTCTGGTAACCATTAAATCGTTGTCTGTGTCTATGAGATTTTGTTTGTTTGTATTGTCGTGTTTTCAGTTTTATATCCCACATATGAATGAAATTATATGGTTCTTGATTTTTTCTCTCTCACTTATTTTGCTTAGCATGATATTCTCAGGATCCATCCAAGTTGTTGCAAATGGCAGTATTTCATCTTTTCATATGGCTGAGTAACATTCCATTGCATATATGTACCACATCTTCTTTATCTAATCATCTATCAAAGGACACTTTGGTTGTTTCCATGTCTTTGCTTCCATGAATAGTGCTGCAGTGAACATCAGGGTGCATATATCTTTACAAATAAATGTTTCCAAATTTTGATGGTAGATACTCAGAAGAGGGGTTGCTTGGGTCATGTGGTAAATTCTATTCTTAATTTTTTGAGGAAGCTCCATATTGTTTTCTAAAGTGGCTGTGTCAATTTTCATTCCCACTAGCAGTGTATAAGGGTTCTTTTCCCCCCACAACTTCTCCAACACTTATTATTACTTATCTTGTTGATAATAGCCATTCTAACATGTGAAGTGGTACCTCACTGTGGTTTTGATTTACATTTCCCTAATAGCTAGTAAAATTGAGCATCTTTTTATATATCTGTTGGCTGTTTGTATGTCTTCTTGAGAGAAGTGTCTGTTCAGGTCCTATGATGATCTCTGTTTCCATGGAGCTTTCAGTCTAAGAAATAGAAAACTACTGCATTGGAAAAACAAGCAATCTAATATTTTTCTTTTTCCTAGACTCTAAGCTCCATGAGACAGAGATCATCTTTGTTTTTTTTCCATCGATGTATTCTCGTTTCCAGGCAAGCACTGAAACACACACACACGTGCGCACACGTATGCACACATGCACACCCACACACACATACAGACAGCAATATATATTATAAATGCAATGTATATTATATATAGGTAGACAGCAGGTATTTATCAGTAAGCTTCAGTGCGTAAGTGAATGAATGGATAAAATAACTTTTTCTTTATTTAACAACTAAACTTTGAATATCTAGTGTCAGTTTTTTTCTGTCCCTATCTCTTTTGTTATCACCACATTTCCTGGTACTGAATGAACTTGTGGAAGTTAGTGGCTTATATTTTTGTTTTATACATTTTTATTAAATACATTATAGAAAGCAAAATGTTATAGGCCCTAGAATTTCTTGTATTTGTATCTTCTATAAATTACAAAATTACAAGAATACACAAAATTTTAAAACTTAGAGAAGAAAATATAGAACGGTATATTTATTATGCTTGAGTACAGAAGGATAACTTGAACAAGGCTCTAAAAGCAAAAACTTGAATTAATCAACAATTTTTGGAGGAAACTTTTGATATTTCTAATTAAAATTAAGAATATCCGAACATCAAAAGGCAGCATAAATTAAGTGAACAGACAAATCACAGACAAGAAGTATGTATTTACAATATATATCACTGGTTAAGTGTTCAGAATATATAAGGAAAGCCAACAACCCAACACTAGTACGACCAACTACCCAACAGAAAAAAATGAATTAAAAGATATGAACTGGCAGCTTATAAAAAGAGGAAACTCACAGGAAAGTTAACCCACTAAATCTTATTAGTAATTAAGGAAATGCAAATGAAAACAGTAGCATGTCATTTCATAGCACTAGTAATGATGGAAATTAAGGTTTAGCACTACTTAGTTTGGGTAGGAATGCAGGGTATTCTTAGTGTGCATTTGTGGTGAGAATGTGAATCATTATAAACACTTTGGAGGCCCTTTGGTAATAGCTAGTAAGGTTGAATACATGAAGAGTCAAAAATCACGCTATTTCACTCTTAGGTTCTACACTAAAGAAATTCAGTTGAGCATCAATACATTTTTTAAAAAGTTCAATACAGTATTTCTTAAAATAGTGAATAACTGGCAACAATATTAATTACTATTCACAGATATACATTTATGAGTTTAAAAGATTTATTTTAGTCTTATACATGCAGATCCAGGTAACATAATATATATGAACACATATACGATATGCTTATAAAAATGGATGTTGCGTACCAAATTTGAGTAGAGATTTTTTCTGGGGAGGGAAAAGGAAAATAAAAAAGATTAGAATGGAAGTGTATTAGCTGCTAAATTTAAAATAAAGTAATATTTGTTAATTTTACAGGGGACTAAACTGATGCTCAGAGAGGTGTGAATTGTCCATAATCACACAACTTGAGCTGTGTGACCTATGTTTGCTGTCAGTTTGCTGACACCCTTAATATCTGTGAACCATAAATTCTTTTTATACTGCATCCTTCCAAACATGATTTGTGTTCGCATTGTGTATAAGCGACCTTAGAGAAACTAATTGTCGGTTTGTTCCGTCTATTACACTTTCTCCCAAACTTAACAGTTGGAATTTGTTTCTTGAAATTTCACATCTTTCCTAAACTTACTCCCATACTTTGCCTGGTCAAGTTATAGATAGGTCATGTTCACGTTCTTGCCAGGAAAAATTTATGGTAGAAGGCAACTCTTTACTATTCATTGAGTTAAGTTTTATTTCAAACCTTGTGGATGCCATCTTTGCTCTTTCACATTTAATACAATTTGTAGGTGACTAGATTATTTTAAGTGTAACATCATTAAGTCAAGTACATGTGGATCACCATATACCTCTTGTAACATTGATTCCACCACCAACTATTAATAATTGCTTCGCTGCCACTGCCATGGATATAAGCTAAAGTTTTTGTGAATGTGGACTCTGATTTAGTCAATGCACGCAGTGAACCAGCTGGGTAAAAATTTGTTTAAGTAGTGAGGAAAAAGAAATGATAAAGTAATGGAATATAAATGCAACATATCTAGTCATCATTTCAGGCATGGAATGCCAACTGGATTCTTAAGTGACCTTGGTGATTTAGGGTGCTTAGAAAATACTGTAGGATCCCATATGAGTTTTACACTTTCTATGTAGCATAATTACATGAAACCAATTTCAGATATGCAGACTATTGTAATCACTACGTAATGTGCCTGTGGAAAATTTTATTTAAAATGTTTAATTCTAAGATTTAGTTTCCACTTTGAGAATTCAAATGTCCCATTTATCCATTTTGATCAGTAATATATTTTTTTGTGTCATCCAATAATTAAACTGTTATCAATCATTCTAAAAATCAACCAAAGGGATCAACTTATTTCAGTTACTTACTGCTTGAGTAATATTTCTACAAAGTATTAGGGTCATTATTATGTTTATTTTAGTAAATAAAATCTATTTTCTGGCTACATATAAGTCTGACAGACATTAAACTTCCAGATATCAAGTGACATGATAAAACATAAAATAATTTAATGCTATTTGCTTTCTAGATGACATTCAAAATGTAATCCTGTTCTTTTGTTACCTCCTACCTTTAAAATATTCTTATCTTGTAGGCCCCAATTAGATTTCAAATCAAAATCTGAGAGTAGAGCATCTTTCCAATTTAACAAACAAAATACAGCATTTTTTATGCATAGGGTAACCTCAACTTAGTGAATGTAGAAAGCCACATAATCAAAATAACACTTAAATAATTAAAGAGTTACATTAAAAAATAAAACTAAGAAGAGTTAAAGAAACAGTAACTATAGTTCTCTCTGCCCTTTGTATTGTCTGTTATGGCCTTTAAAATAAAATTTCATTGCTATATCAATGTTCTTTTCAGTGCTGTGCTCTGCAGTCATACCTGGATTCACATTGTCCATAGACTTGGGCTGACCATGTATTTAGCATGTTAATATCTGTTGAAGTAAAAGTTATTTTGTTTTTTAAATTCACAATCCGTGGCTATAGGAACTGACAACAAATGTCTAAATGTCAGAGGAGAGTGATCTTTACGCAAGCATTGTTTTAAGGATTATGTTGTAGATGTTTCATTATTGTTTTTTTAATTAAATTTATTGGGGTGACATTGGTTAAAGAAATTATACAGGTTTCAAGTGTACAATTCTATAATACATCATCTGTTCTGTATATTGCATTCATTATTGTTTTAACTATATTAATACATTTTTAAATGTGATGTGTCTCCTAATCAAAATTATATATATATTTTTCTCTACTATGTCTTCATCCTTTGGAAATCTATAACACTGGATCCAAAACTTAACATCCTTGGTTAATATGTGCAATAAAAACAAAAGAAAATTCTACAGATTATATAAATTAAAAATAAGACTAGAGTTTTCATACTATGATGATCCATACAATTTGTAGGTGACTAGATTATTTTAAGTGTAACATCATAGGAATTTTCTTAGGGTGCATTTTTTGCTGTGACATTGACAAATAATGAAAGAAGTGAAACATTTCCTGAAGTAATCTGTGAACCACTATTACATAGCTTTGTAGTTGGCATTTGCTGAAAACTAACTGCTATAGGTATCTATAGGTAGCATTCTTACCTCCCTAAGACTTAAATAGCAAATAAATTTTAAATGAGAAAAAGTGTTTCAAAGTAAATTATTCAACTAGAGTAGTGAACAAGTGAGATAAGTACTGTTGCTTTTTGTATATGATTCTGTAACCTCCTTTTATACACTCTTGTATTGCTAGATTTTCAAAAAGTGGGACCAAATTTATATAGCACAGATGTAGAATTTTTATCTGTAGTGCAAGAATAGATCAGAGGAATATTTTAATATGTAAAGTGTCTTAAATTTTTATAGAATATAAAATAATACTTTCCCAAAATTATGCTTTTCCTCATGTTTAAATTGAACAAATGTAAAGGGTATGATCTTTAAATTATTTGTCCTACAGTACTTATTACTCTGATTTAGCCTGGAAAAACAATTATTGTAATTCCTGGCAGGTTTGGTCTGCCAGCGTGTACTTGGTTCAAGGAGTAGATCGTAAGAAAGCTGTAATTTAATAAAAGAGGGGGGTGGGGTTGGAAGATTTAGTTTAGTATTGATAATTTCATTAACTTTTAACATTTAATTTGGCTAAGGTAAATCAGTAACATCCTTGGTTAATATGTGCAATAAAAACAAAAGAAAATTCTACAGATTATATAAATTAAAAATAAGACTAGAGTTTTCATATTATGATGATCCATACACTCATAGGAATTTTCTTAGGGTGCATTTTTTGCTGTGACATTGACAAATAATGAAAGAAGTGAAACATTTCCTGAAGTAATCTGTGAACCACTATTACATAGCTTTGTAGTTGGCATTTGCTGAAAACTAACTGCTATAGGTATCTATAGGTAGCATTCTTACCTCCCTAAGACTTAAATAGCAAATAAATTTTAAATGAGAAAAAGTGTTTCAAAGTAAATTATTCAACTAGAGTAGTGAACAAGTGAGATAAGTACTGTTGCTTTTTGTATATGATTCTGTAACCTCCTTTTATACACTCTTGTATTGCTAGATTTTCAAAAAGTGGGACCAAATTTATATAGCACAGATGTAGAATTTTTATCTGTAGTGCAAGAATAGATCAGAGGAATATTTTAATATGTAAAGTGTCTTAAATTTTTATAGAATATAAAATAATACTTTCCCAAAATTATGCTTTTCCTCATGTTTAAATTGAACAAATGTAAAGGGTATGATCTTTAAATTATTTGTCCTACAGTACTTATTACTCTGATTTAGCCTGGAAAGACAATTATTGTAATTCCTGGCAGGTTTGGTCTGCCAGCGTGTACTTGGTTCAAGGAGTAGATCATAAGAAAGCTGTAATTTAATAAAAGAGGGGGGTGGGGTTGGAAGATTTAGTTTAGTATTGATAATTTCATTAACTTTTAACATTTAATTTGGCTAAGGTAAATCAGTAACATCCTTGGTTAATATGTGCAATAAAAACAAAAGAAAATTCTACAGATTATATAAATTAAAAATAAGACTAGAGTATTATGTTAGCTAATTTTGATTTGACCAGATAGTGTTCAGAAAATATCTTAATAGTTGATGATTATTTATCCAAAGTATAATACATCTATTAGAACAACATGCTTTTGAAGATATTTCACTGGAAGATTATCAATTTTCTTTAACTTGAAGATGTGGCACTGCTTTGGCCATGCTCTTGTATATTTGACTTTTATCAAATCAGTGTCAGTGCACTTATTAATTTATGAAAATACACACAAACTACTTCCATTTTAAGATACTACCATATTCTTAGAAAAGTATTTAACATATAAGATGAAATATTCATTTTTATTAACTCAATAATTTATGAATTTAAACCATAGTGTTTCTTTTGTCTTCAGGCTACTACTTGTATTTTGGTAATTTTATTTAGTTACTTAGTTGTTTTGTTTATTTATTCAGTGATTTGCTGTTTTATATATTTAAAATACTTTGTTTACGAGCTTAAAAACTTAACAGTTATTGAGTACATTCTGTGTGCAAGGAATAGTGCTGAATGCTCAACTTTCACGGTCAAATTTTATTCTCAGAACAACCCTATGAGATAGGAATTTTTCATATATTTTTTAATTATTCAATTATAGTTGGCATATAATATTATATTAGTTTCAAGTGTATAACATGGTGATTAGATATTTATATATCTTATGAAGTGGTCACCCCAATAAATCTAGCACCCATCTGACATCATACATAGTTATTACAATATTATTGACTAAATTCCTTATACTAAACTTTACATCCCCATGACTATTTCATAACTACTAATTTATACTTCTAATTTCTACTTCTTAATCCTGTCTCCTTTTTTACCCACTCCCCAACTCCCTTCCCATATGACAATCATCAAAATGTTCTCTTTATCTATGAGTTTGTTTCTTTTGTTTGTTTATTTTGCTTTTAAGATTCCACATGTAAGTGCAATCATATAGCATTTGTCTTTGTCTGACATACTTCATTCAGCACAATACACTCTAGGTCCATCTATGTTGTTGCAAATGGCAATATTTCATTTTTGTTTGGCTGAGAATTATTTCATTGTATATATGCACCGCCTCATCCTTATCTATTCGTCTAATAATGGACACTCAGGTTGCCTCCATATCTTGGCTATTGTAAATAATGCTGCAATGAACATATGGATTTGTATGTCCCTTCAAATTAGTGTTTTGGGTTTGTTTGTGTAAATACCCAGAAGTTGGATTACTGGGTCCTTTTTTTTTTTTTTTTTTAATCTCTTGTTATAGCCTCTATTTTAAGTTCTATTTTGTCTGGTGTAAGTATTGCTTCCCTAGCTTGTTTTGTTTGTTTCCATTTCATAAAATATCTTTTTTCATCTCTTTCTGTCTCTGTATCTTTTGATCTGAAGTGAGTCTCTTTTAGTCAGCATACATAGAAGTCTTGTTTTCTTATCCATTCAGCAACCCTGTATTTTGATTGGAGCATTTAATCCACTTACATTTAAAGTAATTGTTGATATGCAGTTATTGAAATTTTATTATTCATAGTTTTAATCTTCTTAAAAAAAATCCTTCTAACATTTCTTGTAACACTAGTTTGGTATTGATGAACTCCTTTAAATCTTTCTTGTCTGGGAAATTCTTTGTCTGTCCTTTGACTCTAAATGATAGCTTTGCTGGGTAGAGTACTCTTGGTTGTAGATCCTCACTTTTGAATATTTTCGCCAAGCCTTTCTGGCTTGCAAAGTATCTGTTGAGAAATTAGCTAACAGTCTTATGGGAGCTCCCTTGTAGGTAACTAATTGCTTTCCTCTTCCTGATTTTAAGATTCTCTCTTTGTCTTTAATCTTTGGCATTTTAATTATGATGTCTTGATGTGGGCCTCTTTCATCTCAAGCAAGAGTTTCATTTTGCTTGAGACTCTCTGTGCTTGCTGAGCTTGAATGTCTATTTTCTTCACCAGATTCGGGAAGTTTTCTGTCATTATTTCTTCAAATCGGTTTTCTATCCCTTGCTTTCTCTCTTCTCCTTCTAGTATCCCTGTGATGCTAGTGTTGGATGCTTGATGTTGTACTAGAAGCCTTTTAAGCTATCCTCATGTTTTGGGGTTGTTTTTCTTGCTGTTCTGTTTGGGTGTTTTCTGTGACCTTATATTCTAGATTGCTTATTTGATCCTCTAGTTCCTCTAATCTACTGTTGATTCCCTCTAATGTAGTCTTCATTTCAGTTATTGTATTTTTCATTTCTGACTGGTTCTTTTTTATGTTTTCTATCTCTATTTTTATGTTTTCTATCTCTATTAAAATTCTACTGAGTTCATCTATTTTCCCTAAGTTCACTGAGCATCCTTATCAACCAGAGTTTTGAACTCTGCATCTGTTAGATTGCTTGTCTCCATTGTGTTTATTCTTTTTCTAGAGCTTTATTCTGTTCTTTCATTTGGAACATGTTTCTTTGTCTCCTCATTTTGTATGCCTCTCTATGTTTGTTTCTATGTATTAGGTAGGGCTGCTATGTCTCCTGGTCTTAGCAGAGTAGCCTTATGTAGTAGGTATCCTGTGGAGCCCAGTGATGCAGTTTCTCCAGGTCACCTGAGCTGGGTGCTCCATGTTTGTCCCTTGTATGGGTTTTGTGTGCCCTCGTTTTGTAGCTTTGGTTGCTGTTTGCAAATCAGTAGGGGAGATTGACTCTCGGGCTGATTGTTTGGGAGGACTGGCTGGTGAAGGGCTGACCCTCTGGAGCAAGATTCAATTTAGCAGAGCTCTGGTGTCTTCCCAGTCTGCCCTTTGTGTATGTCATCCTCAGATGCAGCCTTGGGTGGTGCTCTAGCTCTGGTTGAAGCTGGCCATTGGGTGTGCCAGCTCAAGGGCCTCCTGTGAGGGGCCCCACCGCAGGCCAGTTTACCTACAGCCGGTGCACTCTCTGAGGACACCTGGCAAGAGCCACCAAGCAAGTAAGCCACAAACCAAGGCGGCTGCCACTAGTGCCAGGCTTGGGACTGCTCAGCAAGAGGTACAGGGCACACCGAGGCCAGATGCTGCTGCTTTAGGTTTTGTGAATCTTTAGGAGATTTTGGGAAAGTCCACAGCATGAGCCCAGACAGCCCATTTGTATGGAAAAAACACTGGAGGCTGCTTGGGGTTGTCCCTAAAGTTGAGAGAGACTTCTCAGGGAATTATCAGGGTGGGGCAACCTGTGTTAGCCAGATTAATGGAAACTCAGATATGACAGCCTCCTGTGTCTGCACACAGTGAGCGGGGGAGGCCTTACCAAAAAAACATGGATTCTACCAGCACTTTGGTCTGGGAGAAAGCTGCCCCTCAAAGCCTCGCTCTGAAGCTAGACAGTTCCATTCCTCCCTGTATGTCCCTGGTACCATTCAAACTGCTGCCCAGAGCTGGAGTTCAGAGCGAGAGAGTCCATTAGCAAATATGTCCATGTAGGGGGCCCTTTAACCTATTTGCCCCAAGAATACTCACTGGCAATGCTTGTGGCTGCAGCATTTACTCTGAAATAACTTGTGGATTATGGTCCTAACCTTACTCCCAAAGTTTGCCACAAAATATCTCACTTTTATTATTATTTTCGCATCACTCTAGTATATCGATAGTCTCTGGAAACAAATGACATCATTCTATTTATAGCATTCTGTTTTTAGTAGTGGTATTTCCATTTACAAAATATAGTAATTCTCAATCGCTGCAACTGTCAAATTATAGAAAATATAACATTCCTATGTGTGATGTTAATATCGCTCTTGAACAGTTGTTAGCTGAAGATTCATTTGATGAATCTGATTTATGTATACATTTCTGTTATATTAGTATTAGAGACAAGTTCTGTTTAGAAGTAACTCCAAGAACAGTTTTTATATTTTATTTTCACAATCAGATTTGCTTTAGCTTCAAAGAGGGTGTTTATATGTACAATTAAATTAACGCTGGCAGTGAGCTGCACTTTTTTTTCTAAATGGGAAATGCGTTAAAAGGAATGTTTGTGATCCTCACAGCCCTCCATCTTGCTCAGCCACAGTCTCTGCTTGTTTTTACGGCCAGAGGTTGTGGAGACTTCTCTTCCTGGTACTGGAGTCCTGGGCTGGGGGCCCAGTGTGGACACGGGACCCCTTGCTCTTCCCAGGGGACCTCTATAGCCAAGATAGCCCTCCTGATTCTAAACCACATCTAGGTGTGGCACCAGCTTATTTCGTGTCTTTGCCCCTCCTGCCAGTCTCAAGGTGGCCTCTTATGTATGTTGCCTGTCGCAGGATTTCTCTTCAGCCAGACCTCAGGTGACGCCCAATGGTGGTTGTTCTGTAGTTTAGTTGTAATTTTGATGTGGTAATGAGATGAGGCGAGCACAGTGTCTACCTACTACACCATCTTGACTGGAAGTCGAGATAGGTTGTTTTAATCTTCATTTTTGTTTGAAAAATGGAGGCACAGAAAAATACATACCTGGAAACCACTAGTATTTGAATAAATCAGTGTACTAGAAGCAAGAAGCTTAAAATCCTAGAAAATCACCATGACAAATTATTTCAGGTTTAAAATGTGCTGAATACATCAATAAACATTGACGTTTAAAATAATTTTTACATTTATATTAAAAAACAAAAGTGCCATTCTATTAGTCTATACAATGTGGTTTCATTAAAAGAAAAATAGTATTGCATAAGATTGTGAACTTATAATGTGTTGGTTAGAATGTGATTAAATTTTGAGGAAGATAATTTATTAGAAGATTGTTTCAAAAAATGAATTTTAGAAATTGAACTTTTTAAGTTATAGTTACCTTTTGGGAGTTGAGGAAATTAATGGTCTTTCTTTTTTCCCCCAAATTAGCATATGTGCAGAAACAAAAAAAGTAGTGTTTGTAAGTTCCAGTAGTGTGTGGATCTCCTGGAATGTCCATGGATTTACTTTGAAAAACCTAATACTAGTTTCTTGAAAATATTCACTCAAAAAATTATGCAGAAATATTTTGCATTGTTAGTATACCTGGTTGGACCATATCCTTAATAAAAGATGTGAGTAATGAAATGTACTTTAGAATGTGAAAGTCATCTTGATTTTGCAAGAACTTTCTCTGTGCTTCTTATGTCATCTATTTCAGAAATCTAATGATATTTACAATTGTAGGTAATAGCCAATACCGAAATCACTTTTAAGATTCACCAGCCACAGTTTTAAGAATTTTACACATACCAACTTATTTAGTTCCCACAATAACCTGATGAAGTAAGTGATATTTTTCTCATTAAACATTTGAGAGTTAGAGATGTTAATAGGCCAAGTTTACATAAGAAGTAGTTGAGCAGGGTCCATAATATATATATATGCTTTTAACCACTTCCATAGATAGACATGGAGCCTATTTGATGATTTTTTTATAAATGTTTGCATATTCTGATGTTTCCTCAACTCCCAAAAGGTTCAAGGAGTAGATGATTTTTTTATAAATGTTTGCATATTCTGATGTTGTTGTAAGGACAAGTCATTTGGTGGCCCTTTCAAAAACAACGAGAGTCTAATATTGGTGAAATAGAAGTCCACTTCTGTTTCATTGGTTGTTAAATAATACATTTGACCTTCGAATTGGAGATAGTGCATCAAGCCAGCATTAACTGGGAAGTACCTTACAGCAGATGTCTGATGTTCCTTTTAGTCAAGCCTGACATTTAGTGATTCTTGATATATGTGTTCATATTTGGGAGAAGGAAGTAAGTAACTGAAATTAGAAATAGACTTGTGAGTAAATAACTTTGTCTTCTATGTGACAATTTTGGAAATACTTTTATAATGAACTAACCCATGAATTGTGTTTAGATAATTTAACATCAGAAATAGGCTTATTCTTAGCTCACAATTTTATTTTTACAACCATATTGATCTTGAAATTATTTAGAACTTTGCTTGAAATATTTAGTGATGCAGGAAAAATGAAACATTCAATAAACATTCAGTAAAACAGACCAATATGTTTTTCACATTTAAGTCGTCTGTGTTATACTTTAAAGCAATCACATGTTTTTCAGTGTAAAATAGAAATTTTATAGATAGGACATGCCATAAGAAAGTTTGAAGTCACCAGTGTTCATGCTGACTTCCTGAGCTGTATTTGTTTTTCCAATGGAGTACAAGTCAACATTATTTAGTCTGTATTTCAAATTTATTTTTCTGTTCTTTTTGAATAGGGACCTCCTAGTAATGTCAGTTGCAGATGTGGGGAAAATGTGGAGTTTCACACATTTTTGATAAGTTCTTTCCTAGTCAGTAGTGGGGATACATGTCATCAATCCTGCTTGTTGCCACTGTTATTTTGAAGAAAGAGAGAAATGTATGGTTTGTGACTGGTTTGTATGTGTAGAAACTCACCTTTTT
>NW_006434897.1:2131737-2152756 GCF_000325575.1 Pteropus alecto
CTAGCTTATGAAGCATTCTGAACATAAAAACATTTATTTGTACTTGTACCTCATTCATCTTTATCACCCCTGTGAATGTCCTGAATGTAATAAGCAGTATGTTGTTAACACCAGTACTGTCCACCATGGTCTTTTCATCTGTAGGACACTGTAATTAAAAAGAAAGACTGATATCTTTCTAAGTGAACCAGCTTTACTCGATCTAAATATCTTTATAGAAAACACATTGATGTAGGCATTGATTTAATATTTAAATATAGATAGTTTTAATAACTTGTCTAGTTAAGGATCCTGAGTAGTTATTAGTTCAGTGAACAAATATATATCTCTATCTGTAACTCTGATATTTCTCATCATTTCGGTATTATTTTATTGTTTTGTGGTTGGAATTTATTTAAGATATCATCATTAAAATCTTATTGAAGGGATCGTTTTTAATCTCTCTCACAAAAGTAAAGCATTTGATTTAATAAAAGCTTCTACAGCCATGCTCTGGATTGACAAAGACTTGCTCAGTTGATTAGCATGAATGAGAATATGAAAGATTTAAAGCAAAGCTGTCAAAGCAATTAGAACTAAAGTCCTCCTATCATTGAATAATGAAAATCCATGCCTGGAACACTTCAAATGTACCTAAGAAAATTGTGCTTATGCAAAACGAAATGATAGTGAATAAAAGAAATGGAGTAATAAAAGCCAACAGGAAAAATTGTTCAGGTAGCATTTAAATGTATTCTCACTACTCTATTTTAAATTTAACAAAAAACATGTGGGTGCAGGGTTTCTGCAAAAGGCATATTTGTAATGTTCAATTTAGAAATGTTTATTTAGATATAATACGTTCAATATCTAATTATTTTTAAATGTTTAATTTTAAAATGATTCTGTAGGATTTAAAAAATCTACGGTTTGGGACTTTTTTTAAATAAATTTTAAACCACTAATTTAAAATGGAATACTGATATTGAAGCTGCAAAAGAAATTAACAACCATTTAGTATTAATATACACTTCCCTCTTAATGCTTTTAAATCTTAAAAATCTACAACACATTGGTAGAGTTTCAGAAAATTTTGTGTGATTACAAAAACAGCAAAGAATAAACTGGAGAGAAAACAGATAATCATTTTATATTTTTTATTAAAACATAATTCTAGAAGATAATTTCATAGATCGATTTTTTCCATTGTTTAGTTATTCAGTATTAAAGTTATTTATCTTATTTTTACATGTATAAGGCATTATGAAAGATACCAAGATGAATTAGACATGGATCTGGCATTGATGTAATTATGACAAATATACGATATACCGTAATGCATTAAGTATATAGAGTGTAAATGCCATAAAAATGCATATAAAAAGCCGTGTGCTTTTAAAGAAGAGATTATCTTCACCTGTATATTTTAATTTGATTATGAAGTATGTGTATATACTCATACGTGTGTATACTAATATATTAATTTGAAATGCTTTTGCCTATAAGTGTCTTAAACGACACAGAATTTACTGGATCATGTAACTTAAAAGAGTTCACATGGAGAACACTGAACAGATACAGTTCACTTAGAGCTTCTGCTCTATTTCTCTGATGTTATTAACTCTGCTCTTTTCCTTGACTGGTAGGAAAGTGGCAGGAGTAAATTCTGAGACTCCTAACTTGTGCATAACAATCTCTAGAAGAAGAAGCACTACCGCAGTATTTCAAGGAAGCATTCTGCTATCTACCTTGATTGGAGTGCCTAGGGTACATATGTACTCTTTATCTGTGGCCCAGTTGTGGGAATTTGCATATTGGCCTAAATGAACCAAGGCTCATCCCTGGAGTTGGAAGTGGGGCTTAACTTTTCCTCAGTATTCAGCTGAATGGGGAGAGTTTTGGGTACTGTTGAAGATGAGAAAAGGAGAATGGATCTTTAGTAGGTAGCCTGCAATGTCCACTAAAGTGTGATTCAGATATGAGAAGGGACATTCAGATATGAGAAGGGACATTCAGGCAGAGTAGATTATGTGAACCTATGAAAGAAAGAAAATATCATATATGTGTAGAGAGCAATGATGATTTCAATTTGGCTAGGTGGAGTGTGCTTTAAGGAAAGTTTTAGGAAATAACAGCAAAAGAGTAAATTTAGATCAGATGGTAGAAAACCTTGAAGTTTGGGCAGTGAAATTTAGGATTTATTTTCTAGATGATGGAAAGCACTCAGAGTTTTGAGCCATAAATCAACAAGCTCAGATTTGCTATTAGTATTTAAATTTGTCAGTGCCAGGCTTTTTTTTTTTTTTTTTAAGTACTACAAGTGAACCATGGTTTTGGCTTTAACGCCTGGTTGAATGGTGATATATTCTGATAAAGGGAAGAAGACTTGAGGCAGTATATGAATGTCTATCTTACGTGTCTAGGAAGATGTTGTTTCTTTACTAGAAAGAAAAAAGCAGCAGGGAAAAATTTGAAGGAGGAATTGATGAGGAGTCATTATTCGGATGTACTAAATTAGCTACTCTGGGAGCCATTAAATGGTAAGACCGTGCAGTTCAATTTTTTGAAGTTTTTTATTTTAAAGATGAATAATTTAATATTCGCAGAATGTAGTGACTTATTCAATTTACCTTGCTTTACCTTTTGAAGCAGTTTTACTACCAGTTTTCTTGACCAGAAGCTCAGTACTGTGTCCATTTTAACATAGCTATCTCCATGTTCGATATACAGATTTGCTATGTTTTGCCAGAATAATAAGTAATGCTTAACATTTATGGAAGATCACTTTATTTCAGAAATTGTGCCAAGCCATTTTTATTCTTCTTAATATTTACTTGATAAGTGTGATAATTAAAACCTTAGTATCTAATGTTACTGAATACTTACAGCATGACCTTTTACATATATTATATACTGTGCCTTTCATAACCATCCTATGGTTAGTAGTGTTTTGTTCTTAGTTTACAGATTGGAAAATTTACACTTGAAGGGATTAAGAAATATGCTTCAGGTCACATAACCTCAAGGAGAGGTGCAGTATTTCATTCCATAAAATTGTACTCAAACTAGTCAGTACACATTGTTGCCATCAAAATAAATCCTTAAAATGGTATCATAGCTTGGTGGAGGAGAGAGGGTGGCTGGAGACACTTGCATTTGGAAATTAGAAAGGTGAGACTAAAAATTCATCTAGAGGTGAGGCCTAACAGGGATGATGTTATAGATATCACAGTAATGTACATTTTCAAGGGAATCAAAGCTATGAGTCTGGGTTGTATTTACAAAGGAGAGATTGGAGGAAGAGGAAAAAAGAACTAGAGTCAGAATCTGGAGCCAAAGAATAAGACTAAGCAACTAAAAAATCGGGAAGACCACTAAGAATGTTCATGACAAGGCAATGGATAGGAGATCTTCAAAACAAAGAAGATGACAAAGTTCTCCAGTGCTGCACAAAAGAACCCATTAGTGTTGATGACCAGGAGCTCATTGGAGGCCTCTTGGGACACCAACTTTTATCATGCTGCAGTTACAGAAGGTACTGGAACTAGGGTTAATGAATAAGCGCAATGGCTATTTATAGTTGGAGAGAGATTGCATTGGAGGAAGTCTTGAAGAATGACAGAGAGATAAAATAGATAATGAAGCTTAATATTGTAGGCTATGGGAAGAAAAAGAATAGAAAGCACTAGTGGAAAAAAATAGCTCAATAAAGGAAGACTAGAGATAAAAGAGATTGATGAAGATTTAGAAAAAAATATTCTGGAGTAAAGTGGAATTGGGAACAATCTTATTGATGATCTCAGTGCTTTCAGTCAAGTATGTGACTAAACCAGCAATGTGCTATGGTGTGCTGTTTTTGCCAAATACCACATATACCACAATTAATAAATTCCCCAGAATCAGACTTTTAAAATGCAAATTTAACTACCAAAAAGATAAGCTACCAAAAACATAAATCATGCAAAATAAAACTGCCTGCCCATGCAGACGCTTGATAAAAATACACAACTTGTGATGTTGCATCCTAAGTAAATGTACAAAAGTAAACTTACTCTGTAAACTTGTAAAGTCTTCAAATTTCCTCTCATACATTTGCTTATTCCCTGTTTTCTTTCTTCCTGAAAACCTTTGCTTGAGTTATTATAAGTATGCAATAAACACCTTCTCTTTTCACCCTTCCTCCATGCAGAGTAAGAGCAGACTGCATAGTCAGTTTATAATAAAGGTTAACATTTACTTAAGTTACTGTGTCTCAGGCAATGTTCTAATGGCTTAGACATAATAAATCATTTATCACCAACTCTTAGATTTCATTTTTATCCAAGTGTTGCAAATGAGAGAACAAATATAGAATTTACACACATTTTAATAGTTTAACTGTTTGCATTTTGCTATAATTAATTCAAACAAAATCACATAATAATCACTTTAAAACTTTTAAGTATGTGAAATTAAAGAGCTCCTTTAACTATATAGTTAACTAACTATATAACTAACTATAAAATAGAAATTTTCAACTAAGTAGAGAAATGTTGCATTGGATAGAAAGGGTATTAATTATCAAATCTACTTTCCGGGTTCAGCAAGTAAAAAACAAAAAACTGAAGTGTCTGAGAAGGTGGAGTGTGATGGAGTGGAAAAGGGATAAATCGGTGAAAGTTGTAGAAGTTATCAGCTGTGTTCTCTCAGGGTGACCCTTTTTTTGACTTGGCAGGCTCATTTTGACTGTTACCCTCTCACTAGAATATCTGTTGACAAACTGCCTTACCTATTTTATTTTCTTTCAGAATGCAAAGAGGCAGACCTTCCCTTCCTTAACTTGCTTTCCCTTTTTCTGTTCCCAAATTGAAAGATTGATATTTTATGTATTTACTTATTTTATGTGCACTGGAATAATAAGTTCTCATGTTCCATTAATGTTTAATGGTATTGACACAAAATTCTTATGTATTCCTCCTGCATCATTTCTCATCTGAAAATACATTTCCAATAAATAAGTATTTAATTAAAATTAATCCTTAATGCTTATATTCATTCGTCTATATGTAAAATTTAACACAATAGATTATGTCTTTCAGTTGGAAAAGAACTTCTAAAACTAAACCTTTATTTAAATGAGAGTGCCAGGATCCTAAATAGTATTCTAGTAGTCTGAAAAAAAAGGTTAAGACATTAAAACTCCAACAGTGGTAGGAAATGACTTGAGCAGTGACAAGAAGAGAGTCCAATGAGTCATAAATAAGCTAAATTAATTCAGAAGCAGCAGGGTGCTGCAAGGATGTAGTTGCTACCTTTTGATCTGTGACAAAAAAACAATTCCTTTTGTTCTTCCATAGTATATAAGGATAGCCTCGTGAGACTTTTATCCACTGAATTTACAATATTCAGTATTTGAATACAAAAGTAAGAAGAACCATATTCTTAAACAATGGCGGATTAGAGTGTGTCAGAAGCAATGGCTTAGATAAGTGTGTTAAAATTTCAGGTCACTAGAGAACCAGTTAACTGAATAATCTAAAACAGTTTATGTCTTTGCCCAGGGAGTAAGAAATTGAAAAAATTATTCATATCTGTCACAATTCAAGATTATTTTTATTTATGTGTTTGTTTGGGTTTATTATATTTTTATATATTTCAAAAGAAGAGAAGCATAAGATTATTACTTTTTAACCATTTTGCCATTTAGTTTAGAGATAGGCTGTTTACTCACATTCGAATAAAATCATCTTTAAATTTGTTCTTCCTCATATATCCATTCTGAAAAATTTTCTAACATTTTTAGTTTTGGATGCAAAATTTAATTGCATAAGACAAGTAAATGTCATAAAGGTAGTTTTTAATGTAGTATAGATAATAATAAAATATTTCTTAATTATATTTGGCAGTGGAGTGAATAGCTTATGTAGAAAGAGAACAACATTCTTAATTAACTTAGAACGTATACATTTTAACTTCCTAGGGCTTGGATGTGTTTTAATTTGTGCATCTGTCTACTATAATTACTCTTTCTATACTGATAAAAATAAGAGGAAATTATATTTTTTCTTCTAATCAAGGAAATTTGGTAATACCTTTTATCAGTGCATGAGAAATAAAGAGGACTTCAACTTTTAGTTACAAACCCATACTTTTTCTACATGTTATTATTAATTCATATTGATTAAATATTTGCTTTCTGCCTAAAACTTTTCTAGATACTTTACATTTATTATCTAAGTTAATTTTCAATGACAAGAAGTATTTATTATTATTATTATTATTATTATTATTTAAAAATGAGAGATCTGAGATAGAGGAAGGTTAAGTAACTTTACCAAAGTCACCTAGATGGCAGAAGAGGAAAGCCTAGATTATTATAAATGCTCTAACTGTACTTATTCCAGATTTGCCCCTCCCCGCAAGAATGTTAAGGACTGTTAAGTTCATGGACGTTAGAGAACCTCATCATATCTATACCTGACTTTCTGGATTTGTCAGTAATGAAGTGGGAATGAAAATGGGGGAAAGGGGGTGGGGAATGTATTCACTAGAAAAGCTTCCTTTGTTGCCCTGACATACTGAAAAGGAGAGCATTACCTTTGAAATTTTTAAGATTTTCTAGCCATTTCTGCTAAATGTCTTCTTTGGCAAAGGGCTGAATTCGATGCACTTTATTTCAATTTTTCTAGGTGGATATCTGCTGCTGTCATGGTTCATACTTGTCAGAGGCTGACAAGCACCTTTAAGATGTCACACATCTTTAGATCAACAACAGGCTATCTGGCACTTACGACTGCTTGCTGAATTAATACCTTCTATTAACCTAATAGTTCTCAAACTGCTGTGGTTTAGTAGTGTTTCAGAAACTACATGAAGATATTCCATAGCACAAATTGAATAATTTTTTTTTCAAGTCCTGAAGGAAAAAACTAGCTACATCTTCCTAAATTCTTAAGCTTTAATTTTTTTTCTTCAAATCTTGACTTCTGCTATTGCTCACCTATGGAAGAATCTATTCTAGTGGTTACATTTATATTTTGGCATTAAATGTATTATATTCAGATATTGAAGATATGGTGAAAATCCCAAAACTTCAAGGAATAATTGTAGTTATTTCTTCCATGGTTGTTGGCTAAAGAAGAATCTATGCTAGTTGCTGGACTCGGGGTCTTCTTTTTGATAATCAGAATAATATATAGACATGCCGAAGTAGCAGAGATGGTAGATTGAGTTACATAAGAAAGAACTGGATATTTTTAAAGGTGGACTTACAAGATTAGGCCCAGTAAAATAATCTGAAATAATAGGAAGAGATAGTCTAAACTTCTTATGGAAATGGAGAAAGGAAATAAATTGTGAAGCAGCTACTGTGTTGTATATAACATTGTCTAAAAGATAAATGTCCTAAGGTGTTTTTTTCTAAATACATTTTACTCTTTGTTGTATAGATATCCAAATTCTCTCACCCAACTACCCTTTTATCCACCCCACCCCTGCAATTACCCTTTGCTGCCTTCTTGATGACTGGTAAAACTTGCATGTTTTGGATTTTCTTTTTTGAATTTTTCAGATGTGGATTGGTGTTTTATGAACATGATAGCATGCAGAGATAAACCATAAAGCAGAACGATAAGGAAAGGATAGTAATTAATATGATGTTTGCCCAAAGCACAAAGACATAAAGATGTTTCACAATTTGAACATGTTGAAAATGACCAATTACATCTTTATTATTTTTTTTCCTGGATTCTAGTTCTCAGCTTCAAGGCTGAATCTGTTATCTACTTGGCACTCTTTATGGGGATCTAGAATCCTGACCTTACTGTAATACTTATATCTTGTATTTGATAGAATCTTCTCTGACACCAACTGTGCCAAATATTATGTTTCACTAAACACAATAGCCAGTGCTATATCTTGGAGTCAGTGAAGGCCTATTTGTTTAAAATGTGTCTAAAACTATTCTAAACTCTTAATTAATAATTACAATAACAATGACAATAATTATAATAACAATACAATAATAAAAAGACAACTTTTCTTAGATAAGATTTTAACCTAATTGTTGATTTGATTATGGTTATGCCCAATGTGTTTAGTTTGGGGAATGTGGTATGAATTGAAATTCTTGAAACTTACACTAGTATTACTCTGTTATTGACCCGTTCTTTTGAGGATGGCTAAGAATTAAACTATTTTGGAAAGAAGAAACTCCTGATAACTCTGTTACCAGAGATATAACAATAAATAAGAACTCTCTTTGACTTCATGGATCATACATATTGGAGAAGACAGATATGTACACAGATATAATTACATCTTTCTATTGTAATGGTATACAGATGTGATACATGCTAAAGTAGAGGGAAGTTTTAACTTTAAAGGGCTAAAGTTTTAACTTTAAAGGGCTGGTTGACATAAGGATGAAATATGAATGGTGAGAATTAATTGGGTTAAAAATTTTATAGTGCAGTGAGTTCAAGAAGTAGAAGTATAATTGAGGTGATAAACTAAGAATGAATGAAACCAGAGGATGATTAGTTCTACATTAAAATTTCTAGGAATAGCCAGGATAAAGCTGAAGATGTTACTTTCTCAAATTTAATGGTGTTTCAAGATGTGAGTTCATGAGGACAACTCAGATTACAAATAGAAGGAAACTTAAAGTAGCTGCATATAGGAAAAATAAGTATGTGACTCTAGATTGTAAACAGTGTGCCACATATTTAGAACCTTGACACAGCAGATTTTGGAAATAGTACCCTCATGGGAGCATTTTCTTTAGATCATTAAAAGTTTATAGCATTTTAAAAAATTGAAGTGAGAATAATACAATTTAATTCCCTGCTAATATCAGCATATGTGAAATGTGAATATGTTTAAAGAATATAATTCAATTAAACTTTTCTTTTGTGATTTCTAAAACAATTAAAAAAAATCAGTTGAAGTAAAAACAGGTCTAAGGCAAAAGAACCTAATTGCATTAGTGTAGTCAAAATACAGGTATTTTTTTTCTTGCAAATGTTAAAAGAAGTTTTAAATATCAGCTTTTAAAATTTATTTAAAGGATCATTGTACACCACTTTGATTTAAATAGTATGTAATTAACCTATATAGATAGTTTAATTAATTTACTAGTGTTTAAGCAATTTAAGGTCATGCTATTCTTGTACTGAGGTCATATAACTTTTTTAAGTAGTTTTTTTAAATTATATTTTAAATTTTTGAGACAGTTGCTAGAAACATTAATTTGGTGAAATTATTAGACTTTAATCAAATGTAACCTCATGTTGCGTTACCTTATATGCAATTTTATTATAATCGATAGTCACAAAAATAAACTTCACCTTGCTTCATGAAACCAGGTGAAATAAAAATCACCAATATAATTTTGAAGTTTTCATATTTCTGTATTAAAAATACAACTCAAAGAATGGCAAAGCTGCTAAATATTAAAACATCAATAAAGTTAATCATTTAAAAATATCTGTCCTAAATACATAGTTATTTCCTAAATACATTTTTCAATAACCTTTAGAAATGTGTTAATTTTAAGGATATTATTAAATGAATGTCAGAAATTTACAAAATTATTTCAATAAGGTTGTAAGTTGTCATTTTGTCAGTGGCTATCCATGCAATAATGAGTAGTCATTTATGCAAAAAGATAATGAGAAAGACAGTTTAGGACAAATTTAATTGAGGTTTCAGGAAACCACATTACTCTCAGAAAGGAAAAGGATATTTGAAAAATTATGGAGTTGCTGTAAACCACAATGTTGCTGAAATGCTCTACTTTTAAAGTCTCTGTAACAAAGCAAACGTTTTAAGGTAGAGCGTGAGAACAGCTTCTTCCGTTCTCAGTGCATACTCAACATTTCTTCTTTCCTTATCAGTTAGCCTTTGTCAATGCTTCTTCACTTGTTGGTTTCTGTAGATGTGAACTACTAGGTTACTGTGTATATTATCCTGTATTCCTCTCATGTTTTATTCTTAGTTCTGAGCATAAACACTTTCATTTAATCTTCCAGGCTGTGTCTTCTGTGACAATCCACTTAACCTGGGCTCTCCTCCCCTTTCCTCTTCTTCCCTACCCTCCCTTTTCTCTCTGTCTTTATGATGTTTTTGTCTCCCCTAGAGGGTCTACTAACCTCCATTCTGGTTCATATCATTCAAGATTCCCTTTGGCTCTTATTTATCTATGGGTTCCTCTGAGAGTTTCCTCATTCCTCACAATCCCAACATATTGGCTCATACAGAACCACCGGCCCATTTCACTCTACTGAAATGTGTCTATTTCCTGTCAGATGTAGCCAGACATTCTCCTCTGAAAGACAGCCAGTTTATCTACAAACAACTTGCCTCATGGTAGTATTTCTATATCAGAAATTAGAT
Organism: Pteropus alecto; assembly: GCF_000325575.1. Classification (NCBI taxonomy): domain Eukaryota; kingdom Metazoa; phylum Chordata; class Mammalia; order Chiroptera; family Pteropodidae; genus Pteropus; species Pteropus alecto. The sequence continues at coordinate 2,142,091 of NW_006434897.1, forward strand.
TTCTATAGAAATTGTACTTAGGCATGCAAACAAATTTAATACCTTCTGTTATATCGTAGATAAGATTTACATTATTGTTGTTTTCCCCCTACAAACTAACTCATCGATATGTAGCTATGTGAAAAGAAACTTGAAATATCTCTCTATTGTCCAACCCCATACACACCTGACTTAATAATAACTAACATTCTTTTATTGCCTTTTACTATCTGCTTGGCACTAAACTCAACAATTTAAAAATATTTTTAAATATTTACATTAAGAAATTCCTGTTTGAGTGTTTACTGAGATTAAAATTTCAAAAATATTGTTATTAAAAAGTTTCACTAAAACCTAACTGAAATGCCTATTGTGCCAATCTGACTTCATGAAAACAAAATATTCATAATATAAAGTAACTATTTACTACTATTGAATACTCTCAAGCTTTCTCATACCCTTATTCTTTTCTTAAAAGCCTTTTTAAATGTACTCTTATTAATTTGAGTTTCTTTTGGTAATCTGTCAGTGTAACTTCCAAATAATAAAGATGTTTTAAGTTAAAAACACTTTAGAAGTTTTTTTTCACTTAGAAATAAATTCCACTGTGTAAGTCCCTTGAAGTTGTTATAATTATTACAGCCTATGGGGATTAGTATATTGTAAGGAGATTACTTGCCTTCTTTACTTAGCAGCACAATGAGAGAGGGTGCACCATGAGAATACAGAGCAGTAAGTGTTTGAGTTGTATAATTAGAAGAGTTCTGGATAAACACGTTATGTTGCAGTACCCTTTTTAAAATACAACATCAAACTAATTTTTATTGAGTACTACTTTGTATATATTACTTGCTCTAAGGGATAGAGAGTATAAAAAAATATAAGATATTTCTAGTCTCAAGAATTTTATGAGTTTGAGGAAAGGATATGTTCATGTTGATGTAGGCATTTTAGAGAACTATCTTATCGATGGCATTATTTTAATAATAAAGTCAGAGAAACTGAGAATCAGAGAAGTGAAATAGTGGGAAGTGACAGAATTGGAATTCATATTTATTCGGGTAAAAAGGTAATGCTTTTTCCTCCTGATAAATCAACTGGATAAAAAAAAAAAAGAGATGATCACTCATGAAATAACATTAAATCCTTATTTGATGATGACTTCCATTGTAAGTATAGACTATAGTTGCTCTAGAAGAATTCAGGACAGGTTAAAATAAACTAGCAAGGCTCTGCAAAAGAGATTAGTATTGTTGTATTTTGAAATGGAGTAGGATAAAAATACACACAGGGAAAATCAGAAGATAAGAGAAAGAATTTATGAAAAGATACATAAATAGAAATGGGCTTTTTGTGTTGTTCAAATGTAGAAGCCAATAAATAGAGTTTGTCTATTGCAGAAAGACTCTTTTAGCAATAGCTTGGAAATAAGATTGGGTAGGACATAATTGTAGTAGCTACATTGATAATGTGGTAGTTATGGGTACAGTTAAGTACTTTAAATATGTTAATCTCCAGAACAACAACTATGTCAGAGGGATAATGCAATGATTTTTTTTATGGATGAGGATATGGTTGTATAGAGAGGTTAAACAGCTTTTCTCAAGTTTATACAGCTAGTAAATATAGAACTAAATTCAAATCAGGCATCCTGGTTCTAGATCCTGTACTATTGACTGCTATACTATTCATTGCTCTGGGAAAATGATAAAATATTACATGCACCCTTGAAAGTCATAACATCAAGCTACACTTGGAACAGGAAAATTGAATAATGACCTAAAATTGAAATGATGTGTGTGCCTGGTATAGCTTGAGTTAGGTAGTGGGTAGTGTGCAGTAAGAATGGAGAGTAAAATTATAAAATCTGAAATAATTTGTGATTGGATATAAATATTGAAGATGAGGTAGATATTAAAATTTTTATGAAGTTTTGGGCTCTAATGGTTGGAACAGTATTGATGTCAATTACTGATAGGCAGGTTGGTTGTGAGACCCTATTTGGAAGGGAAAGTTTACCTATTCTGAATTGAGCTAACTGTGAAACATCAAGAGATTAATACACAGAAGACATTTTAAAATACAGGACAGATAATCTTCTGAAGAACACAGAAATTAAATTAAGATATTAATTTGGAAGTTGTACTGTCCAGTACATTTAACAAATATTTATGAGTGTAAAAGTTGCTAAAAAAGTACTACTCAAACTAGATTCCATGGATCTATACTGGGCCACAAATTGTTACCAATAAGAATTAATTCAAGTTTATTTTATTTTATAATAATATTGATCTGCACTTGGTGCTAAAAATTGGTTCTTTATGACAAATACTTTGAGAAACACTTCGCTAGATGGTTATATTCCTTCACTGTAATAACTGGTCAATATCAAGGTCGCCCAGACAAATTGAGGCAATTTCTAGCATTGTAAGGATAAAGTTCAACTGAATTCACTTTATTCACTTTTGTTCCTTCCAGTGCCCCCCACTGATAAGTAGGAGCCTGAATCAACAATCTTGTCCTGAAGTGCAGTGTCCTAGGCATCTCAGACAAGTACTGAGGCAGAACATTGCTTTTCTGTGATATGTGATTAAAGTGAACTATCCAAGAGGCAGAATCCTTGTAACAGAACCAAAGCCAATACAGACAAACCATTTCACTATATCATCAATCCACAAGGGCTAGGTACAAGGTTAAGGGTTAAAAGTAAAGAATAGGAAAGAAAACATTTTCTCTTGGCTTGAGAAAATAGCCAAAGCCATTTTTATAGATTACTTACAGATTGCTATGGTCAGTTATGGATTCTTTGGAGCATTGATTATACCTATTCATTCTCTTCATTATATATGAAAATGGCTCGTTTTATGTTTCTTAGAATGTACCTGCACCATTGGTATGCTTCCTGAGAAGTCTGAGGTTATTATATAAGATTTACTAAGGAGAGTTGTTTGAGCACACCAGCCACTGGGGTGGGACAGGGCATGCATTATTTAAAGCACTTACAGTGCAGGGTTTTCTCCAATTAAAGTGAATTGACATTCTCTTTCCTAGGCCCTTGTCTCCCCAGGTAGAATGATAGGAGACAAATTCTTATCTCTGAAAGCTTTGGAAGTTTTGAGGCTCTCAGGGGTCTGAGGGTAATACCTTTGTCCAGTCGCCATTGTCCAAGGTCTCAAAATAGATACCTGTTACAGGGGACCAGTGGACTACGAAAGAGCACAGACTGCAGGTAGAGGGACTGTTTCAGACAGCTGTGGACACACCGGAAGGCCGGGCCAATGCGCCAGATTTTTTCTTTTTTATCCAAGTTAGAAACAATATACCTACATGATTAAGATATATCTTTTGGTCAAAGCGGCTGATAGGTTTATTGAATATCTAAAATTTCTCTGTAACCCTGAGTCAGGGGGCAAGAAATGGTGGGTATAAGAAATGCCTTCTAAATAATAAGTGGTCTGAAATACGTAGAAAGCCACAATCTCCAAAGTACGAGGACTACAAAGATATAAGAACAATTTGCATATGCCAGGAGTTTACAACTAGTTTATAGCATAAGTCCTACCAAAAGTCTATAATTAAGAATATAAGCAAATGCCATTTGATGGACCATATTTGGCCTTAAACCTGAAACAGCAAAAAACAGACAAAACATGAAGCATGAGTTTTCAAGACACTAGACATCAGCCAGCAAAGAACAATGGGCCATAAAAGATGGAGAACAAATGAGATGAGACTTAACATTTATTCAGTTTTAGTGCCTTGGGAGCTTCTAAGTCTTGGTCCATAGAGGGGAAACTCAGGTGGAGCCCAGTGGATTTTCTATAATGAAGAGACAGAGCTGAAAGTCTGGGGAGATAACAGCTGCTAGAGACTGCAGGACACGGTACTGAAAAAGAGAGCTGCACACAAAGGAGAACTCCAGAAATCTGCAGTGGATCTCCGTTAGATAATTAGCTGAGTACAATGTAGCACATGTGTATGAGGAAAGCACGTGAGGCTGGTAAAAAAAAAATATCAGAGATAGAGGCAATAGTGCCTGATACACAGGACTAGGAATAGTACCTAGCGCCAGTAGCCACACACTTGTGAGAATAACTACAATTAAACAGACCATATCAATTGTTGATGAGACTGTGGAGCAACTGGAACCCTCATACACTGCTGGTAGGAAAGTAAAATAGTGAAATCATTTTGGAATAAAGTTCACCAGATTCATAAAATGTCAGATGTGTTTCTACCTATGACCTTGCTGTATTTCCAAACATAGTATTTACCCAAGAGAAACAAGAGCATATATTCTTATGATGACATGTATACACATGTTCTTAACAGTTTTATTTGTAAGACTCCAAAACTGGAAATAAAGTGAATGACCATCAACCAGTGAATAGCTGAACAAATTGTGGTATATCTGATCATACAGTGGAATATTACTAAGTAATATAAGGAAATGAACCCTTGATGTATGCTATAATATGGATTAGTGTCAAAATAGTTATGCTGAGTGGAAGGAGCCAGAGTAAAGGACTGTGTAGTATATGGTTCAATTAGTATAAAATTCTGGAAAATGAAACTAATGCATAGTGATAAAAATCAGATTAGTGGTTCCCTGCTGAAATGGTGGGGTGTGCACTGGCCAGGAGGGATAGGTAGGAGCGATTATATAAAGAGTGAGGAAACTTTTAGAGGTGACAGATATATTCATTTTCTTGTTTGTGGTAATCATTTCACAGGTGCATATATGTGCCAAAACTTATCAGTTACTACAACTTAAAAAGTATAGTTTATCATATGAAAGTTTGCTGAAAAAAGTAAAAAAAAAAAAAGATATTTTCCAAATGAAAAGTAGACAGTAAATTGAATAGTTATTTAGAAGCATATGAGAAAGAAATAGAGACTATAAATCACTCTCAGCTAAGGAAAGCTATATGAAGAAGGTGAGATATGTGTTAAAAATAAAAAACAAACATTTTGATAGGTAGATGAAAGATGAATGGGGATTTATTCAATAAAAATAGAGTCATCAAAGGGGAAATAATCATGGAATTTTCATGGATTGAATAGGCTGTGATGGAAACTAGAGTGATCCCAGTTGGTGTTAAAGAGAATTAGACAAAGTAGTGAGATAGGTTGGAACTTTTGAATGATAGTTTGAGTTTTAGTAGTATATTTAGCATTAGAATGCTTGGAATTATCAGAATAAATCAGTCCTCTCAGGGGAGAAGTTTGTCTAAAGAGCAGACAGCACCAAACTGAGTCTTTAGAAACACTTAAGTTAAATGAATTCAGGAAAAAGAGTTATAAAGATTTTTTTAAAAGGAGTGGATGTAGAGGAGTATGTAGTCATCATAATATCAAAGAGACCAATTTGGTAAAAGAGATTCAGAAACAAGATACAGTTTTTGACACATTGAAGAGGGGTCTTAGGGAAGAAGAGGAAGAATGAAAGGGCCATGGCTGTATCAATGGGAAGATGTTATTAGTTTCTTAAATAAACACAGTGAATAGATCTCTGCTAAGAACTGAGCTGAACGTACCCAATTATCAAGAGGTCTTCTATGAGAATACATAGAGAAAGGAATCCCCTGTTCAGGTTGGTGATTTCCTATAAGGGGTATTTCTGGAGGGTGAATTTGGTATGGTATATTTTTTTTTCCTAAAAAGTGGCTTCCTTTTGGATCTACTGTGGGTGTCCAGAAACTCTGAGGACTCCTAGAACCATTCCAAGTACTGTTAATAATGTTACAGGTCCAAAATTATTTTGACATCTTTGAACTTCAGAATGAGGAATATTTTGGAGACCTTAAAATTAGACAGACTTCCTAAGGAAGCCCACGTTTTCCTTTTGAGTTTCAGTGGGAACGAGGCACTTCTGAAGAGTATATAATAAATCAAACAGAGTTTAGGCCACTGTGTTATTCTCTGGGTACAAATTAGTTAGGTTCCTGTAAGTCACATTCTTGTACTTCATAATAGAACAACATGTTGTTGATAAATGAGTTAGCATTACATCATGAGCAGAACATGAACAAAGGGGTTGCCAAGTAGTGGTATATGAAGCAATGATACAGAGCTGAAATGACAGACTTTACCAGTAGCATATTAAAAGTGCCCTCTGGTAAAATTTACCATGATGTTTTCAGATAAACTGTGTCTAGGACACATGGATAATGACAAGATTGCGAATAGCATCTCTGAATATGAAAGTCATGATAGGTATATGCTCAGCTATTGAAGAGCAGTTCATTTTAAAATAAGCCATATTTTCTTGTAGTTGCAGGGCAAGAGAAGAGCAAATCGTTTATGAAGGGAATGACAATGTTGATCTCTGACAGCTGATCTTTTCAGTCTAAGTGAAAACACCAACTGTAGCAGCAGCAACAAACCTGTCAATTTCCCTTTTTATTTGAAAGGTTCCTTGGACATTTAAAGTGTTTTTACCTGTCAATGAGATGAATGAACTAGGCTTTCAATTTCATCTGTAGATTCCTAATCAGGGTGGGTAGCCATGATTGAAATGACTCAGTAATTGTTATTTCAGATGTGAATACTGTCAATGGGATAAACTTAGATGGGATAAACTACACGTCTGTGGATATGTTATAGGTCTGACTAAAGTGATCACTGAGATTCATCCACTCTTATTAACTTATGTTTCATTCCACAGACCTCCTCAAAACATCACTTCTTGCCACTCCCTGAAAAAATCACTTTAATGGTGGAGATTAAATCCATCATTGCATTTGTAACCCTAGAATCAAGGGAGCTATTACTGCTTCTTTTTTTTTCCTCAGAAAACTAACTCTTTTTACTTTTTTCATTAGATATTGTGTTGACACCATAAGGTTTCTCATAGATAGACATAAAATATGTTATATTTCAAGAAGGATGCAGAGTTCTGATTATTCTGGCCATGCTTTATTTACACAAGGGCAGGCATGGCAAGTAGTACTGATGGCCTAAATGAAATGTAGAACTATCAAACTTTTTGAACACATTATTTACTTTTGACAGTAAAAATTGTTGTAGTGTGTTTAGATCTAAAATGCAGCAATTTGGTATAAAATTTAGAACATAAACAGGAAAGTATTCCTTAGAAATTTTGCAAAGTTGGTATTTCAGGGTTTTTTTTTTTTTTTGCTTAAAAATTAAACTTATCAAAATTATAGTAAAAATAGAATAACTTGCAGGAAAATTAGACAGCCTTAGTGAATGGAAAAAATTTGTCTCTAAAAGAGAAAACACTTTTTTTTTTCTATTTCTGCCCCCTCCCCCCACCTCCTGTTTTAGGGCAGTGTTCTAATCAGGCGCTTTATGTTGGCTTTTTGAAAGATCAAATATTGGATGTAAATTTTTGTTTGAAGTGGTAAAGGCTTGTCTAGAAAACTATGAGTTCAAATGTGACATTTATTATAGTGTTATGTGTCTTTACTGAGGAAAATCGAATATAAATAAGTGTTAATGAGTGTCCTGGGTGGCCTGTAAAGAAAAATTCATTCCCACTCTATAAATGAGAAAAGCTTGGAGTAGAGTATGATAAACTATGCCAGATGAATATGCTGGACTGTGAAATGACAATAGTATGGGCACAATACCATATCCTTGAAAGACAATTGTAATTCTTCCGAATTGTGGAATGATTGTTTTCCCCTCAAAGAGAAAAGTTCTGGTGACTAAATTATGCACATAATTTTTAAGAGTGCGTGTGTTTTTCAGTGAGATTCAGTATATGTTTCCCAAGTGTGAAATTCTTTTGATATAGGGATAAATAATAATCTTTGGAACTGACTAAATAATCATTAAATACTTGGGGCTGTTTTTTCCCACCATTTATCTTGATAGAGAAAACTTCACACACAAACACACACACACACACACACGCACACACCTTCAAGAAGATCGTTTTTTAGTTTCTGTAGATTATCGGACTTCTAGTGATGCTGATGTAAGCAGTTATTTCTGTTAGTTTTACACAGCTGTTGCTTTGTGTTATGAGGAAAACAGTAGTCTGGGACACTGCAGGAACAACCGGAGCAAGTAATCAGTTTTCTTCTCTTGAAGAAAATACTTGACTGAAAGCCTTTGACATGGTATGTTTAAGAGGAAAAAGTAAAGTTAAAATGAAAGAAAATAGATAATGCCTAGAGATAAGCTAAGAGTAGCGTATGGAATAAATAGGTAATTTGGCAAGAATGGAAAGTTATCCATCTCCATGTCTGTAACATGTACAAGAAATTTTCTGAGGTATAACTAGAAGTATTTTAACCATTTCCTATGAGTGATTCTAATCATGGATATCTAGTAACTTCCTTTGAATTGTTTTTACGTAGTCTAATTGCTGTTTTTATTAGAAATTATTTCCTGATGTTTAACTCAATTTTCCTAAATCCAATTAAACTCTATTATTTCTACTTGGTATAATTATAAACATACTACACGCTTTTCATGGTTTTGTTTCTCCACAGATCTGAAACCTTCATTGTTTTGTGCCTTTGACATTTTTATAAGGCATATCTAAAATAAATATGCAATAATTGTATTCTGTCAAGTTAGAAAAGTTGAAGCACCTCTAATGTATGATAGAAACTGAAAGAGAAAGAACAAAATTTTAAATTATGCTAAATTTTGTTATGTGTACTAAACAATTTTCCCATGAATGTATCTGATTTTGTAAAACAAGAAAGTTGTTGGAGATATATTAGTGTTATTGTATTCTGTTTTTGCTTTGGTTACACTTAGTGGAGAAAAGTAAAGGTAGTTTTTATGGAATTTTACAATCCTTTAATTGTGTATATATTTTTTTTACAGTTGGAACAGACTTTTTAAAGTACACAAGACAACTATCAAAATTAAGCCAAAATTAAAAATAGATAATTGCTTATCTCTATTTGAAAAGTTTCTCCTGTGTCCTTATTATGAGTTGGTCACCTTAAAAATTCTGTTTTGAATCAGAGTTAACAATATATTCTCTTGTAGTCACTTACCCTGAAACCATCACAGGCACCAGCATTTCTCTCATTAAGGACTGAGAAACTGAGAAAGGAAATATATAGGTATTCAGTAAATATTTCATGGATTTGATAATGCATAACAGTTAAAATGAACATTATCATATAAATTAAGCGTGGCTTAAACAGAAGATCAAGAACTAGATTATATGGGTTTGGATAGTTACTCTACTATTGCACAAACTAACTAGGCTTAGGCAAGTTATATAACCTTGTGCATCAGTTTACTTATGTACATGAGGAGTATAACAATAATCTCTACCTCATGTTATGTGGATCACATGAGTTAATAAATACAAAAGAAAATTTTCTGGTACAAAGTAAGCGCTTAAAAATAATTAGCTAATGGTGGTATTAATAGTAATTCATACAAAATGTAATTTATTTTCCATCAAGGGAAAATATATGAGCAATGTAATATTATAAAAATAATACAAAAAAGATGAAGTCGTGACATATGCTACAACATGGATGAAATTTAAAGACATTATTCTAAGGGAAATAAGCCAGACACAAAAGACATCAGTATCTCTTTAGCTATCTTCTTCCACCTTTGCTTTCTACTCCCCATCTGCAGCTCATTTCAAGAGAGAACAATGGAAGGAAAGGGTTAAGGAGACTAAGAAAAAAGTAGAGAAATGAAGCAAAAGAAAAAGTAAAATATTGAGACAGGGGCAGAGGTACAGGGAAGAGGGTTAATCTGCCTTTTCCAGGGCTCCAATGAACTCTTCAGTTTTATTTTCCAAGATTGAAACTTCAAAGGGCAACTTTTTGATTAAAAAATAAGTTTCTCAGTAATTTCCATTCTCACCAATATGTAAATTGACAGACTTTATGACAGTTTCCAGATTTAATGACAAAGGAAAGATTTTTGACTGGTACAGCAGACATAGCTGGTGAGTCAGCTGACTGCCTTTATCTGTCTTTCTCTACTTTCTCTACTTTTTCTGAGAGTAAAAAAAAGGAGGATTCCATACAACAGGTTATTTGGTGAACATCTAAGGGTTGGATTAAGAAAGAATGGGGGTTTGGGTCACAGGATTTGTGATAAAAAAGGGGTCATGTGACAATTACAGATTATCTGTATATAGAATCTATGGGCACAGTATTTCTTAAATCTGTTAATTTGCCTAGAGGAAAAGAATAATGGCTTGATGTTTAGATATTTTGGAGATAAAAAGCCTTTTTTATATGAATGTTAGAAAAAAACCCTAAAGATAATTTTAATTATGTACTATAAGTAAATTGTTTTGTTTTATATTTTTTCTTTAAATTTGGGGTAGAATGGAATTGCCTTTGCTAATTATTATAAAATTTGACTTCTTGTACTTTAGAAAATAATGTTATGGTTTTAAAACACTAAGAACATACTTGCCTTTGATTTGATTTACTTTGCTTGACCTAAAAGAGATAGAAATCAGATTATCTATGATTAAGATGAATGGATATTTCTAGGAAACAAAATTGGTTCAATTAGAGCAATTATTGTTTTTTATTGTTGTTTGTCCAGAAGAAGCAGCACCAGTCTTTCCGCTATTTCTTCCTGGCCTCTCTCAGATGTTATAGTCAATTTGCTTTACCCAGAGGTGAAGGAGGAGGTTCAGGATAGATTGTTATACTATCAGAGAGTTATATGTGGATAATTATAAGTAACTTGGATAAAAATCACAATGTGTGAG
>NW_006434897.1:2152779-2185022 GCF_000325575.1 Pteropus alecto
AAAGAATTGACTACTTAAGCTTCTTTTTCTTTAGGCAATTGCAGGTTATTGAGTATCATTGGATAATTTTTAATAAAACTTGTTCATCTCTATTTTGGAAAGGAAGATTTGAGGAAACAATATAAGCTTGGAGGAAATATTAAATATTTAAAAACATTTTTAAAAGACTTTTTTGAGAGCAGATTTAGGTTTGCAATAAAATTGGGGGGGAAGGTACAGGGATTTCCCATATAAACTCTGCCACTGCACGTTCATAGCCCTCCCATTATCAACATAACTCACCAGGATGGTACTTTTTTTTTTCTTTTTTACCAAGGATGAACCTATAAGTTCATTCTTGGTTTGTATAGTTAGTGGGTTTAGACAAATATATAATGATATATATCCATCAGTATATCATAGAGTATTTTCACTGCCCTAAAAATTCTCTATGCTCTGCCTGTTCATCTCTCCCCTCCTTCTAACCACTCATCTTTTTTATTGTCTCCATAGTTTGACCTTTTCTATATTGTCATATAATTGGATCAGACAGTGTGTAGCCTTCTCAGATTGGCTTCTTTCACTTAGTAATAGAAAGATTGACTTTTGAAAGAGTAAATATGCACTTAACACTTTCATGAAATATATATCTAATACACTTATCCTGAAAGAAAATTGTATTCATCTCTGACATATGAGTGAAAAAACATGTTCTAAAAATTGGTTTAATAAGAGAAAGTATTAACTTTCTTTTCACTGTTTGATTTAATAAAAAATATATTTAATTAAATTCTATTTGCTGTTAAACTTGATGAAATTAAGGAAATCCATTTATAATTAAACAGAGAAAAATAATTAATTTTTTCATTAGTCCTCTTCCTTTTATTTTGAATTTTATATCCTCAAATTTCTCACTTGGTATATAAAGAAAACATAAATATGCTTGTTTCTATGTATTATCCTTCTGAAATAGAAAACTTCTGAAAAATTGTTGGTGGTTATTGAGGAAATGTTTAAATTATGACATCTAAGATAATACTGAGTCAAATATTCAGTATTCTCTATAAGAAAATTACAAAGTAGATGATGTCTTAATTTACTTCGCTAGATTTCTTGCCTGCTTGTATAATTCTTGTATCCCTATGACCTCCAGTCACACACATACACACTCTACCCTGTCTTAACCATTAAATTGGGATAATAACTAATCTCTTTCTACAGGTGTAAAATAATAATGGTTTATGTACTGTCAAAACAAAAACATCTGAATAGTAGTTAAAGTGGTAAAAAGAAATTTTATTCAAAACTATTACAATATGGAAAAGAGACTTCAGTACAGAACTGGGCCTAATTACAAATACAACAAGGAAAGTGGGGATTTATAGCCACAGACAAGGTGGAGGTTGGTGGATAGAAAATTATTAAGAATCATCATAAGTGGTTAAGGGGTCTGTCTAAACTGACCCCAAAAGATTCTTGTTAAAGGCAGGACAGAATGATCACACATCATTGGGTGTAGAGGATGGTGAAGGATGAAAAACCTGATTAGATATTTAGGGTGATTAGTTATCAAAAGTGGGGGTTGTCCTAAAACTGACTTAGCAGAGTTCTTGGAGATAGTTCAGGAACCTGACTAAAATTTGGTCAAGCAAAGAATCTTTGTCAGTACAAAGTCTATGATGAATTATTTGCAGTTTATAAAAGGAAAAGGGTGGGGAGGTTGGAAGAAAAGATTAGAATGATAATCTCATAGTGAAGTTACCTCTGGGTGGAAACCTTTCATAATTATTCACCTTCCTACCAAGGTGTGTCAGTGCCATTCACCATTCTCCCACAACACACACATGCGTGCAAGCACACACGCACACACAATAGCAGAGTGAATAATGAACTTCTATTGTAATACTTCTGAAAAGATACTCACCCAGCTATACAACTATTCTGACTTGAGGTTTTTCACAAACTAGATTTTTAACCCTCAAAGGCAGTCATTGCCAAGTTTTAAATGATTTTATAAGGATGACACTAGAGTTATTGTAAATTAAATTCTCTTATTGTCACAATGGGGCAGTGTCAAGCACAATTTCATTTTACTGCAAATAATATATTTGAAGGATGTTTTCACAAACATTTACATGAACCTTTTTTTCAGGGTAGTTATTTATTAATTGGAACAACATTTAGATTTTATTTATATGATACCAAGTTGCTAGATAAAGGTGAGAGAATCAATAAATAACACTGTAAAATTGTAAAATTGTATGTGTTGTTTGTGTCTCCCTCTAGAAAAAGGAAACTGTGTTTTGAAAAGCATCATAAAGCACATCTGAATGGAAATAATCTCCCTAGTGGCTACTGTGTGCCTGAAATATTCAGCACTAGTCTAGAAATAACAAATAGTGGAGGAGATTCTGTTAAATTGTGAACATATTTCTTGAAACCGTGGCTATAAAGTAACATGTTTGTGCATATTTGATTATTAGTTGGTTTTCACATTAGAAAGTAGACAACAATACTGAGGGAATAAGACATGGGACATGAGGATTTCATTTTTTGAGCAAAACACAGTACTGGCCAATCCTACAGGATATTGATCTATGTCAGGAACCTTTGTTGGGAGTTGACAAAATATTTAACACCAAGGAATGCATTCTGATTGAATCCAAAATAATCTGTGGGGATGGCTTAAGGTCTGGCTTTGACTTCCTAAAATTTTTCTTTAGAGACTTACTACTCTTTGAACCCAGACATCAAACTTATTCAAAGATATCGTTGAAGCATAGAGAGTAGAAGAACTGGCAGTAGAACCTTCTGACAAATAATATTCTGAAGAGATAGTGCAATAGACTGAAGACATAGAGTATTTTGTGGAAGCTTTTTATTAATTGAGTAGAAGTGGAAGTTTTCTATGCTTTTAGCACCCAGCTCTAATTAGCTGCTGGAAAAGTCAAAGCTGTAAAATTGTTCTGAATTTAGCCAGGTAAAATTCTTGCTCGACTCGCCAAGGATTTTACATACCTGATATAGTTTCTGGACTTCTGGGATGAGGAGTGTAAATACTGAAAAGGAATTGCAATATGGCATAATGTCTTTTTAGTGCAGTTGGATGGGGCAATGTGAGGACAGAAGGAGGGGAGGAAGCAAGGATTGCAGGGGAAATTGAGCTTAGAAGCCTAAAAGAATGATGTGCTTTACATACCAGACTGAAATGACACTTTAGTTATTGCTGCAGTTCTGGATTTTCCACATTGGTCAGGACAAAAGAAAGCAGCGATTCATGTCTTTTTGCCACAAAGCCTTATTCCCTAGGATTTGACAAGAATTTCAGGTTACTTGACCATAGGGCAAGGGAGTGAGGCCAATTAGCATCAGTCTTTAAATGGACCTGAGGACAAGACTCACATGACTGCCACCCACTGTGGGGTCCCTAACACTGTTTCAGGTGCCCGGCACAATGCTGGCGGTCAGCGGTATTGAGTGAAAGACTGACTTTAAGGGAGTGAGAGAACACCTTCGCACCCTCACAATTTGTTTGGATTATCAATCTTCAACTTTTGTGAAGAGAAACTGCTTTTTATTTCTCTGAAACCTTGATTTCAATATGCATTCATTCAACAAATGTTTTCAGAGGACTTCCTATGTATTTTTTTATTGACATATAATTAACTTGTATCACTGTGTAAATTTAAGTTGTAAAGTAGGTTGATTTGATACATTTATATACTGCAGTATGATTACCACCTTAGCCTTCGCAAACACCTTTATCATCTCACATACTTATTTCTTTGTTGTGGTGAGAACAATTAAGATCTAATTTCTTAGCTACTTTGAAGTTTATAATACAGTGTTGTTGAATGCATTCATTATGTTGTGCATTAGATTTTCAGAATTTATTTCTCTATTAGATGCAAGTTTTTACCTTTAACCAACATCTCCCCAGCTCCTTCAACCTTTAGTCCCTGGTAACCACTAACTCTTGGTTTTTATGAGTTCAACTTTTTTAGATTCCAAATATTTGTCTTTCTCTGTCTGACTTATCTCACTTAACATAATGCCCTTAAGGTTTATTCATGTACTGCACATGGCAAGATTTCCTTCTTTCTTATGGCTGATAATATTCCATATTGTGTGTGTGTAACATAGATATATGTTACCGTTGGGGGAATTTGAAATCCATTGTCGCCCAGTAGTACTGAGGGGTCCTTGTTTTTTTTTGCTGATGCAGTAAAGAATTATAGATCATCAAGATTTAGAAAAAGTAAGATTTATTAGAACACGTTTCAAGGAAGAATCGTGTCATGCCCAAGAGGGCCATAATCGTGTGGAAACAAAAGGTATGATTAAAGTACGCTCCAAGGGAGGGGTGGGTTACAGCGAATAGGGCTGTAACAGCATAGAAGTGGGGAGGTCTGCATAATAGTTAGGCTGTGGTAAAAGATTACAAGTATGGTGCTAAATGATTGGCACGTGAGGTCATTTTCATTGACATTTGGCTGTTATATAACTCTGCCTACTGTGCATGCAGTTACCCAGAATTCAGTCTGTTATAATTAGATTCATGAACTTCCAAGCATAGGCATGATATTATAATGATGTTAGATTGAGGCTAGGTCACGGGAAGATTAGTGTAGGGCTGACTGCACAAGTGCTTTTGGCTGGATTAAACTGGCTGGTATTTTGACTTTCTAATTCTTTGTTCCTCAGAATTTAGGGGTAATTTATAACCATAAAATGGGTGTTCCAGGGAGATATTTGAGAGGAGCCTTCATTTCTTTATTCTCCTGCCACTCATGTCTACCTTACTACCTACCATGTATATATCACATTGTCTTTATCCAGTCATTCATTGATGGATACTTAGGTTATTTTTATATCTTGGCTATTGTGAGTAATGCTGCAGTGAACATGCATGTGCAAATAACTCTTTGAGATACTGATTTAAATTCTTTTGGATATATACCTAGCAGTGAGATTGCTGGGTAATATGGTATATCAATTTTTAATTTTTTTGAGGAATCTGCATACTGTTTTCCATAATAGCTGGACCATTTTACATTTGCGCCAACAGTATAATGGGGTACCCTTTTCTCCGCATCTTTGCGAATATTTCTCTCTCTCTCTCTTTTTATTTTCTTTTTTTTATAATAGCCATTCTAACAGATTCGAGGTGATATCTCATTGTAGTTTTGATTTGCATTTCCCCAACTGGTGATGTTGAGCAACTTTTCACGTATATATTGTCCATTCATATGTCTTCTTTGGAAAAATGTCTACTCAGGTCCTTCGCCTATTTTTTAATTTGATTATTTGCTTTTTTTCTATTGAGTTGTGTGAGTTCTTTATATATTTTGGACATTAACTGCTTATCAGTTATATGGTTTGTGAATATTTTCTCTAATCCTATAGGTTGCCTTTTTAGTTTATTGATTATTTCCTTTGTGGTACAGAAGTTTAATGTAGTCTCACTTATTTATTTTAGTTTTTGTTACTGGTGCTTTTAGTGTCTTATCCAAGAAATCACTCCCAATGTCAGGGATCTTTTTCCCCCATAAATTTTATGGTTTTTGTTTTTACATTTAAGTCTTTGATCTATTTCAAGTTAATTTTTATAAGTGGTGTAAGATATGGGTCCAGTTTTATTCTTTTGCATGCGGGCGGGTATCCAGTTTCCCAACATCATTTATTGAAGAAATTGTCTTCCCCTGTTGTGTGTTCTTGGCACCCTTGTCAAGAATTAGTTGACCATATATGGATGGGTTTATATCTGGGTTCTCTATTTTCTTACATGTCTATGTGTCTGTGTTTTGGTCACTATGACTTTGTAATATAGATTGAAATCAGGTAGTACTCCAGCCTTTTTCTTTTTTCTCAGAATTACTTTGGATAGTCAGGGTCTTTTGTGGTTTCAAACAAATTTTAGGGTAGTTTTTTTTTTTATTATTATGTATGTGAAAAAATGCCATTAGGAATTTGATTAGGATTTTGCATTGAATGTGTAGATTTCTTTGCATAGGACAGACATTTTCACAGCATCAGTTCTCCTAATCCAAGAACATGGGATATCTTTTCATTTATTTGTGTCTTCTTTAATCTCTTTCACCAATGTCTTACAGTTTTCATTGTCTCACTTTCTTGCTCAAATTTATTCCTAAGTATTTCATTGATTTAGATGCTATCGTAAATGGGATTGCTCTCTTAATTTCTCTTTTAGTAGATCATTGTTAGTATATAGAAATGCAACTGATTTCTGTATGTTGATTTTGTATATTGCTTCTTTACTGAATTTATTTATTAGTTCTAATAGTTTTTCACTGAAATCTTTAGGGTTTTCAATATATAAGATTGTGTCATCTGCAAACAGATAATTTTATATCTGCGTAGATGCCTTTATTTCTTTTTCTTGATTAATTGCTCTGGCTAGGACTTCCTGTACTATTTAAATAAAAATGGTGAGATGGGCATCCCTGTCCCCACTATTATGCAGTTTCATATTGAGTTGCAGAATCATCCATTTTCAGGGGATAGATTGCTCTCAAGGGCTCTCAACTATTATTAGATCTTGATCACCAAGAAATAATCTGTTTAGTACACTGCCTTTAGGTAGATAATACTATCTCTGCTTTAGAGATGAGGCAGATATATAAGTAATTTGCTCAGAGTCCTACAGAACATTTCCTATTTTTATACGGCCTTTCTATCATAAACTAAAAATGCTACTGTCTTCCTTAAGGGATATGTGTCAGGTAGTTACACTGCTGTGGGGTAAGGTTAAATCATTTCCACATGCCTCGCAGGAAGTCAGTATCATAGTTCTATATCAAACCTAAGATATTTGACCCTGGGTGACTTCGAACTATGCTCTTAGTATCAAAAGCAAACACTGTGACTCATTTTAGTATAAATCTATCTGCTGAAGCCTTTGAGAGAGAAAAAGTGTCACAGATCATAAAATATAAAATAGAAATCTTGCGTGAGTAAGCTTCCTAGTCTTGAGAACAACAGTTGAAGTATTTATTATTTAACAGTATAAAAATCACACACATACATAAAACTATCATTAGGCAACTCACATTTTGAATATTCTTGGAAGCCTTAATAGAAGTGTAATTTCTCTAGAGGTATCTCTTATATCCTAAGAATCTCTAATTGTCTTCATGTTGAGATATAGACAAAACTGTGAAGTTTGCTTTGTTTTCTATTTTTGCTTTTTTTGCCCCTCTCATCATCTGTGCTTTCTATCCTTATACCTCAACTTTGCGGCATGGGATTGCTTCGTTTTTCTTCTCTTAGTGCACCAGAAGCACCTTGTGTAGCAGCCTATGTTGTGTAGCAGTCTATAAACTGAGCACCTACTCTTTCTTTATATCTCTTTCTGCATCTTTTTCTTCTCTTCTCTTTGCACTGATAATCTGATAAATTAATATTTCTTACAGTTTTAATTATTAAATAATAGATTAATGAATGTTAATGACTGTTAATGGCTTAATCAACTACACCTCCTGGGTAAAATATTTGCATTTTAAAAGGGCTTTTTAGAATCATAATCTTATTTTAAAAGATGACTTAGTGTGAGAATCTAAAACCTGTTGACAAATCACTAGGGAGAAGTACCATGTTAGATTTTTTTCACACTCTTGACAACAAGGCTATGTTCTTAAAACCGGTGTGATAATAAAACACTGTGTCATAGTTTAATTGGAAGCATTCTTTTTTCATTCTTGGTGATATGTAAAATAATAATGTGTCTTAGTGTCAATGACATCTTAGATGTAAGGAAATATGGTAGCTGTATTTTGCCACCTTTCAAGCCATGCATTGGGATAGGTGTGAACTATCTCCCTTATTATTCTCTCTCTCTCTCTCTCTCTTTCACACACACACACACACACACACACACACACACTCTCATACAAACTAAACACACATACATAAACACATATCCTAGCACCGTTGGGCCACTGGTATTCTCTAACTGGCTGCTGTGGAGCTTCAGTTGAAAACCATATGATTTCAATCATATATGGAATATAAAACTGAAAACAGCAAACAAACATGTTACAAACAGATTTATGGATAAGGACTGTGGATTAGTGGTTACCATAGGGAAGGGGGGAAAGTAGTTAGGGGTAAAAGGGGTCAAATATTCAGTGACAGAAGGAAATCTAACTTTGGCTGGTGCACACACAATGCAATATATATACGACATACTGTTGTACACTTGAAATTTATTTGATTTTATTAATCAATGTTACCTCAAAAATTTTAATTAAAAAAATATGAAGAAGGTATGACCTGACAAAAAATTTGAGAGTTTTTTTTTCCATTTTAAAGTAGCTCCCAAAAATTGGTTCAAGAACATTTGTAAGAAATCTGCACTGGAAATATTTATTTATAACATCTGTTTGCTATTTTTAATATCATTTATAATACTTAGATTCCTTTTATTCTGTCTCACTTTGCTTTGAGAGAGAAGTGATAAATATGAGTAAATACCACAGATGAATATAGTATCTTGAAGGATTGGCTATCCTTTTAAAGATGAAAAGGCTTTTTATCTATAATTACCGATCATGTGATTCACAATCTCAAATAAAAGAGTTACTGTCGTTCTTTCTCTTTAGAAGACATTAGAAACAATTGCAGAATGAAAAGCAAGCTCATCAACAACAAAAAAAATCAGTCAGAAAATTGGCTAAAATTCAGCTCTTTGTGCTCTTGAGACTGAAAGCTGTAACTGAAAGAAAGCTCTCCAATTTTCTACCATGCAAATCCATTGCCTCTTTTTAGATTGGTTTACTCTTGAAGCAGTTAAGTAGTGGCATTTCTTGGCAAGAACATTTATTTAAATAATTATTTTTTGTTAAATAATTCAATTTCTGTTTATTTATTCTTCCTGCCTCCCACTCTGCTCCATTGCACATCCTGCACCACCAGCTTCACATACTGGCTTAGGTATGAGGTATGGACACTGATATATGTTCCTCTAGGGTATCTTGTAATTTCATATCATTTTAAGAATAAAAGGATACTGGAGTTAAGGACTTTAAAAAAAATACATTACTAGTCATATTTCACTATTGACAATGAGTATATATTTTTTCAGTGTTCTTTGTGAATGAATAGGGTTGTAATTTAACTTCTGTCATCATAGTGTTATATTTAGAAGGTTTTCAAAGGTTTAAAAGCAGTTTTGGTTTTTGCAAGACCACTATGAATATGCTTAGTATGCTGCAGGATAAATGCTGACATTTGAAAATATCAAGATCCATTATTTTCATGCAATTCTTTGTATGTATAGCATTTAGTAAAATTATAAACTATAGTAAGTAGTATTAACCCATTAGCTCCTTAATATCTAAGCCTGAATTAGTGTTTTTCAGATTAACAGTCTTCAAAGAAAAGTGACCTGGATAAGAAATAGGGCAGGAATCTGTTACTCTGAAGGTAGAAAAACCTGATAAAGCTGATGCAGTGTTGATGGCAAGAGAATGTTGCTGCAAACAAATAAGAGGGTGGAGAGGGTGTGGATTCAGAAAACGGATTTTGCCTTCTTTACATTTTGCCTAGGGTTAGCCCAGGGGCTTTGGAAACCTGGCTGGCCTATGGCTGACAGCAGTGTTGGAAAAATTAACATCATTTTTACATACACATCTGTACCTTTGAACTCTTTAATTGCATTTTCATGTGAAGCTAAATCCTTTAGCTGCCATGCTGTCACAGTAAGGAAAGGGGCATGTATTTAGAAGGTACCAAGGAAAGCCTGTTGGACCGAGGATCTGTGAAATGTGGTTTTGTCAAGTAAGATACTGTGAATCTATTAAAAGTACAGTGCAATGTGGTCTATAATAAATCTCCATCCCAAGAGAGCTCTAAAAATAGAATAGATATGTCTTTGATAGTTTAAGCACTAAACTGTTTAAAGGAAAGAATCTCTTCAGATGACCTCTCAATGCCCCTTCCAGCTCTGTAATTCCAAGTCTGAGATAGTTGGCTTATGAAATGCACTGAACATATCAATGTGTGCAAGTATGTTTAGTGTGTATTTATAGACATGTGTTTATATATATATGTGTATGTGTGTGTGTATATATTATATGTAAACATACGTATACATACATACCATGGTAACATTATCTATGTTTAATATTTTTATCCTTCTTTTTCCTTACCCTGTAACCCTGGGCAAAATGTTTTCTGTCTCCTCTCTCTTCTTCCCCCATTCTCATTCCTTCCTGCCCTCCCTCTCTCCATATATTTACTTTATATAAAAATATATACATAATTACTTTTGTAGTTGGTTGACAAACATATGGTTCTTGAAAGTTTAGTTTCCTCATTGAATATTCCTATAAATTTATTCCTGTTGTTTTCCTGATTGAGAACTCTGTGTTTAATTTTAAATGATATTGGCAAGAACAAAAGTTGTATTTTCAATACAGTATGAATTTTATTGTTTATGATGAGAAATAAATGTACGACATATAGTTTGGTGACATAATATTTACAGTTACCACTAGAGAAGGAGGGTGTGGGGTAGAATCAACATCAACTTTTTTTATTGTTTGTGGAACAGTGAAGGGTTTTCTAATATAGTATTACTTTTAGAAATATGAGACTGCAGAGAATTAAACATTTATGCATTGTGGTTTGGCTTTAATGCTTAATAACTAGAGTTGGTCAAGAAGCTGAAGCACAAAAATGTCATGTGATTTAGCAGCCACATCAAAAAAAAAAAATGACTGGAACCTCCCAGCTCTGGGTCAGACACTAACTATAGAAAAGGCTCCTCCCGAAAAGTAAATATGAGCATTCACAACCATATTTGCATTCATGATGTAATGCGATCTCCTGTGACAAAGCCTTGTGCATTGTTGTGTTAAGAAACCTCACTAGCTGTTTCTTGATAATGAAATTATCTAAAAGGAGCTGGTCATGGCCAGAAGACAAGAGATTTCATGAGAATGCAGAGAATTGCTTACAAATCATTTGCTACTTTTACTTAAACTGGAGGAAAAAGCATTCCTTCTTAGCTCTCAAATATCCCTCCTCACACTCACATTTTAACACCACAGGACCTATTCTCAGATGTGTGTGTGTGTGTGTGTGTGTGTGTGTGTGTGTGTGTGTGAGAGAGAGAGAGAGAGAGAGAGAGAGAGAGAGACAGACAGACAGACAGACAGACAGAGAGAGACAGACACAATCAGACAGACAGACAAAAATTTTAAAGGAGAGGCAATTCTTGCCCACTTGCTCCCAGACAATAGTAATAGAATTTCACTTATCTGAAACCTTATTTTGTTCTGCATTTGTTGCTTTTGCCAAACTGCCGTTTGGTTACTCTCTTATCTCTTATGTGTTTAGGAAAGAACACTTCTTTGGCTAAGATGCTAGGTGCAGCTGTTAATGGAACCAAGGATTTCTTCTTGGTACTTGGGAAAAATTGATTTTATTATCAGCAGCAATTTGAAAATAGAAACTTTGAAACTCTCTTTGTATGACATATAAAAGTATTCCTGAAAATAAGAACTTTGTATAGCTAACATAAATTGAAAAAGAGCAATAAAGTTCTTAAAAACAACCAAAAGAATCTAATGAGAATTGAGTACCATGTCTAAAAGTATTTAAGGCACTTTACTTTGCCTCTAATTTCTGGTTTCTCTTTGGATTAGTATGATTGAGCAAATTGTTTATATTATAACTTAGTAAGTTTTTGTAAGCTTTACAGGAAAAGTAGAAGATGTGGCTGGGCAAGTCATTTCAATACAGGGCTTTCTAGAAAAATGATTGCCACATGCCACTTAGAGTAAAAGATTTGATGAGGCCTCTTTCTTCCTGTGTCTTTGCCTGTTTCATAAGAGCATTGTTATAATCTGAGTGTAGGTGTGGTATAAAATCTGATTTGAAGCCTGTTCACTAGAATGAGATAGGTGGCCAGAAAGAGGTCATTTGCCCCCAATGCCTAATACTGGTAGTCAAGAAATTATGACAGTAAACTTCCCTCACCTGGTGAAGGAAATAGACATACAAATTTAAAAAATGCAGAGTCCCAAACAAGGGGAGCCCACACAGACCTACACTAAGACAC
Source organism: Pteropus alecto (assembly GCF_000325575.1). NCBI lineage: Eukaryota > Metazoa > Chordata > Mammalia > Chiroptera > Pteropodidae > Pteropus > Pteropus alecto. Next base: position 2,164,844 of record NW_006434897.1, read on the forward strand.
ATCATCATTGAAATGCCAAAGGTTAAAGACAAAGAGAGAATCCTAAAAGCAGCAAGAGAAAGGCAGCTAGTCACTTACAAGGGTACCCCTCATAAGAATGTCTGCTGACTTTTCAATGGAAACTTTGCAGGCCGGAGAGATTGGCATGGAATATTCAAGAAAACAAGAAAACAAGAACTGACAACCAAAACTACTCTACCCATTAAGGGTATCAATTAAAATGGAAGGCGAGATAAAGAGCTTCCCAGACAGGAAAAAGCTTAAGGAATTCATCACCAACAAGCCAGAATTACAAGAAATATTAAGAGGACTTCTCAAAAAAGAAGGGGGAAAAAGCCCCATAAATACAAATAATAAAATGGCAATAACTGTGTACTTATCAATAATCACTTTAAATGTAAATGGATTAAATGCTGCAATCAAAAGACATAGGATAGCTGAATGGATAAGAAAACAGGACCCTTACATATGCTGTCTACAAGAGACCAACCTCAGATCAGATAACATACACAGACTGAAAGTAAAGGGAGGGCAAAAGATATTTCATGCAAATGGGAATGAAAAAAAAGCTGAGGTAGCAATACTTACATCAGACAAAAAAAGTCTTTAAAACTAAGGCTATATCTAAGAGACAAGGGCATTACATAATAATAAAAGAGTTAGTACAAGAGGATGTAACCCTCCCTAGCAAACATATACACACACAGTATAGGAGCACCTACATATATAAATCAATTATTGACTAACATAAACGGAGAGAATGACAGGAATACATTCATAGTAGGAGACTTTAATACCCTATTGACACCAATGGACAGATCTTCCAGACAAAAAATCAATAAGGAAACAGCGGCCTTAAATGACACACTAAACCAGATGGATTTAATTGATATTTTTAGAGCATTTTACCCTAGAGCAGCAGAATATACATTCTTTTCAAGTGAACATGGAACGTTTTCCAGGACAGACCACATGCTAGGCCACAAAACAAGTCTCAATATATTTAAGAAGATTGAAATCATAAGTGTCTTCTCTGACCAAAATGGTATGAAACTAGGAGTGAACTGCAAGAAAAAACTGGAAAATGCACAAACACATGTAGACTAATGAGTTAACAAGGAGATCAAAGAAGAAATCAAAAGATACCTAGAGACAAATGAAAATGAGAATACAACTCAAAATCTAATGGAACACAGGAAAAGCAGTCCTAAGAAGGCAATTCATAGTAATACAGGATTACATCAAGAAACAAGAAACTTTTCAAATAAACAATGTAACCTTACACATTAAAAGAAGTAGAAAAAGAATTGCAAAGTAAACCTAAAGTGAGTAGAAGGAAGGAAATAATAAAGATCAGAGCGGAAATAAACAAAATAGAGTCTAGAAAAATAATACAAAAGATCAATGAAACCAAGAGTTTGTTCTTTAAAAGGATAAGCAAAATTGATAAACTTTTAAACAGACTCTTCACAAAAAAAAGAGAGAGGACTCAAATAAATAAAATAAGAAATGAAAGAGAAGTAAATGCAGACTCCACAGAAATACAAAAGATTATAAGAAAATACTGCAAGCAATTATATGCCAAAAAATTGAAAAATATAGAAGAAATGGATACATTTCTAGAAACATGAAATCTCCCAAGACTGAGACAAGAAGAAACAAAATTTGAACTGACAAATTACCACTAACAAAATTGAATCAGTAATCAACCTCCTCCCTGCCAAAAAAAAAAGTTCTGGACCAGATGGCTTCATAAGAGAATTTTACCAAATGTTCAAAGAAAAATTAAACCTATTCTTCTCAACTTATTCTAAAAAATTCAAGAGGGAAGACCTGCTAACTCTTTAACAAGTCTACCATTACTCTGATTCCAAAACTAGACAAAGACGTTTCAAGAAAACTATAGGGCGATGTCCCTGATGAACATTGATGCAAAAATCTTCAACAAAATATTAGAAAACCGAATTCAGCAGTACATTAAAAATATTATACACCATGATCAAGTTGGATTTATTCCTGGGGTGCAAGATTGGTATAATATCCACAAATCAATTAATGTGATTCACCACATTAAGAAATTGAAAGATAAAAGTCATATGATCATATCGATAGATGCAGAGAAAGCATTTCACAAAATCCAGGATCCATTTATGATAAAGACTCTCAGCAAAGTGAGAATAGAGGGACCATACCTCAACATAATAAAGGCCATATATGACAAACCTACAGCTAACATCATACTCAATGGGGAAGGGCTAAAAGCGTTTTCCTTAAGGTCAAGAACAAGACAAGGATGCCCACTTTTAGCACTTCTATTGAACACAGTATTGGAAGTCCTAGTTATAGCAGCCAGACAAGAAAAATAAAAGGCATCCAAATTGGAAAGGAAGTAGTAAAACTCATTATGTGCAGATCACATGATACTATATAGAGAAAACTAAAGATTCCACCAAAAAAAAAAAAAATCTGTTGAACTGGTAAATAAATTCAATAAATTAGCAGGATACAAAACTAATATTCAAAAGTTAGTTGCATTTTTATGCACCAGTGATGAAGTATCAGAGAAATTATGAAAACAAAATCGTTAAAATGGCCATAATACCAAAAGCAATCTATAGATTCAATGCAATCCCTATCAAAATACCAGTGGCATTTTTCAGAGAACTAGAACAAATACTCCTAAAATTTATACGGAACCATGAAAGATCCTGAATAGCCATGGCAATTTTGAGAAAGAAGAACAAAGTTGGAAGTGTCATACTACCTTATATCAAACTATAATATAAAGCTATGGTAATAGAAACAACTTGGTACTGGCATAAAAACAGACACATAGATCAATGGAATAAAATAGAGAACCCAGAAATAAATCCACACCTGTATGGACATTTAATCTATGAGAAAGGAGGCAAAGATATTACACGATGGGGTAAAGATAGTCTTTTCAACAAATATTGTTGGGAAAACTGGATAGATACATGAAAAAAATGAAACTTGTCCACCTTCTTGCACCATATATAAGAATAAATTCAAAATGGATTAAAGACTTCACTGTAAGACCCGAAACCATAAAACTTCTAGAAGAAAACATAGGCAGTAAATTCTTCAATATTGCTTAGTAATTTTTTTCCTGATGGATCTCCTCAGATAAAGGAAATAAAAGAAAAAATAAACAAATGAGACTCTATCAAACTAAAAAGTTGTTGCACAGGAAAGGAAACCAGTAAAATGAAAAGACCACATACTGAATGGGAGAAGATCTTTGCCTACAATACATCTGACAAGGGGTTAATATCCACAATTTAGAAAGAATTAATACAACTTAACACCAAAAAACCCCCAAACGATCCAATTAAAAATAAGCAGAAGACCTGAATAGATGTTTCTCCAAAGAGTCCATACAGATGGCCAGTAGACCTATGAAAAGATCCTCAAGGTCACTAATCATCAGAGAAATGCAAATTAAAATTATAATGAGGTGTCACCTCACACTTGTAGATCGGCTATCATCAATAAATCAAAGAACAACAAATTCTGGCAAGGATGTAGAGAAAAGTGAACTCTCGTGTGCTGTTGGTGGGATTACAAATTGGTACAACCACTCTGGAAAACAATTTGGAGGTTCCTCAAAAAATTTAAAATGGAACTACCTTTTCACTCAGCAATTGCATTTCTGGGTATTTATCCAAAGAAAACCAAAACCCTTGTTTATAAAGATCTATGGACTCCTATGTTCATGGCAGTACTATTCACAATAGCCAAGATATGGAAGTGACTTAAGTGCCCATCAGTAGGTGATTGGATAAAGAGGTTATAGTACATATGTGCAATGGAATATTACTCAGCTTTAAAAAAAGTGACATCTTACCATTAGAGGATATTATGCTGAGAGAAATAAGTCAGACAGAGAAAGATAAATACCATATGATTTCACTTATATGTGGAATCTAAGGAACAAAAGAAAAGAACAAACTAAATGAAAACAGACTCACTGATAACACACACAATGTAGTGACTGCCAGAGGGGAAAAGGTTTGGGGGGCTGGGTGAAAAAAGTGACGGGATGAAGAAGTGCAAGTTAGTAGTTACGAAATAGTCACGGGGATTTAGGGTATAGCATAGGATATATAGTCAATATTATTGTAATTGTTGTGTATAGTGCCAGATGGGTGCTAGAGTGATCGGGGGATCAATCAATGGATTGTATGAATGTTTAATATTTTAAAATAAAAATTTTTAAAAAAAATCTCAGGTTTTGGATGACCAGACATCTCCTATTTGGGGAAGGAACTGGTAAGGAGATAGGGAGAGGCACTGAGAGTATTTCCTCCAACAGTCTCCTCTAGTGAGAAGTGGAAAATCCACCATTCTTATAAAGTGGAAAAATGAGGAGTGAAAGATTCATCATAGTAATTCTTCCTGCTTTTAAGAAATTTATAGTTTCTTTGGTGAATCCAGATAGATAAAAACAAAGCAGTAATAAATAATATTTTCCAGTATGGAATAAGGAGCTAAATTATGACTTTTAGAATGTGGGTGTTTTCTGCTATACATTAAAGGCATTGCATTGATTTAGGTTTCATATAAGGCATTATCCCTCTACCCTGTATTTACCAAAACCAATAGAAAAAAAAAAAGATTACATACTAGTTATAAAGATACAAAATAATAGAGTGGAGAGAATATGAAATAAATATAAAAAGCACATCTATTTAATTTATTCAGTAAACATTTATTCAGTTTTTATTTTGAGAAACAGTATTGTAGTAGATTAGAGGTTGAGAATTTCAGCTATGGAGCTGTGAAGTCCTGGATTTGAATTTCACAATTGTCACACAATTGTTGCTTGACCTTGGAAAAAGCAACCAACCTTACTAAGACTATTTTATTTTTATATGACAAATCAGGATACTAATAGTACTTATCTGTTAAGATTGTGGTGAAGAAAATTTGCAGAGCACCTAGTGCACGGTTCCTGGCCTATAAAAGTTAATAGTGAAGATGATTTATATTGTCAGTATTATGTTGGATGAAACGTAATAGGTAAAAATAAAATTCTGCTTTCGAATGGGAGGTGGTTTGCTAGAGAAGATAGTAAAAAATTTTTTAACTGTTGCATTTCTAGAAGAGTAGAACAGAAAGCAGTGGGGACAATTTGATACAGTATACCACTAATTAAAGAATTAATGAAAGAAATATGTCTATAAAATAAAAACAAGAACAGAACAATTTCTCTTTCCAGAGAGCAGCCTGTACACCACAAATAACTAAATCTTAAAATAAATTTTATTAGGATGTCTGTTATCAACTCAGTATGCACATGTTACCGTTGAGAATCTCAGGAGCAAGTCTATATATTGAGGGCAGTGACATATCATTATTTTATAACGTCTGTGATTACTTTGTTTGTGAAAAAATAAAGTCTGATATTCTTAAGTTGGATGTGTTGGAACCCAGATACATAATTCTGAACTAAAAGACTGATTGTGGAGTTCATATAAGAGACCTAGTCTATACCTACCATAAAGGTAGGACCAAGTCTGTCTTGTTCACAAACTTCAAGTGTATATAACCTGTTCCTGGCACATAACTGGTGTTTAGTAAATCTGTAGTGTTGCCAAGTAAGTGAGAAATCTATGGTCATACTTCTTATATTGTACTAACTAGACGGCCATTTTCTACTATAGTGTTAAGGATGTTGAATTTGGAATTGAAGAGCTATGTATGAAAACAAGAAAGGGGATCTTAGAGACAATTTTCTGCTCATGAAGTTTTGTAGATTAAGTAAGGTACTAGAGATAAAATTATTTGAGGAACTATAAAGTTGCAGTATATATTGAAAGTTATTACTTCATTTGATCACCTCTTTACATAGTTTTACCTACTACATAGTTCTTTAATTTCTACCTGTGTTTTCTTAAATGCCATCTGAGAAAGTCACTTAACATTAATTATTTTCACTCAAAAACAGTAATATTCCAGTTTTAAATATGTCATTAAAAAGCTTAGAACACTTATACTTGCGGGAAGATATTTGTGTATTTTAACATGTACCAAACCTATTAAATATAAAAAATAAGAGGAAAAAATAGATGAGGAGACCCCCACAAATATCAACATCCAGGGATGTTCAAGCCCCTTATATAAAATGGTTCAGTATTTGCATATAACCTATATCTGCATATAGGCTACAGCTGGGTGCGCTACACATCACTCCGTTTATGGGGATTCGGCGTAGTGCTTTGTGCAAGTGTCAATCTCAAGTTTTGCTTTTTGGAACTTTCTGAGATTTTTTCAATATTTCAATCCAATGTTGGTTGAATCTTCAGATATGAAACCTGAAGAAATGGAGGGCCAACATATATCTTTTCAATTAACTTATAGACATGTCTGTCATACTTTAATAAAAGTGAAGCTTTAAAAAATTAAGTAATCTTAGTCCACTGTCTTATACTCTCAATTTTTCAAACAATATTATATAAAACAGTTGAATATTTGAAATAACTAACTTTTTTCTGAGGTGACAGTGAAATATGAGTTACTATAACATATGAGTTTGATGCTATGTCATAATAGAAATACAGACATATTAAAAAAAAAAACCTTTCTATCCCATGGTGAAATGTTTTTTGACCCTTGCTGTTGCAAATCGAAACCATATGTTGGTTTTAACATAAAACTACAGTGAACTTCGTTTTAGTGAATTTCAACTCTAGAAAGATTTCAGCTTTTGCAGAGAACTTCAATTCACCATCTACAGTCAGCACTAAAAGAGATGCTTATTGACCTTTACATGTCCAAAGAACTGTTTCAAATCAATTATGTAAGAGACTTTTGATGGTAATGTAGAAATCCATCAGTCCAAAAAGAGCTCCTTCTTTGAAAAAAGTGATGAAGAATCAATAAAATTCTTTTCAGAAATATCTATCCACAGGGCTTTTCATGAACAGGATAGTTTTGCTAGCGTAAATGCCTTGAAACTTTTTAGATTATTCTAATCTTTCTATTTATTGTGACTATCAGTAGGTTACCTTTAGTTTGGTTACAACTTTAAGCTCATTTTTTTCAACAGATTTATCGTTCGCTTAAGAAAAAACAAATCGTCAGTCTTTTTACTAATCTCTAGCTTTAAGTTTTTCAAGAGTGTCTGATACAAAGAAATTCAAGATTATCTTGATCTTTTGTAAAGAACTCATTGCTGTATCTTCTGAAATTAGCAATCTTCAGGTTTACAAATATTGATTTTGAAATAGGTTTTAAATTTTGATATTTTCTTTTTTCTTTTTAGGTTTTTAAACTTAAAAGACTTTAAAAAGTACATAATAACACAGGAAATGTAATCAACATGTCAGGAGCCAAATATATAAATATTTTAACATTTTATTAATATTAGAACAGAAGAATTGATCCACAGGCTGTATTGCACTTGTACTTTTTAACTTCCCTTTCTTCAAATAAAGAATACCTAAAGGTAATGGTAATGTTTGCTGAAAATCCTATTTAATCATTTATTTAACCCTTTTATTTTCACCTAAAATATTATCTAACCTTGGTCTAATAAAAGTCACTCTATAATTGCTATCATGGTAATAATTTTGTTGAAACATTTTTTTAAACTATGTAACAGAACAAATTATTTTATAATTAAAAATTTACGCAAACCCAAGCATATTTTTCTAGCCCTCTCTGTCTTTCCTCTTTTCTCAAGGAATGTGAAACTGAACAAAAAAAGAATTGTATGAGGGAGACTTTGGATAATCAGTGCTTAATTCGTTTGGTATAATACTTTCTCAAACATGGAAATAATTTCAAATATACTAATTGATAATGGGCAAGGCTTTGGTATCCAAGAATCTTAACCACTAGTGTCTATTCTTTGTCAAGTACAAAGACTGAGTTGGTATAAGACACTATATTTTGTCTAGTTTGGAGTGTTCTACGGCTTCTATATAAATGAAAATCTCTTTCATATTTTTCCATATATATGTTGCTTTGCTTTTACAAACTGTTAGAATTAATTGTTCATTTGCTGTTTTTAAAAACCATATTAATTTGGGAGCACTGTTTCACGAGTTTGTATGTGTGTATTAGTCACAGAGTAGGCCACTCATATAATGTTGCTGCAGTTTCCTTTTTGTCATATACTGAGATGTGATCTTTTTGAGTTTTAAGAAATTTTAAGAACAATAGCAAGGCAGACTATTTTAGAACCATAGAGTCATCAGGTCCTAGCACTTGTAAAATTTTTGAACTTGGGTTCAGTTGATTTTTTTTTCACATTCGTTTCTAGTAATAAAAGTAACATGTGTTAGAAACCTTCATGTGCCAGTCTCCTCACATGTTATTTCTAATGCTTACAAACCTTGCCATTTGCTTTTCACAGGAAAACTATTCTAGATTCACTTAAATAATGTCCAATATTGCAAAACAAGTAAGTTGGGAGAATTAGGGTTCAAATTCATGGTGTCTCATTTCAATGCAATGTTTTTCCCTTTACATTATTAACTCTGTCCCTCCATCCCACCTTGACACACACACACACACACACACACACACACACACGCACACACTTATGTTCTTTCTAACTGCTGTTAATCTGATTTCTAGCATTCAGTCTCCACAAAGCTGAACCCACGATGGCATATGTGGTATTGTTACCATTGGGGGAAATTTGAACTTGGATGTTGCCTCAACAGCGTGGAGGGGGATAACAGGATAACGGCACAGAGGTGTAATTAGCATTTTTCCTCAGTTCTTCCTCATTGACACAGTGAAGAATCACAGGTCAGTGAGATTTGGAAAAGATTTATCAAAAGTATATCTTAGAAAGACAAAGCACGCCCCAAGGAGGCACAGGGTTTTAGCAAAGAACTGTAATAGAGCGCTGTAACAACTACCCCCACCACCAGCAGCAACAATGACCAGAAGTGGGAATGATGCCTTATATTTGGGCCGTGTTGGGTGGTTCCAAAGACATTCCCAGGTGATTGGCACGTGAGGTCATTTTGACGCTTGGCTGCTATATAACACTGCCTGGTGCGCATGTGCTCACTCAGAATTCTACTACCATGGGGGTTCTTTGGGCAGACTCTAGGCTGGGCTTTATTCCTTTGTTTCCCTGTCGCTCATTCGACTAGCTACCTAACATTATCTCTTTCCCACAGTCCATATCCAGGACCATCTCCCTCAAAGTAAACAGAACCTTCCTGCCCCAGATTTAATTTCTTCTGACACTGCCCCTAAATTCCTTTGAGGATTATATAAATGATAATGGCTTACTATATTATTTTTCCTAGATATCATATTACCGTTTTCAAAGGAACTTTTAATACCTTAACCCAGAATAGTAACTGGGTGTACAAATATCTTGATACGTATTTGAGATCTTTTTAAATTTCAGGATTCTTTCGCAAGTAGAAAATCATACCAAAAGCAGAGAAGCCCAATTTGCTTAGGAACAAGAGTCATTCTAGAGCCTTCAACTATAACTTATTGCTGCAAAGTTATAGTAACTCCATAGGAGAACAGTATGATTGCAGTTTATCATTAGCTTAAATATTTATAAGTGTACCAATAAAAAGTAACTTGACTTGGGATGGTTGTTTTTTTAATGTGGTATTATATTATGAAGAGACTATATAAAGCGAACTTCTAATCTACATTAACATCCTTAAATACAATCAACTTTTGTCGTTTGTGGATTATTTCACTATTTATGTTTCTTCTACTGTGTGCCATGTATGATGGTGCTTTCTAGAAATGTAGAAATGAAAGGTAATAATTTCTTTCCTTAGGAATTTTACTGTGTGTGGGGGAAATCAGCAGCAATTTTGATTTAACATTTATGATGAAATACACTTACTTCCGAAAGGCATACTTCCAAAAGGTTTTAAAATAAGAGTCCATACCTCCCTCCATACCCTGTCTGGGATTGTGAGAAGAGCTGACAAAAATCCCTCAATTTATCTCAATATGCCAGTTCTTAGAGCGCATGGTACATATGCTAACAGAGTTGCAGGAACAGCTTTGGTTATATCATCTGCTTACCTTTCTTAAGGGAAATATACAAATTAAACTCTAATTTCAGAACCAGTTTACAAATTAAAACATAATTCAATATCTACTTGACACAACTTTTCTAAGTTCCATATAGATTTCTAAATTATGTATAGAAAAAGCATGCTGTAGAGATAGGGAAAAGAAATTAGCAGAAGTTGTTATATAATTAGCACAGAATATTATATAATTGAATTAAATAGATGATATAGATCAGAGTTTTTCAACAGAAGCATATGCAAACCAGAAGTGTGATTTTAAGTTTTTAGTAGCCATACTTTAAAAACAGGTGGGATTGATTTTAATAATAAATTTATTTAACCTAGTATATCCAAAATATTATCTTTTCAACATATAATCCATATAAAAATATTGAGACATTTTTGTTTTTTTACTAAATCTCTAAAATCGGTGTGTCTTTACACTTGCACACTTTTCGGTTTTGACTAGCCACATTTAAAGTGCCAATAGCCATAGATGTCCCCTGTTTGGGACATTGCTGGATAAATTAGCATTATAGATGTTTAAAGAAAAGTTTAGAGCAAACAATAGTAGAGATGTATACAATACATGAAATTTGTTCTGAGTCTTGAAAGTTTGACAAAATTTATGTAGATGGAAAGAATGAATATCTAACAATAAGAAGGAATGCTAGATTTTGAAATAACTTACTGAAAATGATCATAATAGTTCCAGCTGTTGAGCAGATTATGGATTTATAATGTACTTCGTGTTACTATTAAGGAAGATCAGTATATAATTTCAGAAATTTATAATAGTCAATTTGTTATTCTTACAATGTTTTCTGAGAATATGGAACAAAACATTTTTAAAAGAGAATTCAGTTGCATAGAGATATCTCAAGGTATTACGTGGAAATAGAATTTTGGGTTTAAGTAAGTGTTTGAAAACTAAATAACTCTGCTTGGTGATTCATAATGAACCCCATCATAATACATTTTCTTGACTGTCTTGTAAATAAACTTTTAAAATAGTGCTTAAGCCAGTCTTCCCAAATTTGCTGGACTGAAGGGTCTAATTTTCAGAGCACCACTGTAACATCCATAGATCTGGTGTCCTGTGGAACATAATGCTTGAGAACGCTGTTCCAATGTATTATCTACTTTGACAAGTCTGCATAAGATGTGTATGGAGAGTTTTTTCACTACTTCCAGAATTTAGGAATACTTTAATTATGTCTACCTAATTACTTAGTCTGTCACATTTATTTAAATGATGATATTTATTCATTTATTCACTGAAATTACTACCTATCTTCTCATCTATGGAAATGCATTTTTTGTGAACCACAGCTGCTTATGTGATTTCTAATGACTCATGTAAATTGATAAATGATAGACACAATGCTTTGTACCTCATTAAGTATTCCGCAGTTAAAAGGCCCAGGAATATTTGCAATCTGTGTTTGATTACCCACTGATTTTTACCTGATTTTCAAAAAATTTACCATGGATTCTAAATTTCTTATCATTAGGTTTGTTTTTTTTTTAACGTATAATTAGTTAACACCGTCAAATTATTTGCCTGTAGTTTGTCTCCAGAAACAACTATGATTTCTATAGATATTCTTTAATAGACATAGCAGATAAAATTATTTCCAGATGACTGTTTTAAATATTTATTTAACCATTTATTACAAAGTAGTTGATTTTTCTTGTTTATGTATTGCTTTTGTTAGGCTCTGTATTGATAATAAATGAAAATATTTGCCTGATATCAGTTTCAGGCCTTCTTATTTTTGTCCTTCCAGAAGATGCCCAGAGGCCTATTTGCGCATAAGAAACAGGGCCCATTACAGTGGCCATTTGAAGAGTCTTCTGTTCCTTAGAGCTTCCCTTCACAATGTGAAAAAGGTGTAAAGGATGATCCACTGAAACAAAGGGCTGTGTGATTACAGAAATGAATGGACACTAACTGCTCTGGTCATGGAATCTCAAGTGAGGGCACCCAGAGTCAAACCTAGCACGAAGGAGTGGATTTCCCCTTGAAGCACCTGTCTTTGAGGAACTAGCTTAGACAGGGATCTGGGGCGATGAGGTTAAAGTTCAGCAGAGAGCAGCAGAGTAGTGCAGATGGTGCAGGTGCAGAATCCAATGGCATCTAGTTCTTCGGGTGAGTAGGAGAGGCAGTAGTCTGACCACACCAGGACCTCTTGCGTGGAGCTGAAGTCTGGCCATGCTCCTCTTTGATCTGCTTGTGTTCTGATTACCGGAGGGGTCCATGCTGCAAAAAACAAAACACAAAACAAAACAACAACAACAACAACAACAAAAACAGCCTTTAGTTAAGAACCTTGTTCAAAGTACTGCAGGGCAAATTCCCCTGAGACCAAGCCTTGCACTGAGAAAAACGGTTCTTTGGCAGAGATTGTAGAAAGAATTCAACAAACAGGCCAAAATTAGAGTCAAAAAAAAAAAAGTTTGGTAGAAAAAGGGTAACACTCCATAGACAGAGTGTGGTCTCCTCTCAGAGGCAGAGAGAGAGCAGAAGAAGGACGAGGACAGTGAGAGAGACAGAGTAAAGAGTTCCTAGAGAAAGACACTGAGAGTAAAGGCCCTGAGAGGGACCAAGACTGTTTGACTGTTCGGGGGGAATTCAGTTTATACATCATTCAGTTTACATATCATTCTTTAGTTCCTGTGAATTACAGTTTAAAGACTTTGTTTACTCATTTCCTTTGATATGGGCATATAGTGAGGAAGGGGAAGGGGAAGAATATGTATCCTGAAAGGCCTGCTGGGAGTTCTCAGCCTTTAATTCATAAGTTCCCTATGGTTTTAGCCATAAGGAATGAACAATTTTATTTTGTATGAGGCAGCCAGTTAAAGACTTTTTCCTGTTTCCTCTTCACGGTGTGGGAAATGGATTATTAGCAGTCCCAGCAGAAATCTTCCTGTGTTCTGCAGGTGTCCTGGCCTGGCTGCAGAGTTGATCAGCATATTGCAGTCTCTGAATGTAGCTTGGTTTAAGACTTTAGTTCTTTTGCCTCCTCTCTTCATTAAAAGTACATGTAATACTGGCTTTTCTGTGAATCTAATCAGTGGGACCCTATGTTCTAATTTTATTTAAAGATAATGAAATATACAATCACTTATATTTTCAGTACGTGTGGTATTACACATTGAATTTCAGTTTTCCTTTACTTTGGTGAGATTGAATCCTTAGATCTTTCTCCCCAAACTAAATTTTCTGAATAATTACTTTAAGATCACTGTATTTGTCTAATGTTGCTTTTTCAAAAAATTTTGGAATAGTCCTGTTTTAATCACGATAAGAGTTAATATTTATTAATCAATGCTAAAAGCGTACCATATTTTATTTTAATTTCCCCCTCTAAGACTGAATAAAACCAGTAAATCTATCCTATTGTATGTGTGTGTGTTTGTGTGTGTGTGTAGTACTTCACTCAGCTATGATTCCTCCTAATCAGTTTGTCTGTTATTAAAATTGCTGCAGCCTCTCTTTGTCAGTATCTTGCTGCTTTTCTGTGCCCTAATCTTAACATAGTAAAAAGTTAGACTTCCTACTTACTACTAACCAGAGGAATCTCTACTTTGCTCTCTCATACTCTTTTTGAACTCTGTTTTCAATAGCCCAAGAAAACAGCTATGTAGAGGAAAGGTCTTTTATTAAAGAAATTGAGCCGCCATTTCCCCTTTCCTTCTTTGACCTGCACCTGCAAGTCTTGTTATTTATGTTTACATTTTTTTAAATGAATCAATTATGGTTTCAGAGAACTTACCTTTGAAAAACCTATATAAAAATAGTGAAAAACTAAACTCTTTAAAATTGACTGTACATAGTATGTTGTTAATTAAAGTTGAATTGTAAGGTTTAAACAGTTGCATTCTTCTGTGTTGCTTATAGCTACACAGAAGAATGCAACTTCTGTGTTGCTATAGCTGGTTTCTGTATGTAGTTTCAGGTATTCTGCTATCATTTCTAATAAAATTAAATAACACATAGCAATGCTCTCAATGATTGATTTTGTTAGGCAGTAATTTTGATAAGAACATTTGAAATCGTTATTTAAAAGATTCCATTACTTATATTAAGCTTTAATGATCAAAAGGTGAAGTTTTTAATAAAGTTGTTTTCGTGGAGTTCAAATGCCTACTATGAATTAAATTTAGCAGTGAAGAGATATTCAAATCCCATTCACACTGAAAATAAGCCATTTGGTTTTATATAAACAGTATTAAATAAAGCTTTTAAAATCTTTCATTATCTTCATGAATAATGAGAATTAAATATGGCATAGTTTTCCAATTTTAATTTTATAGATTAAGTGGCTAAACATAATTATTTAAATAATATGTTCTAGAACTGAAACATTTTACTTTAATTTTTAATTCTGTCACTGATTGCTGTTAAAATCTGCTTTTCACAATCAAGCTTTTATGTACGAGTTAAATAGCATTGTGATAAGTATAGTCTTATGGGAGAGATGTGTTTTTTAAATTTAAATTGTTTCCTGTGTATTCTCGCGACTATAACATTTTACATTTTTTAAATGGGTCAACTAAGTGTTAAAAAAAGTTCAGTATGACAATGTCTAAGAATTTAGTAGCTTTTCTATACATTATTGGAGTAAGAGTAAACTTCTTGAGGAAATGTTTTAAAATGCTCCTAGAAAGAATAAGAGCATTCCAAATCTCCATGTGCTTCAAGATCAGATTTTCAATTCTGCTTTCAGACCTGCAAACCTAGAATTTTGTGGCTTTCTCAGATCCCTCCAGAATTTTTAATCATTTCTAAGAGTCATGTCTCTATTGTTGATGCCTCTTGATTCAGCCAAGCCGAGGTTAGTCCTGCACCATTTCAGCATCATTACTTGTACTGCTGTTCTAGGGAAGAAGATGGTTACAAAACTGGTACACTTATATTTAAAATAAGTAAGAATTGCGATTCTTGAGTGTCACTCAAAGAACTGCTGTTTTGACTATGGCATCACTGCTGTTTTGACTATGGCATCTCTATATGAGTATCTTGTATTTTATTCCATACAAAAAAGTCGATGAAGACAGCCCATATTCAAGAATTAGGTAGGCTGACTCTGCCTCCAAGTCACATTGAAGAAGAGATGGTGAGATGGGAATGTTTTTACAACTGTTTTTGGAAAATGTGATCTGCCATGATGGGTTTTCTTAAGAATCTTGACTTTCATTCTACAGGTTATTGAGAGTTACTGAATAATTTTAGATAGGGATAATAATATAATCAGAAATAGATTTTACAAAGTTTACTGATAAATTCTTGAGATAAATAAGATAAGGAAGTTCATTGTGTTTTGTTTTTTGCTTCTCTTCACCTCAAGGAGTTGAGTCTTTTGAGCATATCTATAGGCACAATGGAAAGAAGTAGAAGAGAAGAAAATATTAAATAATCTTAAAGGTGGAAGGAAACACAGAGTGCTTCTTTAATGAGACAGTCTCCTTACAGTAATTTGCCTAAGTTACAGTGGTAGAATGCCAAGATGATATGCAGGCATCAACCAGATGTGAGTCCCTTGGCTACTTGACTACAACTCTCATCAAATACCTGCTTTCATTAGATAGAAAAATTTCAAGACCTATCATCAAATTGGGCACTTTCTTCTGGAGACTCTTTAATTCGTCTATAAAACTTTAATCGAATCATCTTACATATTATCCAGAGAGTTTTAAAATTACTGTAAGATATTGTCATTTTAGATTCTTAAATATCCATTCCAAAGAGCCCGATTTGAAGATTACTCAAAAAGCACTTCTGTTTGTTTGGGTTGTCAGATATCAATATACAAATTAGTTGTATTTATTTAAATATATGATGAAAACTGATGCATTTGAGTGTTTGATACAGCATTTTCATTTTGGAAATATTTTTGTTACTACTGAATATTAGAAAGTTGGTAATTCCATTTTAAGGTACTTTACATTTTCTATTTTGTTTACATCAAGTCTATTTTCTTTGTTGTAACACTCAAAAAGGGTAAAGACATTCTCATATAGTTAGACGCATTTGGAAGATTGACTTTATTATAAAGTTTTATAGGAACACAAAAACAAAGTAGAAAATAATTTCAACCCTGAATAAATTACATTAAATATTTAATCATGTTAGACAATTGTTTACTAGAAATATTCAGTATCTGATTTATTAGCAAGTTAATGATATTGGAGAGTTTTGAATTCTTAACTCCAAAAGATTGTGAATACATAGTATGTCTGACAGTGATAAATGCTAAGGAGAAAAGTAAAGCAGGATGATGGGAAATGGGAATGTTAACGGCAGTTGCATTTTTATATAAGATGTTCAAGGAAGGTCTTTCTGAAGAGATAACCTTTGGGCAAAGATCTTTGGTGGCAAATTTGTGGGAAGAATATTTCAGGCAAAGAGAATATCGAGTGCAAAACCCTCTTGGCAGGAGAGTACTTGGCCTGTTGAACAAGTGAAGAAGAGAGAGTGTGTCTGTAGCAAAGTGGCTTCAGGAGATATGCGGCCCAACATGTATATGGGGAATTAGATTACGAAGGCCTTTGTGAGGACCTTGCCTTTTATTCTGTGTGATATAGGAAAGGTTATGAGTGTTTTTAAATAGGCGTGAGAAGACCTGATTGCATATTTAATAGGTGTACTCTGGCTTTAGTGTTGGAAGTAAGTTCCCTGGTAGCAGAGTAATCAGGAGAATGCAGATGGTGGCTTTGATGAGAGCTCTAAGGATGGTGATAGAGTCATAATGAATTACTAAAGAATTGATGTGAAGTGTGAGAGAAAGGGACCTCAGGGATGGCTGGTTTACAGGCTGGACTGCAAAGACGGATTTGCCAGTTACTGAGATGGAGAGGTTTGTGAGGCAAGCAGGTATTTGGGGAAAACCAGGTATTTACTCTGGGACATGTTAGGTTTGAGATGTCTATTAGGCATCAAAGTGGAAATGTGTAGGCTGTAGAACATATGAAGCTGGGTTTCAGAGGCTACATCCAGACTGGAAACACAGACTTGGGCGTACACAGTATATAACTGGCATTTAGAGTGTGGATCTAGGTGAGATCTCCTGGGGAAGGGGTATACGTATGAAAGAGGAGAGGTCCACATATGGAGGAGAGTGCACATGTGGAGATGTTTTAAGTGATGAAGAAGAACTAGCAAGTACACTGGGGAGGAAAACTCAAGGAGGGAACAAGAGAAGCAGGAGTGTGTCATACCAGAAGCCAAGTAAAGAAAGGGAGAAATCAGGAAGGAATTTATCAGCTCTGACAAATGCTGCTGATAGGTCTTAAATAAGATGAGGACTGAATTTAACAGTGGTCTTAGCAATATAGAGATCAGTCAAAACTTTGACAAAAGTTGCTTAATTGAAATGTTAGCGATAAGAAAAACTGGAATTTGTTTAAGAGAAAATGAGAGAAACAAAATTGGAGATTGCAAATATGAGATACTCTTTTGAGTAATTTTGCTATAAAAAGAAGAAAATAGGACACTGGGTAGATGGAAGGAGGGATTAAGGAATTTTTGTTGGTTTGTTTGTTTTAAGACTGAATACATTATGCTTGCAGGGAATAATCTAATGGAATAATCCAGAAGAGGAGATACAATTAATCATGCTGTTTAAAAAGAACACAATTATTTCTGGAGTGAGGCCACTTAGTAGCCTAGAGGGGATAGAATGAAGTGTGAATGTGGAAGAATTGGCCTTGGATAGGTACATGCAGTGTTTATCTTTATTTATCCTTAGTAATGGGAAAGAAGGCAAACTACATGGGCACAAGGGTAAGTGGGTTGGAAATATAAGACTGGAAGTCTGGGGAAGTTCTTTGCAAAATGCTTCTGTTTTTAGTGGTAGACAAATATGAGAGTGAAGGATATAGGAGGAGGTATTGAAGGTTTGAGGAGAGAGGAGAAGATATGAACAGACTATCTAGGTGAGTTGGACAGGAATGGACAAATGTGATTGTTGGAGAGTACTCAGGGACACACTGGAGGTTAAACCTATGAGTCTAAAATCAGCCTAATCATCAATAAATATTCACAAAAATGAATGAATTGTGGATTTCTCAGTTAGTTTAATAGCATCCAGCCTTGTAGTTACTAGAGCATTACAAGGCAATGGAAAACAGGTGTATTTTCTAAAGAATAACATTACATTGGAAGATCCAGCCAAGTACATGAAGTTGATGAAGTAGCAGAGGCACTGTCTAAATTCTTACTAATTCTGCCTGTGTGAAGTAAATGCTGATATCTGAACTATCCTGTAGACTTTTGAGATAACGGACTTTCGGGGAAATCTTTAGAACATTTTGTAATTTTAGAAATGAAGAGACTGAGGTCCAGGGGGATTAGAGGCATTCCTTATCTTCAACTGTGAATTTTATGTTACTTTTTACAGAGAATTTTGAATATTATAGTAAGTATGCTCTTCTAGCAATGTTACATTTTATTCTATTTTTATTCCTTCTAATAGAGCATTCCAGTTTGGTTTTCAATTTATGTTCGATTGCACAGTTATGTAAATTCTTTTTGATAGATTTACTGTTAAGAGGAGACAGATAAGTAAGAATTCCAGTTTAAAAGCTCATTAATTTTAAAAAACTATGTTATGAATTAATGTTTTGAGTGCTGTATTTTTATTTTACATTATTTCTTCTGGATGAATAGAATTCTATCAAAGAAATAGGTTATTTAAAGATGATTAGATAGGAGTTATATAAAAACTCTCCAAAGCATGTTCACTATTCCTGACAAATCCATTCAATGTAATACTCAGCTAGTGAAGCATTATCATTAACAATACAAGATTACATTGTAGCCCTTCTTTACAAAGCTAGCTATAAAAAATGTTTTCTTTTAAAGCATTTTAAAAATACCTTTCACTTGGGTGAGCATTTATTAAACGAAAACTCTCTCACCAGTGTACAGTAAATATTTCTTAAACTGACTGGGAAAAGGATGCTCTTGAGCTACTCCTTCACAAGAAATATTAACTAGTTACCTTCTATCTTTAGCATAGTAGCAAGTTTAATGATGAGTGAATAAGCTGTCACTGTACAGGTAACAACATAAGATGACTTTCTTGAAGTTCAGGAAGAACATAGTTGATCTCACCTTAAAAATATGTGGCAATACTTTTGCATGCCCACTTTTTTAAATTAATATTTTTTTCTACTTGGAGAGCAAATGCACATTTTAGAAGTATGTTTATATAGTAAAACACATCGAATTTTCCCAGCTACTAAAGTTAGAGATATGATCTGGGTTAGTGTAGGTGATTAGGAAGGCCTAAAACTCTCCACTCTTCTATTCTCTATTTGACAGAGAAAATAGACACAGGACACTGGCGGTCAAGTAGGGATCAAAGTATCTACTTTAATAATGGGACAGGCACTTCCCTGTCATTTTCCAAATATAGAACTTTCTGGCAAAGGTGCAGTAGAAAGCATGTCTTTTTTATGTGCTTCTTTTTAATGAAACAAATCCAAAAGATGTACAGTCAAGCTCAAGTTGTGCAGTCCATCAGCATGAAGTCTGAGGTGAAAATCTGCACCTCCTGCCCCACATCTGACCTTTGATACCTCGCTGCTCCCAGCCATGAGAGCACTATCCAAGTGCTTTACTACATGGGAACATCAAGCAGGGGAGAGAGCAGGGGCAGTGGTGGGAGCCCTTTAAGGATCAGGGTCCTGCAGGTTCAGAGGCTCCGTGATGTGTACAAGTTGTGTGTGTGTGTGTGTGTGTGTGTGTGTGTGTGTGTATTCTGTATGTGTATGAATAATATTTAATACATTTCATTCACCCACTTGGGAAAAATCTGATTAAAAAAAATGTGTTACCCTTTATCTCTGAGGGAATAAGAGTGAGTTGGTAAAAAGGAGCAGAACTTTTTCCATAACTCAGACTCTTGCTACTCAAATGTAAGGTGGTCCTTGGATCAGCAACAGCCATGTCACCTGGAAGCTTGTTAGAAGTGCAGAACCTAGGATTCCATCCCTGACCTCCTTAATCACAATGTGCTTTTAACAAGATTCTTCTCCACCATCAGTGACTTGTCGGTGCGTTAAATTTCAAAAGTACTTCTCTAGATTTCAGATGTGTTATGAATTCCTTCTTCTATGAACTAAGGCAT
>NW_006434897.1:2185054-2223294 GCF_000325575.1 Pteropus alecto
TTTACTTACAGTTGGAGTTCATTCTCTTCTATTATAAAATGCTTAGGGCTTTTGAAATAACCCAAGAGATTCCAGGGGAAGGAGATGTTTTGAGATCGTTCAACCTCAAAACTGCAGCAATCAGAGCATCTTATTTTTAAGCATCGTATTAGAGTTCCATCTAAGATATCATTTGTAAAGATTTCTGCTGCTCAATTAAAAGAAAGATTTAAAAATCAAAGAATAAATAAAATGTTAAACTTATTGCAAGGAGATTTGGCTTTAATTTTCTAGTTATGTGCAACTAACTACATAATAAGGGCAAGTGATAACTGCACAGGGCTTTGATTTTCTCAAGAGTAGTTTACTATATGCATGGGCTGGAAATGAGGTTGGAACTCCAGACAGGCATAGAATATGCAAATAAAGTGAAGATGATAAGGAAACCTGACATTTTTGAATAGAAAACCGAGTAGTATGCCTGGAGTGTAAGGTGTCTGTAAATGTGTGTTTGTGGTGTTAGTGATAGGGGACAACATTGTATTGGTGAGACATGAGGTTGGTGATGAAGGCTTTTCATGTCCTCTGAAAGGGTTTGGAATTTAGACTAATACTGCTTTACTAATTTTGCTTTATTGCAAAGGATGAGCATTAGCAAGACCACAGAAAGAGACACAAGCTAGAACCTATTTGAATAATGTATGTGAGAATGATGGTAATATGAATTAGATGTACAGAAATAGGGATGAGGAAAAATGAACTATTTAGGAAGAGAAATCTATAGGATGCACTGACTACTGTGGATTGGTGAGAAGGAGGAAAATGTCATGGTTAATGCCTATGTTTTGGCCCTTAAAAACATGATTTGAAATATAGTAGCAGTGGTAGGTTTGGAAGGAATTGATTAATTCTGATTTTTATTGAGGTTTTGTTTCCGTTTTTGTTTTGTTTTGTTTTAGATTGAACATCCAATTCTAGATGTCTGGTAAACAGGCATTTGTTTTTTAAATATTTAACCGTCTTAAGATAATCATACTTTTTATATCATTTATTCTCATCATTCCAATTATTATATATATGTTGATGTCTTTGAATCTACATTCTCAGTCTAGATCACTCACCTGAACTCCATTCCCAAATGAAATTGTAAGCTTAAATTTATTTTCAGTGAAAATTATGCTTTGATATTCATTGGGAATACAAGTGAGGATTTTTCAGATTCCATTACTTATATATGGCATATGGAATGCTATTCAGTTTTAGATTGTGAGAAATATAATTATTTTTGGCAAAGATTGTGATGGAACTTGCTTCAGTGTCACTTCTGTATCTAAAACAACACCTTATAAATACTCCATGCTGAAATAGTTATTGAATTAAACACCGGAAATCTGAGCCTTCAAACTGTTTCTATAAATTTGGAATGAGGAAATGGAAGTATGAGAAATCAGCATGATAATGATGAAAAAAAAGGAAAATGTTATTAAATAGTTTTGGCACTTATTAAAAAATGTAAAACAGAACATCTCTAGAACTTGTTTTCCCATGATCTTCTCCCTTTTTGTTACCTATGCCATTTTTTCTCTGCACATGAATATCTGTTTAGATTTTTTCTTTATTTACTTTTGATTTTGGAAGAAAATATAGATAAATATTAAGGATAATTAATGTGTCATGTATTTTTCAGTGATCGTAGCATCATTCTTACAAAGATTTTAATAAAAAGAATGTCTGACAACATAACAAAACAGAAATCAGGTTTGATAGACTTCAACATATATAAAGTATATATCCTGTCTGAAAAAAAAAATTTAAGCATCCAGTACAGCTGGCACCTTTTCTGTACTTTGTATCCATCTCTGCTAGCCAATCTTGTGTATTTGCGACAGCATGGACATTGATGAATCACTTTAATTTACCAGGCAACAGACAGTTTGCCAAGACTATCTGTAGAACCAGCTAGAGCTGGTCCTGATTGTTACAGATGTGTGTATTGTTTCAAAAAGTGTAACTGATCAGAAGCAATTTAGATGTATCCTTGTACCATAAATATATAGAAATACATATTTTATTATCTCAATTTTTATTTTTCTCTCATTCCATTCTTTTTTTTATGAAAAAATCAATACCTATACAGATGTATGCTAATTTAGTTATTCAGTAAAATTGATTGTGATATAATTTGGCTTTTTTAAGTATTGAGGATAATTTTTAAATTTGTATAATCAATAATCGATTTTTAGAAAAAATGTATCGCTTTATATGCTTTAAAGTAAGAAATTATTTTGACAGTAAGTCATAGTATCAGCTTTTCACTTGAATAGTTTAGACCTTAGGTAAGAAACAGAAAATAGATTACATGATGTCTTAAAGTATTATAGAATTTTAGTGAAGACATGCTTAATAGTGGTATAAGAAAAGATAATCTTGGGAAAACTGGAGAGAGGTTAATTACACATAATATGCAAAAGTCATATTTTCTTGATGCTTAGTGTATATGCAAGTTATATCTTTTTGTAATGCATTTAGAGCTACTGTTATATTTGGGCTAGATATCTTGTCCCTGATTGTGGCACTATTAGGACATTTTTAAATTCATCATATTCATGTAGTATCTATTATATGCCAAGACCTACACCAGACATTTTTGTATGTAAGCAGTGCATCACACACAATATTATAAAACACATGTCATGTTTTGATCTCTGAAATTCTACTGATTAAACCTCAAAACTTAAAACATTATCACTATTAAAATACATATATTTAATTAAATTCTCAGGAGTTTTTCTTTGTGTTCATAAATATCTGCCCTATGGTGTGAATGATTATAACCTCTTCTGTAAGTAGGTTTTGACAGAGAAAGTAGAAATGATTTTAGAGGCCTTGACTATTTGAGCTGAACTGGTAGAGGGCAAAATATAAGGGCCAACTGATAAAGAGTTATTTATTCCGCCTACATTACATATCAAGTGGGACTGATCCTAGCTGCTTTTACTATGGTTAATTGAATAAAACATAACTTATATAGTAGATAAATCAAATCCATACCCCAAACCCTAAGTTATTCTTTGGTTTTTCTGTTTAATAGTCTTAAGAATGACTCATATGTTTTCACTTTATACAGTAATGCAAGCACACCAAACATCAGGTGTTTGAATTTGAATTTCTTGGGCTAGTGTAACAAAGCAAGTGGGTACATGAGAATGATTTTGGAGGTGGAAATGTCCATGAAAAATAAAGTGGAGTTAACAGAGAAAGTTGTGAATGGCTTCATGAAACCCCCTAAATCAGAGAAGTCCAATTCTTGCCATTATTTTTGTGTGCTTTTACATTTTCTGCCATAGCACCCTGTGCCAGGGTAGAAACTGGTTATATCTTTTTAGAAAGAAAGATAACACACTTGATATTTACTTACTTAGGAAAGGATGTTGTGTGCATTCAGTAGGTTTCTAGCACTTATTAAAAAGTATTTACAAAACACATTCTGAGCATTGTCTATGAAACCTCAATCATGATTTCCTGTCAATTAAGGAAATCTCCTACTCTGGTTATGTAAACAATCTCTCCAAAGATTCTCTTTTAGTCCAAGAAAGCTTGAACATTAATCACCTTCTTTTATTATTTAAGTCTCTGGGCTTGGAACTGGAATATATGTTGATTCTAAAAAGTATGTAAAATTTTATTTAATGTAATTTTAGTTTATTTGAATAAGTGGATTGTTCCACTATTTTGTCAACTTAGTCTGATTTCTCTTTACTTGGCACTTTTTCACCAACCGGGCCAGTGCTAGACTTGGGTGATAGAAGTCAGGCTTAAAAAGCAGAGCCACAGGCAGAATATAAACCATATCCATAGTAGGTAAGGTGACTCTACAAAATACTGTCCAAACAGGAACACTTTGAGAGTGAAAGGGGGCGTTATTAATAATAGCGCTGGAACAACGTTTAAACTAGGAATATGTCTCAAGTGAACTGGGACATATGGTTACCCTAATGATATAATTAATGTAATTATTGAGACTAATGCTCGATGACTTGACTAAGGCTGCATTTTATTGAAAGTTGGTGGTCAAGTGAATGAATAAGCAACCCTGCAGGGACATATTTAAGTGGGATCTTCCTAGGACTCTTTTGCTAAGAGAGTGTCTTAGTTCTAATTAGCATATTAGAAGAGAGACCTACACATAAAAGGTTTGGAATTTAAAATATACTTTGACCCATTCCAGTCTTTCGTGCTTTTGTAATTAATTTTCCTTACTTCTCTCTCACCTCAGAATTCATGCCACCAGTTAAACATTCCTCATTGTTGGGAATAGAAGTTATGTGCATAGTTCAGAGGATGAATCGTTTTAATAGCATTGCTTCTTTTCTTAAAGGCAAGTTTGGGCTTGGCTGGATTTTGAAATTGCTTTAAAAATTTGGCTTAGCATATTGTTTCCAAATGAAAATATGAGAATTAGAACAAGGGAACAGATCGTACAACCCTCACATGCTATTTTATATTGGTATTTAAATTTTAAAGTGAAAGTAAATTTAAATTAAATTTAAAATAATTTTAAATTAAATTTTTTGTCCCTTCGTCACTACAGCATTTTAAAAATATTAAATTTGCTTTTCCTTATATCTTTCTAATATCTTCCATATTGATATATTTTGTATTTACATGAATATCTTTCATATTTATTCATATTAGGACCCTTATGAAACATGCTCTTTGTGCTTTTCTAATTGAAATTTTTGTTGAGCTAATTGTAGATTTATATGCAGTTGTAACATACAGAGATTCTGTGAACCATTTGTTCAGTTTGCCCCAGTGCTAACATCTTGCAAAATTATAATACAATATTGCATCTGGGATATTTTCATTGATACAGTCCACCAGTCTTACTCAGATTTTGACGGTTTTGCATGTACTTATTTGTGTATGTTGACTGTGTGTTTAGTTCTATACAATTTTCTCACATGTATAGGTTGGTCAAGATACTGAACACTTCCATCACCACAAGGGTTCCTCCTGCTGCCTTATATAATCATATCTACCTCCCTTCTGTCCCACTCACCCCATCCCTAACCCCAGGCAACCACTAATATGTTCTTCATTCTAAAACTTTGTCATTTCAAAAATGTCAGATTAATGGAATAATATAGTACGTAATCTTTTTGAATTGACTTCCTTTATGTGTTTAAAACAATATGCATTTTTTCACATTATACTTTTGGCCGGTGGGTGAGCAACATGCATGGATGTTCATCAAAAGATAAAAACTTCCAGTTATAAGATTAATAAGTTCCAGGGATCTAATGTGCAGCATGGTGATTATAGTTAATAATACTGTATTATATACTTGAAAGTTCCTAAGAGAGTAAATCTTAAGTATTTTATCAAAAAATATTAATTTTGTTAGGTGCTAGAAATATTAACTAACCTTATGGTTTATAATATCTTACATGTATTGAATCATCCCATTATATACTTTAAACTTACATGATGTTATAAGTCAATTTTATTTTAATAAAGCTGGGAAAAAAGAAAAAAACAAATTCAAAATTAATTTTCTTGACAATTAGATCTTGATGAGTTCATGAAGGTGGATAATGTCTTGTTTGTCTTTGTATCTTAGAAGCTTAGGTAAAACATATTCAGTAAATATGAGTTTAATAACTGGTTTATTAGATTGGAAAGTTGCTCTATGTAAATGTATATTATTTTAGTACTTTTAAAAATCAATGTTTGTTTGTTTTGTTTATAAAAGGTAGGTTGGAATTTCTGGGTAGCAGCATCATTCGAATCTTATTGCAAGGGAATTTATATTCAGCTATGTACCTAACTCAGCTAATCAATTTGAATTCCTAGTTAGAGCGCCAACATTCATCAAAAGACAGAAAAAGGCAGACTCCTCAGGTTATTATATTATAACGAAATGTTCGGAATTTGCATTTTTGTTCATTTTGTGTTTTCATTGTTCCTTTTCTATTTGCATTGCTTCATGGGATGTCAGTATCACCTAACAAATATTTGAAGTGATTTTTAAAGATGATTGTTATAAAACAATTGGTTGTAGTGGTTTGCTTAGGGTGCTGTATTGTCCAATGAAACTAGGTTTAAGTTGAAAACCTCTGGCTCTAGTGAATGTGGTCTTGTAGCAGGAAGTATTTTATATAGTTTCTTCATCATCTGTATTTTATCATTTGTTATTCTACTTTACTGTAATATTCTTTTTTCAATTCTCTAAATATTTAATTTTGTAAAAAAATGATTGCAGTATACAGCATATATAATGATTAATGAATAAAATACAATGTGCTGTATTTTATGCTTGGTTTAAAATAAAACATTTATGGAGAAGGAGATTACAGCTTTATGTAATGTTTGACAAGTTATAGTCACCAACGGCAGGTAATAGGATCATAATTAGCCCAGCCCTTATTAGTATACTTCCAGATAACTCTGAATTTCCCAAGAACACTAGAGGTTTCTAATCTTTGACGTGTCCCAAGAAGCCCTCAGTGCTTCAGTATGCAGGCCCTCAAAACTCCCATGTACATAATAACTCCCTGAATATAAGACAAGCTCATGCTGCTCTGCCAAATTCTGTTCAACTCATCCTGCTTCCACCATTCTAATAACCAACCTTTTCTGAGTCCAAAGTGGCCTTTCGATACCTCCCTTGAAGTTAAGAAGAGAAACAAAAAGGGAAAAAACGAACTACACACTGACACTTTTGAGTAGGACAGATTTCTATAGATCCATTACTTCATTTGTTTCTTGTATCAACCCAAAGAGATAGATACTATATCTATTTGACAGTTGAGAAAATGAAGCTCAGAGGTGTTGGAACTAGGCCAATATTATACATCTAGTAATGCTGGAATTGCTCTTTGGTCTTATTTCAGTAAGATCTAAAGCTCTATTGCTAGGTTATTTCTGGATTAGGTTGCCTGCCACACTAAAATAATTTATTTTTCCTTCGCTTCTATCTTTGATATTGAATCTACTTGTTCTGTCTGGTCCACACCTACTTTTTGCTCTATTTTTTTCCTCATTTATGTCTCTTCTCAATCCTGAAGATTGATGTTTCAAATGTACTATTGGCTTGATAACAGCTTTACCTCAGCAGTGGTAGATTAAAGTTGTCCATAAATATTTTGCTGCTGTTCTCATCAAGGGGTGGAATCTATTTCTCCTGCTCTTTAATCCAGGAGATAGCCGTGTGACCTGCTTTGACCAATACAGTGTGGTTTAAGTAATGCTATGACAATTATAAGCTAAAGTTTTAAGAGGCCTAGCAGCTACCACTTTTATTCTTTTGGACCCCTAAGCCTCTGTGTAATGTGGTTTACCCTACCAGAGAGCCTATGAACAATTGGCGGCGTGAAGGGGGAGGTCAGGAGAAGAAGGAGAAGAGAAAGAGAGAAAGAGAGAGATGCATGGTTAGCTAGTAGTTGTTTGGGCCATACTGGCTGAATCACCGGGCATGTCAGTGAAGCTATCTTCAATTTCAGTCCCATTTGAGTCTCTAGAAGACTGTTCCTGCATGAGTGACCTAAGTGAGACTAGCCCAAAACACCCAGCTAACTAAGCCTAATTCAGATTATAGACTCATAAGCAAATAAATGCTTGCTTTTTAAGCCACTATGTTTGGGGATATTTTGATAAATAGAAATAGATATCTGAAATACTCACTGACTTCCAAATTTGCTTTGTCTCCATGTACTGAAGACTGAGTATTATTTTCTGTGATCTCTATGCCCATCTCAAGATAATGAGACTTCAGTGACAGTGAGGTTTTAATTTCTCTAGGGAAGGGAGTTCAGAGAAATTTAAGGGATTTGGAGTATAAAAACTGGACAAATGAAAATTCAAGTGGGATAAGAAAATTATTTTCAACTATCTGAAGGCTGTTTTGGTAAGAGAAATATAATTGGTTTTGAAAGTTCAAGGAATGGAAAATTAAAAGATGATCAGAAGATGATCACCTATGAATAAATATATTTAATTTCAATATGAAGAAGCTTTCCTCACATTGAAATTAAATATGGAACTAAAATATGTAGTATGTTATTTAAAATAGCACTGATGCTCAATGAAGGTAGTGCATTCCCCATTGCTGGGGAGTCAAGGAGCTTCGGCTTACCAACTTTTTGAGATGTATGCCAGTCATGGAGTCATGCTGCTTGGCCTCCTTTCAAGAAAACTTGATTTTCAGCTGTGAGGAGTATAATTAGCAGACAAGCTTAGCTCAGAATCTTTAGAATCCTTTGTAGCACTCAAGCTACAGCAGTGCTCTTCTGGGTTATTCCCCAGCTAATGACTGAACATGGGGTAATAGGGGTCTGGCCATTTCTCCAAACGTAGGACTCTCATGACTATCTTTGCTCTGGAGCTCCCCATTAGACTGTTCAAGACTTCATGAGATCTGCGTTACAGTTCCTGTACTGTTCTTGTCCAATTCTTCTTTTTACCTTCTTTCCTTTCACAAGTATAGGATCTGCTTTGTGGTTTGAAAGCTTCCCCTGCATAATCTTGATTCCTTCCTCTTTATCTCTGATAGGTATTACTTCTCAATAAACATTTTGTACTCCTAATTCTGGCTCAGCATCTCCTTCTGTTAGGACCTGAGCAAGATGCAGTTGACAGAACTAAACTGACAGGTAGGCCAGCTTAGAAGAATTCTAACTCTGCAGTTCTATAATGTTATGCTCTGCAATCTGATTACTCCTAGGCAGAGTTGAATAATTTCTTTACAATAATTCTGAGAAGTAAGGCATGGGATACCTTTTTGAGCTAGGGAAGGCACCTGTCTAAATTACAAATTTATACTTTGGAAAATCTTTTTTTTCTTTAAAAATGTAAAGGCACATGTATATTGTGCTTTCTAAATTTTAATTCATTTACTAATATTTGTAACGAGTATTTGAATCTGTTTACCTCAGCACAAAAAGATGGAAATACATCAGTGTCTAATGAAGGATGTCTACTTAAGCTTCTTGCAACACACATTTTTCTGGGCAGATAGCACTAACACTGAAGATGATTAAAGAAAGAGGCATAGAAAAACTATCAATCATGGTGTTATTTATTATAATTTGGAAAATAATCTTCCATTTTGCTCTTCTATTAATATGTATCATTAATATGAACAATGTACCCAGATCTTGCATAATTAGGACATAACAAATAAATAATAATCAGTTTGAAATATGGATACTGTTAAATTATGCTTCTTAAAATATATGTGAAATTCTAGAAGAAATTAAAATGTACTGAAGTTAACTTATTAATCTTGAGTTGGAATGTAGTTCTTTAAAGTATTTTAATGTGATGCTTATGTCATATGAACGGAAAACAAATGCTTACTTTGAAGCTTTGAAGTTAGAAAATTCAGAAAATATGGTAGTTATTCCAGCCTGTAATTCCCAGACCTCTTGTGTTTACACAGGTGGTAAAACTAGGGCAAAAGTAGCAGCCAAAATATAACATTCCTCTGGGGCCATGCGTATGCCAACCTCTCTCATGTTCTTTTGAGATAAATTTTGAAATCCCTGGATATACCATGTGAGACTTGGTAATAAGACATTACCCTTGTGGCTCATGGAGTCTTTGATTTGCCTCCTATTTTTTAAACCCACCTTATTGAGCCTTTATCATCTTTCAGATACTATGCTAAGTCATTTAGTTAAATAATTTTGTTAATTACCACTATGGTCATATTAGATAGGGACTATTGTTATTTCTATTTCACACATAAGAAATCTGAGGGTTAGAGAGGTTTAATTTGACCAATGTCACTGTAGCTCATAAATGGTAGTGCCTGGGTTTTAACCCAGCTGTGGCTGAACACAAGGTCAGTGCTGTCATAACCACCGTGTTACCTTGGCTTTTCTGTTTTCCTGCTTACTTTGCTGTGCTATTAGTCACTAAGAGCCCCAAGTGCCACTGGTTGGCACGGAAGATGCTGCTGCTGCTGCTGTTGCTGCTGCTGCTGCTGCTGCTGCTTCTCTACTGTTGTCTACCAGCTCTGCTTTCATTGAGACTGGGCTGTGGCTGCTCAAAGTGCAGGGAGCTGATGTGAAGGGGGCTAAAGAAACTCTTGTTGTTGCCAAACGTGCTGTTATCGCTAACTGCACTGCTGCTGTCATTAGTGCTGCTGCCAACACTTCCAGCTCTGCTGTTGCCAGTGCCAGTGCTGCTGCTGATGCCTTGGGTTCTCAGTGTCCCAGGGTGATTTTGTAGACAGGCAGCTGCTTTTAGATTTCACTTGCTCATTACCTGTAGATCCTTTGCCTTAGGACTCAGTCCTAAATCCATGAAGCCTGGGATAGAAGATGATCAGAGGTATGATTTTTTCCCCTTAGCATTTGGGACAGCTGGCCTTGCTTGACCCAAACATGTGTACCTCCATTCTGTTTTCTCTTTTTCCCTAGGGATTTCTTTTCCTCAGAGGCTCTTTCTTCCCTCATGCAAATGCCTTGCGAGCCCTAGAAACATGAGCATAAACACTTGAACCTTAGAATGAACATAATTTAGTCTTAATATGGAAGCTCCACTACATTAGATATTTTACTTTGAAAAAAATTAAAATCACTTGAATTTTATAATCATTAATATATATTTATCTGTGCAATTGAATTATGCTAATTATTAAAAATACTATGTAACTGTATACAACTTTGCTACCTAGCAAGGCTGATTTCAGTGTGATTTACTTTATTGTAAAAAAAAAAAAAAAAAAAAAAAGTTTTATATAGTAATAAGTCAAATCTTTCTTTGAAGCCCTATCGATAATTCATATAACTCTTATCAAAAGGCTTATGGGGACAAGGTGATTCTGTTGGTGGGGATGATCTCTTTTTAATTTTGCTTCCAACTCTAAATCACAAAGAAGCCAACGTTGTCTCAGAGCTGGAAAATAAGGAAATAGCATGAAAATTTACCAACCTCTACCCTTAAGTACATGCAAAATAAGAACTTTTTAACTGGAGGAAAAGAATGTCATATTACTGAATTCTTTATTATCTTAACTGAAAGCAAAAGTTAGTTTGAATTTTTTAATTGAGTAAAGCATATGATGGGGGAGCTCTTAGTTCTATGCCAGAAGCTTTTCTTTTTCTTTTTCTTTTTCTTTTTTTTTAATTGCTTACAGGTAGTTTAGCAAGGAAAAAAAAATAATTGTATCCAGATCCTGGTCAAGATCCTCCTTGTCAAGTATTCTTTTTTCCTTTTAGGATAAAGCAATACATTAATTTTCTTGTTTGAGTATAATGCATGTTTATATTTCCGTCGCATCTGCAATGATTGAAAGTTTTGTGTTTTATTTTTATTTTTACGTTTTTGTTGTGTTTTATTTTTACTTAAGAAAGCGTGAATTGGTAAATAATACTTAAACACATACACTTCAACACAGGGTGAGCTTTTTGATGTGTCAAACATGGATTTTTGGATGAATTTGCATCCAGGAGTCTATTTTTTCCCCCAGTAAATTGTATGAGGAATATAATTTTATTTAACAGGTGTAAATATGTGAATTCTGGAATGTTTATTTATTTAAAGTTATCTTAACACATACATGTTAGGATGTTGTTGTCCTTTGTGTATTTAATATGTATGTTTTATTTTTGATTTGTTTTTCTTAATTTTAAAGTGGGAATGAACAAAAAGTAGATTAATATATGATGCATAAAATACCCTAGTAATATTATTGTGTTTATAAATCATACCTAGACATGTGTTTGGCTGTTTTTCGAGCTGCATGCCAGAGTATATTATAAAGAACTCCATGGATAAAATAAAGATGAGAAAGCAGTGCAGAGAGAAATGAAATATAGTTGCCTTACATTTCTAATCCTTATTTTTTACTTTTTAACATAAATTCATGCCTCTTTAATGAAGATTCTAATGTTCTGTTGTAGTTAAAATTATAGAGGAAGTGCTTTAAAAGTTTGTAGGATAACAAATGACACATAAATGTTCATATTTATGAGTATTGAGTATCCTTTCTATCATCTGTACTTAATGTTTTCACTTTAATTGTATTTATAAGAAATGTTTGTGCTATGCTTAGAGATCTTTTTTCAGATAGTTTTTTTTTTTCCCTTTCATTAATGCTTTCTATCTATTTAGGCAAATGAGACAGTTAAGCAGAAGAGTGGACATATTTCTCAATAGCTTTTTTAAGGAAGTATTAATTACTTTATTAACTAGATTAAAATTATTTTTATATTTACTATACACAGCCATAGAAAACTTTAGTTTATAAATCCTTAGAAAATTAGAACAAATAACTGGAAAGAAATAAAAACCGTAAACTAATCAAAGAGTCTCTGAAAATGGAATGCTACTGGATGCTGCTATACAGATTTTTAAAAAATGTCTGAATTTATTAACCTGTGAAAGGAGAACTTTTAAGTTGAAAATAATCAGCATCTTAATTATGATGATTTTATTGAAAGCTGACTACTGTAATAGCAAGAGGCATTCTAAGTTTCTGGAGCAGTGGCAGCTGTCAAACACCAACATTTTTCCCTGAGAATAGGTTTGGTTGGTGTTTTTCAAGGACAAGTTGCTCAGCTATTGTCTCAGCCCTGCTAGTTAATATTCAACGGTTTTCTTAATCAAAATTGTGTGTCCTGCTCCCTAGAGTGTTTGTTAAAGTGATTGTATGTTTATCAGAGCCTTCGACAGCAGAAATAGCATATTTCTGGATGAAGTGCTTGCTGGTAATGAGAACTAATATTATCTCAGGGTGCTGATAAGAATTGGAAAATGCTGTCAAAATACATTGTAAAAAAAAAAATTACTCTAGCTCAAAAAGTCAAACAAACCTTTCTTTGAAGCCCTTGTACTTTATATAACTTCAGTTGTTTAGAATAATGGGGAAGCAGGAATATGGTGATATCCTACTCTAAACTCCAGGAATGGCATGCCAGTGAGCAAGTAGTCTTGGTATCTATTAATCATTGCTTCTGCTGGATGGCTGATTAAGGTTCTTCACAACATGTTTCCTTTAGATTACAGAAAGTTCTTAATGAAGTAATGCATGGGAGGGGCGTGGACATTAGAGAGCTTAGTCTGGCATTCTACAAATAGTATCGAAAGGTCATATGGGGAAAAGAAGCTTTGCCAAAATTAAAATAATGCAACAGTTTACACTTTCCATAAAATATTATGCCTGTGATAAAGGTTTTGTCACTGCTTTTATTTTTAACCTCAAATTATTTTCTATTGTCTGGCGATACTGCCCTGGAAGCAGAGCTATCCTGTAGGATGTGACTTTTTCTGCCAAGGGTAATCTTTCTCTCTCTCTCTCTCTCTCTCTGAAATGATTAAAGATACATTGTTTGCAAAACATGTTCCTATAATACTAAAAAGAAAATTAGTTTTGTATTTTATTTTTTGTCTCTAATGGAGCTCTATAAGGAATGATGTCTTTTGCAAACAGTTCATTTTAATTACTGTGTTGGTGGATATTCCTCTAGAATTAGAACATTCAGTAATGAAAACACATTTTCGGGAATTGTTCAACATAATAAAAACACACTTTGGATATTCATTAGGAAACAATGCACCTACATTCCACAGGAGTTCATCTTCATAAATAACAACCTTTTTTGTAGGCTACAGCCAGAGATATTGATCATTCCAGTGATACTGAGATATACACTATACTTTATGCCTTGATCTTTGATGTAGAAAGATTGGACACATTAATGTAAAAAATTGATAGCTACTGCATATTTGAAACTTATTCCATACTATTTGCTATTATTCAAAATAACTCATTTATCTGGTATTATGTGTAGTCAATTACTTTCTAATTTACCTTTTAAATAGATAAATTTTATATTTTTATTTATTCTTAGGTGTAGCTTATAATTGTTTCGAAATATGAATCACAATCAGATTGATTTGATACCAGGTTTTGGTAGAATTGTGTATCATTTAATCCAGTCAAGAGATGGAAAACATAATAGGTTAAACAAGTGAGTTTAACATAAAAATTATTAAACTATGATAACAGTGATTATGAGACACAAGGAAACCTATATAATGCCCTAGGGTTGAGGGAGTATACCAAGGAAGACAAACTTGGAAGGGGTTCAGATCTTTAGAGAAAGATATAGTAATTCATCCCACTGGATTGCAGAGAGTGTTAAGGGTTGATCATGCATCCAGAGATGGTCTGCAGTCACTGGGCAAGCTGATGGCAGAGAGAGCAGGCCAGGCACTGGCAATCAAACTGGTGAGAGCCCATTAGAGGGCGTGCACTCCCTGGCAACAGAAACTGTGGAGGGGCCTTTCTGTCCTGCAGTGTCCCTCTAGTGTTCTTTTCCTGGAAAGTTCAAAATCATGCTCATTGTAAAGGAGTAGTGCTTAAAGGAATTCCAGCTATGATCACTAAGCATATATTTATTGAAGGGTGTATTCAGAACTGTGAAGCAATTATAGTGGCCCTTGAACCATATAGGTTTGAACTGCACAGGTCCACTTATATGCAGATTTTTTCAATAAATAAACAGTTGGCCCTCCATATACCCAGGTTTTCATATCCATAGGTTCAACCAACGCTGGATGAAAAACAGTATTTTCGATTCATGGTTGGGAATTTGGGGATGTGGAGGGTGGACTGCATAAATTGTTTTATGCCATTTTGTATAAGAGACCTGAGTATCTGTGATTTTGGTATGCATGGGGGTCCTGGGACTAATTCCCCGTGGATACCGAGGGATGACTTAGTTAAGTTACATGCAGATTTTCCATGTGGGGTTTGGTGCCTCTAACCTCGTGTTGTTCAGAGGTGAACTATAATTCATAACTGGCATATGATGGCTCACATTTGGATGCTAGTTGTAGCTAATGTTACAGCAAAACTGACAATTTTGATTGCCTTAAGAAAGTCATTTTGTTTTCCAGTGCCTTAATTTTGTCCCCTTATACTTGTCACATTATTCTAGCTTTCGGTAGCTGAGCTTAGGACTATGTTTATTTTTCACTATATCTTTCACACATAACACCTCTAGTTCTGCAATGGGATAGGAAGCCTGTCTGTATAATCCACTGTATGTTTGTCCAAATTCTTGAGATCATTTGAGCAACCTCAGTAGAAGAAACTCATAGAGTATCAATAAACTCTGTTCTAACTAGAGCCATTTATATCTCTTTTATAAGCAAGTTAAGAAAATTGTTTACCCCTAGAGTCTGCACTAGAAGTAGCACACAGTTCATTTGGCAAAACTAAAGAGCAATATTGATTTTGAGACACTGAGGAACATGCAAGTGCCTAGATCATTTTGTTACTACTCAGTCATTTTTTCTCTCTGATATTAGTACAGCTATTATTGTGACTTGGGGGAGGGGGAGTTATTATTAGTGACTGCTTCCTAATGTTTTATAGATACTATCATTTACATTTATATTCATATACCATTGTAATCATAATGTTAATGAATTGACTACTATTATATATTATGTTTATGTAAGAGACAGGTATTGAGATTTCCTGGTGTCAGACATGGTGTTTAAAAAGATATATACTAATTAATAATCCCTTGATAAAGCTGGTTTATTATGAACCACAGTAACAGCCATATGCTAAGTCACTCACCATATTTATGTCTATTGTTGCTTTAATATAGGAATTACCCCTGGCAAGAAATTTTTTTCCTAGCAGCCAGGACATAGAACAATTTTTTTATAAACGTTTTATTCTTTCTTATGTTAAAGGGGAAAAAAAGCCTTTGATGAAAATACTATAATTGCTTTGGCGATTTGCTTTGGATTTATAATCTATCTTCGGTGTGCTTTATTCCTCTCCTTTAGGTGAAAGAAGGCGGAAGGGGGGGTATTTTATTATCATGTTAAAAAAATTCCAATTTGAATAAATCCAACAGATAAATTGCTTGCAATTACCTTTTTAAAAGTGTGTTGTAGGAACATAAACATTGAGAAACTAATACTTAAATAGAAATGGTTTATTTGTAGTGTGAAAAATAGGTGATGCTATAAAAACTATTATGAATCACATTTATAAAATGAGTAATGGAGCAGCAACAAGAAAAAAGAATCCTAAACAATGACAATAGTGTGAAGGACCTCTGGGACAACATCAGGTGTACCAACATTCGCATCAGAGGAGTACCTGAAGGAGGAGAGAAAGTGAGGAACTGAAAACCTATTTGAAAAAATAATGACAGAAAACTTCCCTAACTTGGTGAAGAAAATGTATATACAATCCCAAGAAGTATAGAGAGTCCCAAACAAGAGGAACCTAAACAGGTCCACACCATGACACATCATAATTAAAATGCCAAGGGTTAAAGACAATAAGAGAATATTACAAGCAGCAAGAGAAAAGCAATTAGTTACCTACAAGGGAGCTCCCATAGACTGTCAGCTGATTTCTCAACAGAAACTTTGCAGACTAGATAAAATTGGCACAAAATATTTAAAGTGATGAAAAGCAAGGGTCCAAAGATTACCCGGCAAAGCTATTTAGAATCGAAGGACACATAAAGAGCTTCCCAGACAAGAAAAAGCTAAAGGAGTTCACCATCACCAAACCAAACCAGTATTATAAGAAATGTTAGAGGGACTTCTTTAAGAAGGAGAAGGGGAAAAAAAAAAAAAGATAAAAAATTTAAATAAAAAAGTGGCAATAACTGCATATATATTAACAATTACTTTAAATGCAAATGGATTACTTTTAGGTAATCCAATAAAAATATAGGGTGGCTGAATGGATAACAAGACCTTTACATATGCCGCCTATAAAAGACTCTCTTCAAATTCAAAGACACACACACATTGAAAATAAAGGGATGGAAAAAGATATTTCATGCAAAGGGAAATGAAAAAAGAAACTGGGGCAGCAATACTTATATCAGACAGAACAGACTAAAAAAAGAGAGAAGGACCTAGTAATTCCAGTTCTGGATATTTTATCTAAAGAAACACAGAACAGTACTTTGAAAGGACACGTGAATCCATATGTTCATTGCGGCATTACTTAAAATAGCCAAGATATGGAGGCAACCTGAGTGTCCCATCAATGGATGAATGGATAAAGAAGAGATAGTACTTATGTGCAATGGAATATTACTTAGACATACAAAGAGAATGAAATTTTGCCATTTGCAACAACATGGATGGACCTAGAGGGTATTGTGCTGAGTAGAGTAAGTCAGAGAAAGACAAGGGCCATATTCACTTACATTTGGAATATAAAGAACAAAATAAACAAAACAGAAACTCCTAAATACAGAGGACATTTTGGTGGTTGCCAGATGGAAAGAGGGTTGGAGGTTTGGGTGGAAAAGGAAAAGAGATTAAGAAGTACAAATCGGTAGTTATGCAATAGTCATGGGGATGTAAAGTATAGTATAAGGAATATAGTCAATAATATTGTAATACCTATGTATGATGTCAGATGAGTACTAGATTTATCAGGGTGATTACTTTAAGTAATATAAATGTCTAATCACTATGTTGTACACCTGAAACTAATACAATATTGTATGCCAACTGTACTGAAAAAAATTGTAAAAATAAAATGAGTAATGAAATGATTATAGGACAAAAAATATGCATTGGTAGGAAATCATTTTCTAAAATCTTCTAACATTAAGGTAAAATCTACTAACCCTGAATTTAATACATGTTAATAAATTCTCTGAATTAATTCATCTCCATCTACCATAAATATAACAAAGCATTGTATGTTGTAGTGGATATAGGAATAAGATACTATTTCCAACTTTAATGTACTTAAAATCTATAGCCTTTTAATTGTAGATTTCTTTTTTTCCCTAAACCACCAAGAAATGAACCAAATAATTGAGTACATAATTCAACAAAAAAAGTATGAATAAGAGATAAAAGGATGAACAAGAATATGAGGCTAATAAATGATATGATAGGTTATCAATTAATAGGCATTCACAGAATGCATCATTTCCATGGCTCTGTGAAAATTATGCTTGAAAACGATTTTTTCCTTTTGTTATGAAGGATAACAAGTAATTATAGATAGCATTTATTGAGGGAACTCTAAGTGCACAACCAATTTGTACAGATTGGTTGTCTTTAATAATATTGTAATACCTATGTATGATGTCAGATGAGTACTAGATTTATCAGAGTGATCACTTAATTTAG
Organism: Pteropus alecto; assembly: GCF_000325575.1. NCBI lineage: Eukaryota > Metazoa > Chordata > Mammalia > Chiroptera > Pteropodidae > Pteropus > Pteropus alecto. Next base: position 2,203,187 of record NW_006434897.1, read on the forward strand.
GACCACTTAATTTTAAATGGAAATTGAGACAACAGGAGACTTGCACATGGTTACCCAGCTGAAAGTAATGAACAGAGATACAAATCCCAGATTGCACACCCCCAAAGCTCAGGCCCTTTCCACTACACATTGTGGTATCTTAAAGGTTAAAAATAATTAAAACATTTGGTTCTTTAGATGTTAAGTACTTGATAATTTTATTAACTTCTATGTTGAATTTAAAGACTAAAGCTGGCAATTCCCATTAGGTCTGTTGTCACTCAACTTTTACTTCTGTTTACCTGAAAGTATATATGTATATGAAAACTATGATGTGATATGAGTGAGAAAGGCAAATTATAAAAAAAAAATAATAATAATTTCTATTCCTGGGAACATTCTTTTCGGTATTGAGGCATTCACTGGTATTTTCATGTTTCCCTCTTGGCTCACATAACAAAAACTAAATGTTTTTGTTTTCCTCTTTGTGGCTTATAGGTTCTTATTTTTATTATAGTTATAGATTCTTATTTTTCTAACATTAATTTTTAAATATTGCAGCAATAAAAATAATAGCTACCACAATAGTGAATTATCAGATTTCTCTTTTGTTTTCTATCATCCCATTATACCATTACATATTTTGAGTATTTTCAGGTTTATTTCTACCTCTCCAATGAGAAAGTAAGCTTCTTAAAGTTTGTATCACATTTTCTCTTATGAAGGAGGCTGCACAAAGATTTTTATATAATACCTGTTATAGATTCAACACCTAATTATTCTAAGTGGAGAGAGAATTATGAAATAGAATTTTGCTAATTGTAACAAATGCTTGATAGACTCATGGAATTTCCTAACTTCTTGGCAAGATTAGTTCATTATGATAATATGTGTATTTTACACGTTTAGAATAAGAAATATTGCATTCTCATTAGTAAAGGCCCTGAAAATTGGTCTGGCATTAGAAAAAATCATCAAATATTTTGCAGCGAGATGGTGTGATATGATTAAGCCAAGGTTAAATGCTTTGCCAGAAAGTCCAGAAACAAGTCTAAGTTCTAAAAATTGCTTAGAAATGTGCTTAGAGGCAACCTGACGAAGTGAATTAAGAATGAGCTTTGGAGTCACAAGACCTGGGTTTGAATTCCAGCTCTATGAATTTAGATAAGTTGAGTTATCTCATTAAGCCTTGTTTCTTCACCTACAAAACAAAATAATAAGGTCTTTTATGTAAGACTTTTGTGAGGATTAACTAGAATAATGAATGAAATTTTTTTGGTACAAAGAAGATGTTTAACAACTATAGCTACTTTTAATCTTACGTTATAAAGTCTGGTGTAGATTACTTGAAATACTTAAGATGATTAATATTTTGAATATTGTGGGGAGAAAATCAAGGGGCTTTTAAATATTACAAAAGGTTGACTATTTAGATCTGTGAATAACATTTTTAAAAACATTTTACATTCTGCTTTTATGGTAAACTGGTGCAATGACTTTTAGTTCTTGAGAAAATAGAACCTGATGTTTTCTGGTTCTTTCATGATGTAATTAGTCTCTTCATCCGAAAGAGTTAAACTGCTTGTGGCTGATCCTTTCTCTAAACTAATGGGTGTGTTACAAACTTTAATCCGTTTCCTTTTAACTTCCTTCTTACAAGTCACAGAGTTCAGGAAAAAGACATTCTTAGTGGGTTACGTTTATTACATGCTCTTATAATAGCCCATTGTTAGCTGAAAATTAATTATAGAATTTTCATTCACAACAGTTGTGCAAAAACGAGCATTGTACATCAAGGTAACATCTGTGCTACATTTCCAAGTATATGGATCTATGGGTGAAAAATTGTTAGTTGAAGTAGTTGGTAGTACTGATTTTGACCCTATCTTACTGAGTTCCTTCAGGCCAATTTCATATGCTCTCTCCTTCACCTTTTGGTGTTTATAAAATGGTCTGTAGCAACAATAATGTTCAGCTTTGAAATGCTAGGCTTATTTATCTAATTAAGATGTCTCAGAACACATTATAAAATATTTGTAACCACAAGGACTCTAATAGCCTAGGACAATTGGACAGATTAAATTGCTTTCCTTTTTTTCTCATTAGGGAATAAATATAAGCAGAAATTATAGAGAAGGCAGTTAATATTTTTTCTCTAAATATTCAGTCATCCTGAAATAGTTATCCTTGTCACAGGAGGGAGTACTATTATTTACCAGGATTACAAACCAGTTGATCAACTGACATCCTGTAGCTGATTGTGGATTGGTAAAGGAATGAAAAAAGCTTTTATTAAGCATTGACAATTTTACAATTACATTTCATACACAGCCATTTTGATTTTCAACACGTTTTGTACTTAAAAATAATGTGTGTTTGTGTCTTCATTTTGCACATGAGAAAGTTAAGGCTTAGAGAAGTCAAATTTTTTTAAAATTAGCAAATGGAATTTCACCTCAGTTCAGTCTGATTTCAAATCCTAATCTTTGTTTTCATGTGTCTTTTCATGTGTATTACTGTGCTTCATTATAATTTTAAGTGCCTTGCTGACTGAAATACAAATTAGTATATTTGTGTCTTGTTCTCAATAAAAATTAATTTATTCTCAATAAAAATTTATTTATTCATTTATTGAATCTCTACTGGTGTTTAGTACTATACTAACTGAGGATGTAGGAGTGAAGATGGACACAGTCCCTACTTTCATGACGCTTTTCTAGTTGGGGAATATACCAATAACCAGTTGGAAAAACAAGCAGTAAAAATATCGGGTAGTCATAAATGCTGTGCAGAAAAATTTAAATGTTGTGATGTGATTGGGATTGGCTAACCAGCCTCTTTGGATAGATAGTCAGGTAGGGTCTCCCAGTGTAGGCAATATTTAAAACTGAGGTTTTAATGGCCGAAAAGAGTCATTCACATAAAAACAAAGTGGGGAAGGAAGTTGTTACCTAGGACAAAAGACCCAAGTGTTCCTGGCAGTAATTGCAGAGTGGCAGGTGGTGAGATCAGAAGGCAGGCCCAGGTGAGAACACATAAGGGGTATAGCCTTTATGTGCAGCTAGAAGCCACAGTAAGGGGTTAATTAAGAGAATAGACATAAAAGTAACTCTTGTGGTCTGTAGAGTGTATACTGTAGGGGCAAGAATGGAAGCAGAGATCCCAGAGAAGACTATGCTATTGCCAAGCGATAGGTGAAGCCATGTGACTTCCACTGCAATGAGCTGGATATGGATGGTGAATGAAAAGAGAGATCCTGGATAGCTCCATGACTTTTGTTGATTATGCTGGTGGATGGTGGTACAATTTATTGAGAAAGGAGAACAGGAGATAGAACAGATTTGATAGTGGGGATGAGAAATTCAAGGTTTTGTTAGGATCAAGTTAAGTTTAAATGTTAGTTTGAACCATGTGAAATTGCTTATATTCAGTTTTGACCATCAGAAATCTAATTTCATGTACTTCAACTTAATACCTATGAGACATCCTTGTAGAAATATTAAATAGGTCATTGTACATGTAAGGCTGAAGTACCAGAAAGCAGTCTGGGGTGAATACATAGATTTGAGAGTCATCACCATCGAACTAGATGAGGTGAACAAAGGAGTCTGTAGATAGAGCAAAAACAGGTCACAGGATAATCCAAAGTGAAGGCAGGAGGAATTGTGTGGGTTGGCTAGATGTAGAAAGTTACAACGAGCTCTTTGCTGCTATTATCAGGCCCTTGTTACTAGTGTGTGTTTTTGTTGGAACCTGTCTCCTTACAGAGATTGCATCTTATTTGGATAAGTGAGACTTGGGCTAGTCTGAAGTTTTTTTAAGGCCCATATGTGGTACAATACAGTCTGAGAAATAAACAGATGGTGGAGGTGATGCATAGAACTTTCATAGCCAAAATGGCTCTCTGTTGCTCTTTTTTCCCCAAAAGTATAGCTTTCCAACTTGTCAACATGCATGTACATACATATATATGTGCAAATCATCAGATGTGAATATGATTTTTCCTTATCAATCAGATTGTGTGTTTTGGATAATTTTTAAAAAGTATGCATTTATCAGGATTAGAAACTAAAAGAATATACTGGGTATGGATAAAATGGAAAAGACTTTTATGAGCCGATATTTATGTTTATACATAAATCTAATCTAACTCCATAATACCAGAGTTAGTTATAAAAATTATGTGTCTTTGCAAACATTGGGGAAGAAAGTGCTATTAAATTCTGATCTAGTACATAACTAACAGGTAAAAGGGAACTAGTTATAATTCTTCATACATATTGGTTACTATCTGAATAACAATTCACAATAATTTCAGGAAAATATAAATAGAATATATAACTTAGAAAAAATATTGAAGAAAAAGCTTACTGTGAAAAAGAGTGTTCGGAATATTAAACTGACCAACACTTTTACACTTTCAGATTTTATTTTGAAGTATAATTTTGCATACAGTTAAACTAACTCTGTTTTAAAAATGGAATTGCAATCTGAAAAGTAACTGAAAAAATATATAGGTAACTTAAAATTGGCATTATTACTTCTCTAGCTTTATAGTGAATTTTGAAAATATCTATCTTTATACCAAGAGAGAATGGAAGTGACCTTCTTAACATAATGCAAATACAGACTGGATAAACATTTATAATTAAGAACATATAATAAATGTGTTATACATTTATAGGAAGTTATCTGGGATACTAAATGAATTATACAGTTATTTTCATATATATGCATATATATATATGAAATCTTTCCCCCTTCTTTCATTTCAAAACCATCTGATTCCTATTTATGTTTTGCTTGCCTTAAAGGAAAACATATTTGACCTGATTTTTACAGTGAAGCAGTTTCTCATCACATAGTAGAGGATATCATTTACTATAAAATTTCCAATACCACCGGCACATCTTTTGGGGTTAAAAAATATAGCAAAGAAACCAATATAAAAATTATTTTGGTTATCTGCATTTGCCAAATAAAATCCTGGCAGGAATTGTATATTATATTATAATTTAGTTTGAATGAATTGGACAAATATATTTAGTTGTTTCATTGTTCATTAGATTTATAGGTTCCAGAGTTCTATATGTAAGTGTTTAAAGTGAAAAATATGGTAAATTGGTGAATGGACTTTAGAAATAAGTACATATAACACTGGCAGAAGGACTTCATCTCTTGCATACCATTATTTTTGTAGGGCCTGACACATAATAGATCCTTAATAAATATGCATTGAATGAATTAATGCATTACAAGGGATTAAAGGGGTTAATTAAATTACAAGGGGTTAAAGATAAAAATCTGGGCATAAATAGACAATTCTTGACAGTAACTTCACATAGTGGATTCTTCACGTCACTTGATTACTCCTTGCTTTTTGCTTCCTAAATAGGGTTTTGCTTTGCTGGTCCTGCACTGCACGTTCCACCTCTGAATCATGACATAGTTAATAATAGTAATTTACTCATTAGAGAGAGAGAGAGAGAGAGAGAGAGAGAGAGAGAGAGAGAGAGAGAGAGAGAGAGAGAGAGAGAGAGAGAGAGAGAGAGAGAGAGAGAGAGAGAGAGAGAGAGAGAGAGAGAGTGTGTGTGTATAGTATTGTTATAAATATATTACATTTCTACATGTTATATATATATACAGACATACATACATGTGTATTAATGTAGAGAGAGATGCAAAGAGATAGTTTATGTTACACCAGGTAATACATTGCTATAATTATTAGTTTAGATAATTTTTATGTCTTTTAAGAAAACTGAGAATAAAGGAGGGCCAGTGTTTATAGCATTTTGTTATGTTAACTTTTTTATTTACTGCTTTCTGGTTCTCTTCATTTCTTTCTCTGGGTACTATGGTTTCGTTTTCTTACTCCAGCAAGTGAGTGAGTTTTGCTCCCACTCACTTTGTGTTGTTATAAATATATTACATTTCTACATGTTATAGGCCCAACAATATAATTATATGCATTTTATTTTATATAATTACTTTAAAATCAGTTAAGAGAAGAAAGGAGAAGATACAATTATATTATCTTTTATAATTTTCTAATTATTACCTTTACTCACACACTTTGTTTCTTGATGTGGTTTCTTTCCATATTACTGTTGGGTGTGACTTGCTTTCAGCCTTAAGAACTTTCTTTAGTATTTCTTGAAAGGTAGATGTACTAAGTGATGAATTCTCTCAGTTTTTGTTGATCTGGGGATGTCTGTATTTGTCTTCATTTTTGAAAGATTACTTTGCTGAATATGACTGACATTTTTTTCCTTTCATCACTTTGAATATGTCATCCCACTGCCTTATGTTTTCCATAGTTTTTAATGAAAAACCAGTTGTTATTCTTCAACCAGTTGTTTTTCTCTTGCTGCTTTCAAGATTTTCTCATGCTCATTATCGTTTTCTTGTTTATTTGTTTAGTGGTTTTGCCCAACTATTTTCATAAAGTTCATTTTCCCCACAGTGTGTATCATCTAATGTTGTTCCTCAAAGGCACAGCCTTGGACATGTGCACAGTCGCCCTGACATCTGTTTTTATCAAGAGATAACAGTAGCTTTAGTCAGTCTCTTTTTGACTGTCTCTTACTCAGCCTTTCCTGTTAAATTTCTAATTGGTCTGTCTCCATTGGTATTATCCCCAGCTGTTAGCCTCTTCTCATTTCTTTTTGATTGCTCTACTGTTTTTAACCACACCTAGGGACACTGATTGTTCTGCAGTCTGATCCAATTTGGGCCTCTTTGATTAAATTTGGGCTCCTTTTTAGATATGTTCTTTGGGACAAGACTTTGAGATTTACTTCTACCCTAGGAGTGCTCTCCTTAGCTGCATCTTTCTCTGTTTTTTTTTTTTTTTTCCTGTTAAAACTTCCAGGTTGTCTACTGTTATCTTTCTTACTCTCACGGAATTACTAGTCTTCTCTTAATTTCTCACTTTAAAATCTTCATTTTTTTAAACAGTGTCCTTAGTCCTTAGACTTGCACTTCTCATGCCCTATCCTAAATAAAGGCATTCCCTTTAAAGAGACCTATGGAACTTTCTGTTCTTACGGCCCCTACTTCGGGGAAGAACCCCTGAACCAGTGCTCCAGAACTGGGGATAGGGCAGTGGCTCACTTCTCTAGGAGTGACGCTTGTTATAATGAATAGGGTACCTGGCAGGGGTGGCAGTCCTTGTTCTTGTTTTTTTCTTGAACTTGCACCCTAGGAGCTTGATTACACAAGGGTAATCAGGGCCAAATGTTATCATCCAGTCAAACTTGTGTAGTTTTCTACCTTCTGAGAAGGGGTTGAGTGTAGGAAGCCCAGATCATTAGGTTGTTCTTGCTTGGAATAGAGCTTTAGCAACACTAGGCTTGACAGGATGAAAAATGCTGGTGACCTGCTCCTCTTGGGAAGAAACCATAAGCATAGAGTAGGATCTGGTGGACAAGAGAGCCCTGTGCATATGCCTGTAGTAGAGCTTCCATCAAGCTGAGCTGGATAGGGGAGAGTGGGTCATGGCTCAAATATCATAGATGCATACTGTTTTATTGAGATCTATTAACTTTTATTGAATAAATGTTCTTCATGTTGCTTATCCTTAGGACAATTTTCTGATATTTTAAGTGGTTGTTTTATATAATTTTCACCCATTGGTCGTTGTTTCACTGGAGATAGGGTCCATGGAGCTTTTTATATCCCCATTCTGGGATATGGTCTCAAATTAATTTTTATCCTTTTCTGTATAGTATGTTGTCTCCAAATGATCATCATCAAGTTGGAATATTCTGTAAGTTAATGAGAATTCAGGTAGGTATGAATAAAACAAGGAATTTCAGAGATTCAATATGGATTATTCTTTGGATTTGCAAAACACTTTTATTTCAGGAAGCTCAAATGTTTATTGTTGCTTGGTAATGCTTTCCAAAGATGTATGAAAATTGAAAATCTGATCTAAATTGTGGAAATTCCTGATCAGCCTAGCCCAGCTGTTTTTTGAGAAACAAAGTTGGACACTTCAATCTGAGTAATACCGTTTTTTTAAAGGATCAATAGCCAAAGGAGTCTAACATTAACTGAATATGACTGGTATCTTCATGAAGTTCTGAAATGTAGCTTACAGATGAAATGTAGAGATCAGCAGCAATACTATGTTTTAAGCAAAACAAATATATAAAAATGAAATTTAGAATAGATACATCTCTGAAATTTTGTTAATTTTTACAATAAGGAATCTCAATTCAATCTATTGAATTTTTTCAATAGATCCTTTCTGTCTTGTTCTTAACACTTATTTTCTTTTACAAAAATTATATGTTTATAAAAAAAGTATACATTAATACGTATATTTAGTTTCATGGACAGATATTATTTCTGTCTGTATTTATTTTGCTTATACCAGTACATGTCTTTTTTTCAGCGAAATGATAGAGTTTTTCAAAGCATATGACAGGGAAAATTAACTCTAGTGCTTTTCATCAGCAAGTAACAATAATTTAATAAACACCATCTCCCAATCCCTTTAAAAATACCACCAGAAAGCCAATTTATTAATTTACAAAGATAATTATAATTTTTACATAGACAGAACTATTTGAATCAGCATGATCATCATATATTTTTCTCATTAGAGAGATCTACGTAAGAAGCAAAATCACAATCAGAAGGTTGCTTGGTGACCATGGAATCGGAACAATAGCTAATCTCTAATAATTGTAATGATTCATAGTATAAAGCCATTTTGTTTTGGCTATCTTTTTGCATTTTCACCCTCTTCGTTGTACTGTCAATAAATTTGATTCAATTTCTAGGAATACAGGCTATAAAAAAAATTAGGGTATCTTAAACATAAAGATAGTAATTCTAAAAATATAGTGTACAAATCAATTGTAAATGCAGAATTTCTACATTTACTGAAATATTTTTCAATCTTTTCATTTGGACTTTCCAGCAATTTCAGTTCTCTATTCCTAGAATAAGTTTTATAGAATGTATTGATTACAGAATAGATGTCTGGCCTTTAAATGCAATATATTATACTGCAATTATAAATGATACCCATCACCCAAAGAAGAGTAAAAGAGCACAGTTTAAGCAAGAGAAGTCTTTAGAAAATAGATCACCAATATCCATTGCACAAATGTGATAATATCTAATATTTGCTTTCTGTGACAGTTTCAGATACTGTCTGCTTTGCATGTGTAATGTCTAGTTATCTCAATAAGTAGGAACTCATTGTTAATTTTATAGAAGAGGAAACCAAAACTGTGGGTGTTTACATAATTTATCTAAGTTTTACAGCTAGCTGATGATGGGACTGTAGCATTTACTCTGACAGCGTGAATCCAGCACTGCCACATTGCATCCTAAATTATGCAAAGACTTTTTTTCCATTTTTTATAATTTCTTTCTTTAGGTTTCACAGATATGAAAAACATATTTATTGACATTGTTCAGGATCCAACTGTAGTTCTCCCTATTCTTTTAAGTTGGCTAGTTAGAATATTGGAGGAGGCCATTCCTTATGATTATAGAAATTTCCAGCAGGTTTTATGAACTGGCCTATTCTCTCTGTTGTAAAAACACCTAATTTACAGGATAATAAAGATGAATGATAGAAGAGCTAGGCCAAGGCATAAGGTACCAGGCATTATTCTAATACCATCTCATTTAATCCATGGTAAAATTCCGTGGGATGAGCATATTGTCTTCAGTTTTACCGATGAGGAGACTTAGAGTCAGTGAGGCTAATGTGCTTTCTGATGCATAGTTTATAAGTACTTGATCTGAATTGTGTCCATTTATTTTGAAGACATTGCTTTTGCTAACATTTCCTGTCATATCCTCAGATGTTTACTGAGTGCTTGACATTTTAGGCTCTTTGAGTTTCACAGAATTTTTCTATGCAGATACTTATTATTAATCCTATATTAAGGATGAGAAACTAAGAATCAAAAAATATTAGTCATTAGAAATAAGTTTACATAGTTCATCTTAAAATTGCTATGGCAGATTAATAAACAGTACAATTAAAAAGTAGATCAATAATCATTTTATTTACTCATTGTTATAGAAAATAGTGGTGATATTAATAGATATAAAACCCTCTGGAACATTAACATGCTTTTAGCATAAAAGAAAATAGATAGCATGAAATATCAAGGTTCTATGTCATAAAATATAATCTATCAATAATGCAGCCTTGCTGTTTATTATCAAATATTAGTTATCAAAAGGAGCACTTATGATTCTAGGATGGAGTCCCTGTATAGTTTTCTTTTAATTCCTAAAACATTACACATAACGGAAATCTAGTAAATGTTTATTAAGGGAGCAAACAATATATTTTAGTAAATTTAAAACTTAAATAAAGAAAGCAGGAATTTATGTTGGTTGTGGTGATGGAAAAGAGAGATTTATTCTTGGCTAGATAACATACAGCTTCTATTAGTCTGGGTTTTCCAGAGAAATGGAACCAATAGCAGGGAGGAAGGGGGAGGGGAGAGAGAGAGATTGATTGATTGATTTAGAAATTATAAGAAATTGGCTCATGTAATCAGAGAGGCTGAGAATCCCCAAATCTGCAGTTAGCAAGCTGGATACCCAGTACCCAGGAGAGCCTATGGTATAAGTTCCAGTTTGAGCTCAAGTACAAAGACAAGAGAAGATCAGTGTCCCAGCTTGATGACAGTCAGGCAGAGAGAGAGAGAGCAAATTCTCTCTTACTTAGCCTTTTTCTCTATTCAGGCCTTTACCAGATTTGATGAGGCCCAGCAAATACTTGGGCAGCCCAGGGCCCAGTCAAGTTGACACATAGAATTATCACGCTGCTTAATCTTCTTTTAACTCCAGGCATTTGAAGGGAGGTGATGGTGTCATTAATGTTCCAGACTGATGTCGAGATGATACAGAGTTGGTAGCTAGCACTACAGTATGGTGTTTATGGAATAATGACTCCAAATCTTCAGTCTGTATGTGATGACTATTGACATGACATCATAGAATAATAATTATTAACATGATTTATTCATTTAAAACAATTTATAAAAGTAAAATACCAAAAAAATTTTAAAAAAATTTTAAAAGTGGATGATGAGTTCAGAAAAAATTAAAAGTTTCTTTTTTATAGTTGCATTCCTCAGAAGTAAATAGTCAGAATGTTTGATATACTTCTTTTTGGCCTTTTTTTCTACATAAATGAAATTAATTAGATATACTGTTAGTTTGAGTCTTAGGACATCAAAATAGAACCAGATGTGCAAGAGGTTTAATGGAGGAGATACCCATGAAGGATAAAGGGGAGGGAGCAGAAGAGGTTTTGGAAAGCCTTCAGACGACTATGAAGATCTGACAATTGTAAGAAGAGGGTAGTGTGGAGAATTGGGTAAGAAGAACCTTAGACAGCAAAACCATTTGAGAAAGTCTAAGCCAGTCCAATGAGTAGTCTTTAAGTAGTAGTTGCCCCTAGTAGGAATCCTATGTCTGATCGGAATTACCTGATTCTAGGAGTCCCATCGTGCTCAGTTATGGAGTAGGAGCAAACTGAGAAAATATGGCCTCAACATGAACACTGTGATGGATCCATAGGTATGGCAGCTGGAGTCTGTCAATCAGTTATGCTTCCCACAGCCGGTTCTCTTGAAGGAAGATCTGAGCAGAGAAACTACATGTCTGCCCCACATATGCATACCATGTTTTACTCAATGAGATCATAGTATAATTTAAACAATGTTTTTGGCACTTGAAAATTTGTCATGAAATACTTCCATAATCTCTTTTGATGATGAATAGTACTCAATTGTGTGTCTCCAGAACAATTTACCCAGCCAATCCAATATCTGAATTCCTTGAGAAATATTTTATATCAACTGTGTGAACTGATATTGGTATTAAAATATTTGATCTTTGATTCATAAGGTACTTTTTAAAACATAGTAGAATAGCTATATATTTTGTCATTAAACATTCTTAGACATGTTTTATATCCAGTGTGCATCTAAAATTTATGAAATACAGTGAAAGCCTGATATGCCTAGGCTAATCTATAATGCTTGGTCATAATCTTATTTCCTAAAACAGGTGTTAACAGCTGTTTAAAGAAGAATCTACTGTCATATTCTTACTGTGATTTTTATGCAGGTTTAATTTAATAGGATAGAAATTATCGGGGTGGCATCTTTTTTAATGGATGAAGATTTTCATTTTATCCTTGCACACCTTTAACATATTTAAGATATTGTCTGAATAATTCTATCTCTGAACGCGCTTACCTGAAAGAATAAAATCTAATATTCTGATAATTTGGAGTATTAGAAATTTTCTGATAATTATTGAGAGCTTCTGAAAAGATTTGCATATAAGAATCCTCTGCTTAAAGAATTTTTATAATTTTAGTATAATTTGAGCCCCTGGGTCTTCAGTTACTTATATGGGATAAGATGAACTCTTAGGAATTTCCAAAGTACATATCCCTTGTTTCTATGTTTCTGTATGAATTTCTTGCCTCTGGAATAAGATTAATGGAATCATTTATTATACTAAAAGAATTTTATCATGTAGACCATATCTTAAAAGTAAAACTTTGAATTTGGATAGAATTGTATTTATTTTGTGTTAAGTTCTTTTGAAATTGAAAAGTAAATTATGGTAAGTAATAGTCAAATCTAAAAACAGCCTCGTTACTAAATGCATTAAATGATAAGAGGAAATCGAAATGTTTAGAATTACATCTTTTAAGGTATATATTATACCATGCTTACATTGATAAGTATAAATTCATTAAAGCTAAATATTTCAATTATTCAGATAATTTTAAGGGAATGTTTTGGTAAAAATATAGTCGATGCTGATAGATGAAAAACAACGAATTACATAAATATAGAAACATCTTTATTTTGGCTAATAAATACAAGTTATCCTATTTTATAATCGACAAAGCTACAATGCTTTTTTTCCGTTTATGTTTTTTTTCACAGTTTTGTATTTTTAAAAGCAGATGAGTCATAGAATATCGGGAAAGTATTTTCATTTCCTCACAAAATTGGATGATGGAATAGAATTATAATGTTAAGCTTGGGATCTTTTTCTGTTTGGTTTTAATGTTTATCTCCTGTAATTTCAAATCGTCAGAGATTCTGGGGTAACATTCAGCTGAAATCAAATGTTAAGGACCCACTTTTGTCTCTTCTAAATCCTTTCTTCACCCTGTTTTCAACTATTTTTATGGTTGTTTTTAGATAGTGCAACAGTTTTGTATTTTTAAAAGCAGATGAGTCAATAGAATATCGGAAAGTATTTTCATTTCCTCACAAAATTGGATGATGGAATAGAATTATAATGTTAAGCTTGGGATCTTTTTCTGTTTGGTTTTAATGTTTATCTCCTGTAATTTCAAATCGTCAGAGATTCTGGGGTAACATTCAGCTGAAATCAAATGTTAAGGACCCACTTTTGTCTCTTCTAAATCCTTTCTTCACCCTGTTTTCAACTATTTTTATGGTTGTTTTTAGATAGTGCAATTTTCTTGGGTTATCGACGTTTTGGTTATAGACATCTTGAGAGAGCACAGAAGACTTCTTTTAATGTTAACTCGGAAATTATGCAAGCATATAAAGAAAGGAATCGATGTTCCTAGGAATTTAACTTAATGGTAGGCACTTAAATGTCCCTAAATGAACAGAACAAATTATTAATCTGTGGATAAGAAAATGCATGTAGCTCATAATTGTTTAAACTTTGAAAAAGTACCTCTAATAAAAATATTAGAGATCATTTAAAATGATTTTCTATTTATTTCATTCATCTTTTAAACAAATATTTTTTAATGCTTACTGTAATCTAGGCATTGTTCTGAGTGATAGGGTACAATAGAGAGCAAGACAAATGTCACTGTCCACTTGGAGCTCATACTCCTATCTGGAGAGGCAGACTGCAAGGAAGGAGGGAAATAGGTTAGTAAGACAGTTTGAGAGGTGAATGAAGGCAATGAAGTGGGCATGTGGGTACTGGCAGGAGATGTGCTTGAACAGAATGATCATGGAGGAGAACAAAACAATATATATAAAGAGTAATCTGGAAGTCTCTGTGAAGAGATGAAATGTGAAATAAGACTTGAATAACAGGAAGGAACCAGCCAGGCACCAATGCAGGAGCAGAGGAGGCAAAAGTAAATAAAAAGGCCCGAAGGTGCTACTACCTTAGTGTGGTCGAAAGAGAAAAGGGCTAATGTGGCTGAAACAGAACAAGCAAGGAAAATTACTTGCTATAGAGAGCAAAGAAGTAGGACTTTATTATAGCTTGAAAGATAATCTCATGGGAAAATGATGTGTTTTCTAATAGTAAGTGATTTTTCTTGTAAATTTCCTGAAATGTACCCTTTTAAGGAAACAATGTTATAGCTGGTTCTGATGCAGGTGGTTGTTTCAGGGGAAAAAAAAAAAAAGCCATTTAAGATAAATACATCTAAAATGGAGATGCAAAGTTCATAGTAAATACTTTGGAAGAAAAAGAAAAGTTTTGAAATTTGTCTGAAAAAATGAAATAAAATATAAATTCATTTTAAGTGATAACCGCAACTATGGCTTCAATGCATGGAATGAAAAAAGAATGATCACGAGTTGATTTGGGGAAGCAGTTTTGCAGACATAAAGATGTAGTAGAAAGATGCAACAGCTTTCAATTCACACTTGACTTTTAGAGCACTGTCATAAAGAGAATCTCTTATAAAAAAATATTTGAGGGTTTTATCAATTTCTTCAAGGACATAATCTGTGATATTCAAAGAATGCTTTTTTCTTGTACAAATTCTGTAGCTATTCTTTTCAATTTTCTCTTCTTCCATAAGTCTGTATCCTATAGTTCTAATTTGTTAATGGCTTTGTGTGTATTTTGAGCAGTTTTCCACCCCACTTTCATGAATTTAGTGAAATCCTGCAATTTTTGTAGGCTCTGCAATTTTACTTTGGATTTATTTGCATTGAATTTTTGATTGTTTACCATAAAAAGCTTAATTTCTGAAGACATTGACATGATTCCTGGGGAGTCATTGTATTATTAATGGAGATGAGAAATTTTATTTGACTATTAACTTTATAAAAGGTTTATTTCAGCACAGGAAGGAATCGATGTTCCTAGGAATTTAACTTAATGGTAGGCACTTAAATGTCCCTAAATGAACAGAACAAATTATTAATCTGTGGATAAGAAAATGCATGTAGCTCATAATTGTTTAAACTTTGAAAAAGTATCTCTAATAAAAATATTAGAGATCATTTAAAATGATTTTCTATTTATTTCATTCATCTTTTAAACAAATATTTTTTAATGCTTACTGTAATCTAGGCATTGTTCTGAGTGATAGGGCACAATAGAGAGCAAGACAAATGTCACTGTCCACTTGGAGCTCATACTCCTATCTGGAGAGGCAGACTGCAAGGAAGGAGGGAAATAGGTTAGTAAGACAGTTTGAGAGGTGAATGAAGGCAATGAAGTGGGCATGTGGGTACTGGCAGGAGATGTGCTTGAACAGAATGATCATGGAGGAGAACAAAACAATATATATAAAGAGTAATCTGGAAGTCTCTGTGAAAAGATGAAATGTGAAATAAGACTTGAATAACAGGAAGGAACCAGCCAGGCACCAATGCAGGAGCAGAGGAGGCAAAAGTAAATAAAAAGGCCCGAAGGTGCTACTACCTTAGTGTGGTCAAAAGAGAAAAGGGCTAATGTGGCTGAAACAGAACAAGCAAGGAAAATTACTTGCTATAGAGAGCAAAGAAGTAGGACTTTATTATAGCTTGAAAGATAATCTCATGGGAAAATGATGTGTTTTCTAATAGTAAGTGATTTTTCTTGTAAATTTCCTGAAATGTACCCTTTTAAGGAAACAATGTTATAGCTGGTTCTGATGCAGGTGGTTGTTTCAGGGGAAAAAAAAAAAAAGCCATTTAAGATAAATACATCTAAAATGGAGATGCAAAGTTCATAGTAAATACTTTGGAAGAAAAAGAAAAGTTTTGAAATTTGTCTGAAAAAATGAAATAAAATATAAATTCATTTTAAGTGATAACCGCAACTATGGCTTCAATGCATGGAATGAAAAAAGAATGATCACGAGTTGATTTGGGGAAGCAGTTTTGCAGACATAAAGATGTAGTAGAAAGATGCAACAGCTTTCAATTCACACTTGACTTTTAGAGCACTGTCATAAAGAGAATCTCTTATAAAAAAATATTTGAGGGTTTTATCAATTTCTTCAAGGACATAATCTGTGATATTCAAAGAATGCTTTTTTCTTGTACAAATTCTGTAGTTATTCTTTTCAATTTTCTCTTCTTCCATAAGTCTATATCCTATAGTTCTAATTTGTTAATGGCTTTGTGTGTATTTTGAGCAGTTTTCCACCCCACTTTCATGAATTTAGTGAAATCCTGCAATTTTTGTAGGCTCTGCAATTTTACTTTGGATTTATTTGCATTGAATTTTTGATTGTTTACCATAAAAAGCTTAATTTCTGAAGACATTGACATGATTCCTGGGGAGTCATTGTATTATTAATGGAAATGAGAAATTTTATTTGACTATTAACTTTATAAAAGGTTTATTTCAGAACATTTTCATTTTTTTCACCTATACATCCCTTACATCAGCTAACAATATTAGAACTAACAAGAACAATCTTAATATCGCAATTCTTTCCTATTTACTGGAATGCTTTGTGTAGATTTTTTTTTTTATGTTTCTAAACTTCCCTTTCCTCCTACGGATGTTAGTTAAAGAATCCACTGCCCTTTTTGATGTATATTTAGCTGTGTAGCACACTTTATTTCTTTTTATAATGAGTTTGAGTGATGTTCTGGGTAGTTGAGTTGGCTGCATCATTTTTATCTATCGATCTGAGCATTTAATATTCCTCTCCAGAATACCAAGATTATCTTGCTGGTTATCAGCTGAAGGTTTTTCATTTTCTCATTCTCTAAGTTGATGTATTAATTCTGAATTTATTCTTTCACAAAAAGAAATCTCTTCAATAAATTTCCAGTTACATTATCCCACTAAAGTTAACTCATTTTTTTCTGGTATCCTTTGTTTAGCCACCCTTTTAAAATAAAGAATATAATATTTCTTTCATCTTCATAAACTACAACAATAAAACAACATCTAGTAATAAAAATAACATCTAGGATATTCTTGATCTTCTGACAGCTTGTGTATTATAAACTTTACTTTGTGAACAGATAAATCTTTATAGGGTCTATGCTGAGGAGAAAAGGACATGAACTACTTTTAATCAAACTTGACCATTTTTTAGTTCTTAAAGTAGTTATATACCAAAATTAGTATAATTGGTATATAATTATATCAAAATAATTATACTTTCCTATTTTTTCAGGGCAACATAATATAATTAATTTTATTTTTCAATAAAATTATCCTTTGAATGGATTTCAAGATGGATATTTATATTAAATATCTGCATTTAAGAAAGGTTATTTTAACATTTAAAATATATTTGTGGAGATATATTTTACATATATACATATATTTTATATATACACACACACACACACACACACACATCAGGTTAGATGATAATCATGACTAATCTGAAATTAAAAAACTAACCTGGTGAATTGGTGGTAAATGATTACATTTCATCAGTGTAAAATTAGGGTTAGTTAATAATTTTTTTTCTTGAATATAATGATACAGAAATTAAAATGTGTTAATTATTAGGTGATTGCATCAAATTATTTTAAAGACATCTATGCTCATATTGCTATATTTTAAAGGATGCCAGTGAAAGAAGCTATCAGAAATTAGAATCAAATATTTTGTATTCTACTATGAGTTTGTATCAGGATTAGTTCAAAATTGAATATATCTTTCTGGGTGTAATGAGGAGAGGATATTTCATACTTAGAGCTGAATCCAGCTGTTTTGCTCCATGAAATATTAATTACATGGTCTTAAGGATCAGAATCTCATTCACGGTACTTTTATGGGATAAATAATTTGGTCATCATTGTATTTCATTTTCTTGGTCGAATAGATACATAGAATGAAATGCACTTCCATCTTTTGACAATCACATCCTGAGGCTCTGATTAAATATTTCTATTATAATCTTACAGTAGTTTTAGCCTTTCAAATTCAGGTCTAGTTCTACTGTAGCTTTCAGATATTTTGCAGCAACATACTTAACTTTATTGGCTGTTTAGCAGCCTGAGATGTGGGGACCTTGAGACTTTAATATTATTTAACTTAAAATTATTTAACTTATAACCTTAGCTAACTAAAAATGGAACCACTTGATAAAACATATCTCTAATAATTAGAAAAATTATAATAAAACAGACAGGACTACTATCATTTATCTTAAAATTCCAATATTTAAGGTTATGTGATTTAGTATAAAACTTTGAAACAGATTTTTTAATTTCTAAAATCAATCTTCCTTCCCTCCTTCCCTCTCCTCCATTCTTTATAATCGTCATTAGAGAACTTAATGTTAATAATTATCATTACAGAACTAAAATTGTCGTTTGGCTTACAGAACTCTTGAAATTATTTTCTCTACATTGTTTGTAAATCATTGTTGATCTCAAGTATTTTCATCTACATATTCCAAACACATTTTTAAATTAGGGTTCTTAATCTGATCTAATATTTTCCTTTAGAGATGTTATTAAATAAGTAATGATTTTTTAATGCTAACTCACAATAACCAATTTATGTAGTTAATATAACAGCGACGTCAATAATCATATTAACATTATCTCCTGAATATACATAACTTTGCCTCTCTCTTGGAAAACACATTCTAAAGTTCAACTCAAAATATGAGGGAAATTTTCCCTAATTCTACAATCCAACCTAGTTGGAGTAGTGATTTTCTCTTTTGCATTCATTCAGAGGAACAGAAGTAATACTCTTAGGGACAAGAAATACATAGAAGGGAAGAAAGGATGGAGAGGCATCTATACATCCTGGCATTCTTTAAAGTTGCTGGGTCTTATCAACTATGTTGTGGTAGGAGTAGAGGAGGTAGCCCCATGGATAAGATAGCCCTCCCTTTATCTTTAGGAGTAATTCAGATTAAAAGTATCTGTAGTTGGATGCTCAAAGTTTTTGAGACATTGAATCTAATGAATTCGGATCTTCAATATCATTTTGTGTCCAGACTCCCTGCTGTCCCTACCTCCCACCCCATCTGACTTTGAATGAGAGTTTGTCTTGGTGTACAGCTTTATCCAGATGTCAAGAAAGAACATTAGGGAGGGCACATGAGACCTCTCTTAATGGTTTGGTAGATTTATGTCATCAGGTATAGAAGTCATGGTGGCAGCAAATAGAAAAGTACCAGAATTTGTAGAGTACTGGACTTAAAATTAGTAGTTAAAGACACAATGAGAATCTTTTTTGTACAATATATATCTTTTGTATTTCTTATTGTGTTTGCTTGAACAGTTGTTATCATATCAGTTTTGCTGTTGAGAAAACTAAGACATAAAAGTAAGGCAGTGAGGGAAGTGGGGGTGACTAGATGGAACACAGAGGATTTGGGGGGCACTGTTGTATGATACCTTAATGATGGATACATGCTATTAGACATTTGCCCAATCCCATAGAATTCACAGAGAGCATTAAAAGTTTGGAAGAAATTGTAATCTGCCATCGGTAGTCTTTACACCATTTTAAACCTAAAAGATAATATCTTTTTAAATTCTGTAACATTCTAGCTCATGGCTTAGGATATCCCAACATTTTTACTAGTTGTTATTGATATTTTTTGGTGTGTTTCTTTAATCTTTGATGCTCTAGTAGAAAATGTCTTGAAAAGTATTTTCTAACTCAGATTGCACTGAGGAATTCTCTTTCTTGAATTCAGAACTGAGGAAAAGGAGAAGAAAGAAAATAACAGAGCTGTTATTGAAAAAGAGAAGTGACAGGATATAGGTCAAGGAAGTGACAATTTGATGTCTTTAATTGCTGGTTGGCAAGTCAGGTGTTTCATAACTTTAATGACTCTAGGGTTTTTTCATAAGAGTGGGTTTATATCTGTGAGAGGCCAGGTTATGGTAGAAAACGCATAGCACATAGCCTGCCAATTTTCCCTCCATTGCCCATGTCACACATTCTATTATGGC